>NC_081428.1:79295606-79611856 GCF_949786415.1 Peromyscus eremicus | reverse complement strand
CCTTCCTCACCAGTGCCCTCTTCCTCTCAGCCTGTAGCTTTTCCTCCACTGGTCCAGACCTTCTAGCCATGCAGCATCATTTGTATATCCCATTTCCTCCACTGGTCCAGACCTTCTAGCCATTCAGCATCATTTGTGTATCCCATTTCCTCCACTGGTCCAGAACTTATAGCCATGCAGCATCATTTGTATATCCCATTTCCTCCACTGGTCCAGACCTTCTAACCATGCAACATCTTTGTATATCCCATTTCCTCCACTGGTCCAGACCTCCTAGCCATGCAACATCTTTGTATATCCCATGTCTACCTGGTAAATGGGACCTGTCAGCCAAGGAGCACAGAATGCTGAGCCCTGATTCACAGTGGAGGTCAATGACCATTTTCTTAAGACCAGGAAAAAGTATTGCCCACAGTGGTAAGGGGAAGGACCTGTCATTTCTCAAACACTGCTCAAGACAACAATTCCCCTGGGATGTGTAAGCCCTGAGCAAACATATTTTGAAGAACCCTTGTCAACAAAAGCACTTTGACTTTCTAACGCATTGCAGAATACCCCTGATCCACACTAAAGTGACTGAAATACTTACACAGTCATTTATCTTCAGGTCAGTGCACATGAGGATTCTCCATAGCACATAGATACCATCTTTCAGGATGCCTAGAACCCATCTCCTTGTGCTCTTTGTGACCAACTGGCCCTTCCTGGCTGACTTCACAAGCCTCAGATTACAAATACAAGGCTGATATTTCTCACAATGACCTGCCTCTTCTGAGGATGTTTACACTAAAACAGTGTAGATCTCTGGTCTCCGCAGTTCCTGGATGCCCCGCCTGTAATACTGACTCCATCATTGCTCATGATGTTGCATCATCTACCGTACAGCAACAGGTACTGACTCACAGTGATTCTTTCCAAGGCTTTCTTGATAAGGGTTGGCTTTCTTGATAAGGGTCGCAAATGTGAGTCTTGATCAAAGAAGGCAAATGTGTGTGTGTGTGTGTGTGTGTGTGTGTGTGTGTGTGTGTGTTTACAAATGACTTATTTTCTTTCTTTTTTTTTTTTTTTTTTTTTTGGTTTTTCAAGACAGGGTTTCTCCGTGTAGCCCTGGCTGTCCTAGAACTCACTTTGTAGACCAGGCTGGTCTTGAACTCAGAGATCCTCCTGCCTCTGCCTCCCGAGTGCTGAGATTAAAAGTGTGCACCACCACCGCCCGACTTGACTTGTTCTCTTATTACAGTGTTTGTCGCTGGAAATTTTTGTCCAATTGTGCACAACTCCTCTGGCACTCTTTCAGCCATAGCCAGTGGTCCTTAGAATGGGATCTCTTGCCCTATGTACCAGGACCCAGCTTCCAACTGTCATCAACAGGAGCGATTGGCCAAGGGACCTATGGACAGCAGGAACAGCAGCGTCATTTTGCTCTCCCTTGTCAAGGTAATAAGGACATTTGTGTTGGAGGTCCCTGGACGTTGTGGAGCTGGTTCTGAGAATGCTTAGGGGAGACAGGTGTGCCATCTCCAGAGGACGGCCTGCCACTCAGTGTGAAGGCTGCAGGGGGCAGCACTCGTGATGTCATCAGGGTGGGAGTACTGGTAGATGCTGGCCCTCCAGCTGTTCTCAGACACCACAAATGTTCTTAGACACCACAGATGTTCTCAGATACCACAGATGAAGGGACTGTTTTTGTTGCAGGACCGGTGGGAAAGAGCTGACACATGGACACACAGTCAAGTCTAAGTGTTTTCAGTGAACCATTTATTTTTTTTTTAAGGGTTTATTTATTTATTATGTATACAGTGTTCTGTCTGCACATATCCCTACAGGCCAGAAGAGGGCACCAGATCTCAGTACAGATGGTTTTGAGCCACCATGTGGTTGCTGGAATTGAACTCAGAACCTTTGGAAGAGGAGTCAGTGCTCTTAACCGCTGAGCCATCTCTCCAGCCCCCTCAGTGAACCATTTATATCCCAGAGCCTAGAAACTGGGCTAACTCCAACACATGTGATCCCACGAGAGAAATATGCTCACCAGTGGGAGCAATCTACCCACTGGCTGCCTTCCTGGAAGTACAGACAAAACCGGAGGCGTGAGATCATCCTAATCCTGAAACAGAAGTCAGAATAGAACAAGAGAGTAACAAGGCCCAAGTTCCACCTGAGTCCTGATGCTGACCCGGCGTCTGCTGCGAGGACGGTCCTGGTCGCTCTTAGTCAGCAGAGAAACTTTTGGGAAATGCCTCCTGGAGACCAGGAACCCCACAGACCCAACTCTGGTTCAGTCTCTAGCACAGCCTGTGTTGGCAGTGGACTCAACCCAGACAGCGAAGGGGAGTCTGGAACATTCTAAGAAAGCCATTCTAAAGCATCACGCACTAAGGCCAACCCAGGAAGTGACCTGCGTGTCCACATGCAAGGATGGTACTGACCCAGGCAGAGTTTTCTCTAAACTCTGAGTTTTTTGGGTCTCTTGGTTGTTCCGATGTAAGTATGTATAACATTCAGGTCCTCCTCGGGCTGCCCAGGCCTCCTCACTCAGTGTCTAAAGCTTAAAGATCACCCAGAATTGAATTCAGACACAAATTCAAATTCCTGCAAAATTCTCCCAAACTTAATGTATATGCTGGGCCAAGCCTTGACTAGAATGAAGGGTGGAGAGGGGAATCCAGACAATAAGGAAGACCCTCAGTAGGAGACGGGAATCAAGGGCCCCACAATGAGAGGTCCTGGCATTTGAGAAACCAAGGTGTTCGCGGTACCTCCACTTCCACTGTCCTCACAAAACAATGGGCCCTTGGTCCCCGGACATACTCCCTAGAGCGACTGCCTGGTTCACAGTGCCCTGTATGTCCCGAAAGTCCCTGTCCTGTTACACACATTCCACATGCTCACAAAGGTCTCTGGCAGCTGTAATTTTCCTGCGTGATTACATTCACTGGCCAAATGCTGTCTTCAGGTGTTAGGGGTAGATGCCCACTCCTGACAGGCCCCATCTGACAGACAGCAGGTTCAAGCCCAAGGGAACTGAGGAGCCACAGAGAGTGCACAGTGCAGAGTACCTTCCAAAGACGCTAGAACATGGGGTGAAGACTCTGGGCCTGCACCAGCCCAACTTCTCCACATTCAATGAGTTGCGAAGGTGTTGTCTTCAGCCATGGGGACTTGCTGTCAGCTTACAGAAAGCCACCTATAGTCTTGGCCACAGCCTGGGTTGTTTGGTGATTCCCACGGGACCCCTTTGGCCAACAAGTCAATTAGATGTAACCCAGTCCCAGTACTGGAAGCTTCATTTGGTGACAAGAGATGACCAGTTGGGGTTCTGTCTCCCCATTATTGGCAATTTCAGTTAGATCACTTTCATATGTGTATATAGTTTAGGAAGCTTCTACTGTGTTTGGTTTCCATACCACCCCTCAAATGACTCTTCATTTTAGTTGTTTCTCCCTGTATCCCCTCCCTCACCACTTTCTCCCCCCTCCCTACCCACTTGATCCTCCGATTCCAGCCCCACCCCACCCCCATCCATCCATATCTACAAGATCTGTCTGTACCCTCCAGTCCCTTCCTCTATGTCTACCCTCTGTGGTTCTGTGGGTTGTAGCTTGGTTATCATTGGCTTAACAGCTACTGTCCACATATAACTGAGTATATACCGTATTTGTCTCTATCAGCCTGGGTTACCTCACTCAGGATGATTTTTTTTTCTAGTTCCATTCATTTGCCTGTGAATCCAAATGTCTTTTCTTTTCTGTACAGCTGACTGATACTACATTGTGCAAATGTACCACACTTTCTTTATACATTGTTCTGTTGAGGGACATCTAGACTGCTTCTAATTCCTACCTATTATGGATACAGCAGCAATGAACATGGCTGAGCAAGTGTCTCTGTGGTGAGATAAAGCCTAACAGACCACACGATGAAGCCAGACAAAACACATTCTTACAAGTTTCCCTACCTCTGCGGGGACTCGTGAACCTGGGAACTTGCAGCGGCTTTTGGTAGGCTCAGGGTTCTTCCCTTCGCCCTGACAAGGTTTGATAGCTCTCCCCTGGTTGGTCCCATTTCCTCACCTTCTCTGCATGTCCACATTCAACCAGAGCTCAGCTGACACCCTGGCACCTCTCTAAATGCTGACATTCTAGGACTGCCGAGACAGAGCTGCTGTGAGGAAGAGCCTGGCTTGACGTGATCCTGTTCTCATCAGCAAAGAAGCCTGAAGACATCAGAATCCTGCTCCCAACTGACTCACTCAGCAGAGGAAAACACTGCCTTCAAGACTCACTGGGGACAGACTCTTCCGAGGCTTCTCCCCAGACACGAAGCTCCCTCAGGCCAGTCTCCAAGACTCTGCCAGTAGCTTCAGGCTGGGGAACTCACTCCTACCTGGGCCTCCGAGACTCCTCACTCAGCTGGCCAGCAGAAGAAGACAATGCATCCCTGCCTCTGCTCCTGCTACCCCTGCGGGCGACCCTGCTGCTCTCATTTGGTACCTCAAGGCCCTTTGGGAGCTCTTGAGCTCTAACGCTTCCCGGGAGTCGTCACAGATCTTGGCTAGCATCCAGCTGCTATGAGCACTCAACCCTGCTTCGTTTAAACCCCATGGAGCAATCGGTTTTAAGTTGCTCTACCCCCTTGAGGGTTGTTAATTCCAAATTGATGATAAAGTGCCTCTGGCTTGTACGCTTTGCTGCGTGTTCACTCCATTCTTGAACAGGGGTAGGATAAAATAGGTGTCCACTGATTGCTTCATAGGAATTTAAGTTCAATTACCCAGAGAATCTCTATTATTACTGGAAATAGGTGTAAATAGCCAAGCTGTGGGGCCCACATTGCTGTAGTCAAGTCCAGAGAAGGGAACTGGAGCAGATGAACCAAAAGAAGTGGTATTAGTCAAACTGCACTAAAAAACAAGGGCTGGAAACTCAAATTCATCAGTTTGAGCTCACACGTCTTCCAGCCAGCTGTTTCCACACAGTGCGGCCCATCCCCCTCTCCATCTCTTCTTCCACTTGGATCTCTTCCCCATCATAAACGTAAAGACCTTTAGAAGTGTCAGGGCCAGAAAGAAAAGAAAAGGGGCACAGAGATGGTTCAGCGGGTAAACTGCTCACTTCGCAAGTGTGAGACCAGAGTTCAGATCCCAAGCATCCACGTGAAAGCTGGAGTACACTGACACATGCCTGTAACCAGCACTGTGGGACAGGGACGGGAGGCTCCCCAGCATTTTCTGGCAAGCCAATCTAGCTGAAAGGGGCAGCTCCAGCGTCTGAGTCAGGGTTACTTCTGCTGTGGTGAAACGCCTTGGCCAAAGAAAGTTGGGGAGGAAAGGGTTTATTTGGCTTATACTTTCCACATCACTATTCATCATGGAAGGAAGTCAGGGCAGGAACTCAAGCAGGGCAGGAACCTGGAGGCAGGAGCGGATGCAGAGGCCATGGAGGGGTGCTGCTTACTGGCTTCCTTCCCATGGCTTGCTCAGCCTGCTTTCTTATAGAACCCAGGACCACCTGCCCAGGGATGACACCACCCACCATGGGCTGGGCCCTCTCCTTCCCCATCAATTGCTAATTAAAAAAAAAAAAATGCCCTACAGGCTTGCCTACAGCCTGATCTTATGGAGACATTTTCCCAACTGAGGCTCCCTCCTTTCAGATGACCCTAGCTTGTGTCAAGTTGACACAAAACTAGCCAGGACACCCAGGTTCTGTAAGAGAGATCCTGTCTCAAGGATAAGGTTGAGAGCTATAGAGGAAGACAACACCAGCCTCTGATCACCACATACACACACGTGTATACACACACACACACATAAGCCCATGCACCTGCACACACAAACACACACACACACACACACACACACACACACACACACACACACACACACAAACGTGCCAGGGTCCAGAGTTGGATGCAGTGGTACAGACCTGTAATCCCAGCACTTATCTATCAGAGACAGGAGGATCAACATGAGTTTGAGGCCAGACTGGTCTGCACAGTCAGTTCCAGGACAACAAGGGCTGCATAGTGACACTGGAAGCCCTTCAAGGTGTGAGTGGCAGGCCCCACCCCTGGACTGCTCTGACAGCAGGCTCCACCCCTAGACCTCTCTGACAGCAGGCTCCACCCCCGGACCTCTCTGACAGCAGGCCCCACCCCCGGACCGCTCTGACAGCAGGCTCCACCCCCGGACCGCTCTGACAGCAGGCTCCACCCCCGGACCGCTCTGACAGCAGGCTCCACCCCCGGACCTCTCTAACAGCAGGCTCCACCCCCGGACCTCTCTGACAGCAGGCCCCACCCACGGACCGCTCTGACAGCAGGCCCCACCCCCGGACCGCTCTGACAGCAGGCCCCACCCCCGGACCGCTCTGACAGCAGGCTCCACCCCCGGACCGCTCTGACAGCAGGCTCCACCCCCGGACCGCTCTGACAGCAGGCCCCACCCCCGGACCGCTCTGACAGCAGGCTCCACCCCCGGACCTCTCTGACAGCAGGCTCCACCCCCGGACCGCTCTGACAGCAGGCTCCACCCCCGGACCTCTCTGACAGCAGGCTCCACCCCCGGACCTCTCTGACAGCAGGCCCCATCCCCGGACCGCTCTGACAGCAGGCCCCACCCCCGGACCGCTCTGACAGCAGGCTCCACCCCCGGACCGCTCTGACAGCAGGCCCCACCCCCGGACCGCTCTGACAGCAGGCCCCACCCCCGGACCGCTCTGACAGCAGGCTCCACCCCCGGACCTCTCTGACAGCAGGCCCCATCCCCGGACCGCTCTGACAGCAGGCTCCACCCCCGGACCGCTCTGACAGCAGGCCCCACCCCCGGACCGCTCTGACAGCAGGCTCCACCCCCGGACCGCTCTGACAGCAGGCTCCACCCCCGGACCTCTCTGACAGCAGGCTCCACCCCCGGACCGCTCTGACAGGCAGGCTCCACCCCTGGACCGCTCTGACAGCAGGCCCCACCCCCGGACCGCTCTGACAGCAGGCTCCACCCCCGGACCGCTCTGACAGCAGGCCCCACCCCCGGACCGCTCTGACAGCAGGCCCCACCCCCGGACCGCTCTGACAGCAGGCTCCACCCCCGGACCTCTCTGACAGCAGGCTCCACCCCCGGACCGCTCTGACAGCAGGCTCCACCCCCGGACCGCTCTGACAGCAGGCTCCACCCCCGGACCGCTCTGACAGCAGGCCCCACCCCCGGACCGCTCTGACAGCAGGCTCCACCCCCGGACCGCTCTGACAGCAGGCTCCACCCCCGGACCTCTCTGACAGCAGGCTCCACCCCCGGACCGCTCTGACAGGCAGGCTCCACCCCTGGACCGCTCTGACAGCAGGCCCCACCCCCGGACCGCTCTGACAGCAGGCTCCACCCCCGGACCGCTCTGACAGCAGGCCCCACCCCCGGACCGCTCTGACAGCAGGCCCCACCCCCGGACCGCTCTGACAGCAGGCTCCACCCCCGGACCTCTCTGACAGCAGGCTCCACCCCCGGACCGCTCTGACAGCAGGCTCCACCCCCGGACCGCTCTGACAGCAGGCCCCACCCCCGGACCGCTCTGACAGCAGGCTCCACCCCCGGACCGCTCTGACAGCAGGCCCCACCCCCGGACCGCTCTGACAGCAGGCCCCACCCCCGGACCGCTCTGACAGCAGGCTCCACCCCCGGACCGCTCTGACAGCAGGCCCCACCCCCGGACCGCTCTGACAGCAGGCTCCACCCCCGGACCTCTCTGACAGCAGGCCCCATCCCCGGACCGCTCTGACAGCAGGCTCCACCCCCGGACCTCTCTGACAGCAGGCCCCACCCCCGGACCTCTCTGACAGCAGGCTCCACCCCCGGACCGCTCTGACAGCAGGCTCCAGCCCCGGACCTCTCTGACAGCAGGCTCCACCCCCGGACCGCTCTGACAGCAGGCCCCAGCCCCGGACCTCTCTGACAGCAGGCCCCACCCCCGGACCGCTCTGACAGCAGGCTCCACCCCCGGACCGCTCTGACAGCAGGCCCCACCCCCGGACCGCTCTGACAGCAGGCTCCACCCCCGGACCGCTCTGACAGCAGGCCCCACCCCCGGACCGCTCTGACAGCAGGCCCCACCCCGGACCGCTCTGACAGCAGGGCCCAGCCCCTTGAGTCCTGCGGAGTGGTCAGGCCCCGCCTGCAGGCCCTTGAGCAGCAGGCAGCCAAGCTCCACCCTACAAAATAAAAGCCCAAGATTGGCCACAGAATCCCACCAATCCCTGAGCTTGCCCCAACATCAGGCCACAGAATCCCACCAATCCCGTGCCACTCTGGAAAGCTCTGACCCCCCCCCCAAGAAACTCTTTATAAAGTCTGCCTCCTGCTGAGGTCTCTGCTGCTTCTCCCTTGAGCAGAGGCAGCCACCCTCCTGTGTTTTTTCCAGTAAATCTTGTGTGAGGTTTGTTGTGCAGTGTGACTTTGTGGTATTCCTTGGCTCCTAACTGCCAGGATACCGTTCCCCTCAGACCTGTAACACTTACAGAGATCCTGCCAAGAAAAAAAAAAGGGGGGGGGGAGTGCCAGATTTATTCTTCTGCAGGCTAGTAACCCCAGGGAAACGAGAGCTCCCTTCAAGTCCGTGGCTAGATGCAAGGACATCTCTGACTGCAGCTGGGACCACAGGAGGAAGCCACTAGGCAGGCCAGAGAATGCTGAGGAGTATGCCTTCACCCGGGTCTGAGTGTAGCTGTTGTGTGGGGGCAGAAATTCTGTAACTAACATCCTGGGTACCACATGAACTTCGACAGAATCCTAAGACAGAAGTGCACGGGACTGGAAAGCATTATGGGGAATCCCCAGGTAACCTTTGCCCCAGCCTTGCTCAGGGCAGTGATAGCACTCGGTGGCGGCCCCAGCTTCCTGCTCCAAGCCCGAGGCCTCTAATGTCCAGGAAATCCCTTCTACCCTCCAAGTTTGCTTTCTTTTTCTTTCTTTTTTTTTTTTTTTTTTTTTTTTTTGTTTTTGTTTTTCGAGACAGGGTTTCTCTGTGTAGCTTTGCGCCTTTCCTGGGACTCACTTGGTAGCCCAGGCTGGCCTCAAACTCACAGAGATCCGCCTGGCTCTGCCTCCCGAGTGCTGGGATTAAAGGCGTGCGCCACCACCGCCCGGCCCAAGTTTGCTTTCTTTTATGCTTAATCTTACTTGGAATTATGTAGTGTTTGTGGCAATAGGAAGAGGAAGAAGAAGGAGAAGGAAGAAGAGGAAGAGGAAGAGGAAGAAATGACAACCTCAATCACAGAAAGCTATAACTGCACTGGGAAAAGCTAGATAGTTACACCAAGACCTGAACAGCAGTTATTTCTGAGCCTTAAGATTTTAGCTGGCCAGGCACAGGTGGTGGACACCTGTACTCCCAGCACTCAGGAGGCAGAGGCAGATAGATCTCTGTGAGTTCAAAGCCAGCCTGGTCTACATATCAAGTTCCAGGACAGCGGTAGCGAGACACTGTCTAAAAAAAAAATAAGTAAACACACAAATAATTTTAAAAAAAGATTTCTAGGTGATTTCTGGTGGCTGGAGAGATTGGCACAGTGGCTCGGAGCACGAGATGAAAACTAAAGCAGTTGAAGTTGCAAGGATCACAACTGGAGGCTGAGCATAGAGTCCTCTAGTAGTCCTTAAAACGTTCCTGTGTTCACCACACCAAGCAACACCAAGGAGTAAGCAACAGCTGCAAGCTTACGTGCTGTGAATAAAGTAATGCATCCCGTGGGGCCTCTGCCCTCACCCACTGCCGTTCTTCAGGTCAACCTCCTATTGTGATAGATTTAAAGATTGCCTTGTTTGCTAGTCCTTAAGCCTAGCAGGCTAAAACAAAGTTTGCTTTTTTTTTTTTTTTGGTCTCCATGCATAACAGTAAGGAACCTACACAGCTTTGCCACTGGAGTTTCCTCCCTCAGGGTGTCATGAAAAGTCCCACGTACCAGCAGCTGGTCACTGATGCGCTCACTCCTATACAACAAAATCACCACAGCCTTATGTTATTCATAATACAGATGACATGCTTTTCACCTACAAGACAAAAATCTCTACTTAAAGAAATTGTTTAAATCTGCTATTTGGTGTCTTGAGGCAGCTGGCTTAAAAACTCTCAAAACATGTTTTTCAACAATCTCAATCCTTTTGGTTGGGGGCTTTGTTGTTGATTCTCACACTATCCATTCCCAAAAGGTACAATCATAGGAACGCTCCCTAAAGACACTTAACGGTTTTCGAAAACTATTAGGCGATGCTAATTGGATTAGACCATTGTTATGCGTATCTACAGCAAACTTACAGCCTCTCTTTGACATCCTTAGAGGTGACGCTGACCTTAACTCCCACGTGCTCCCAAAGGAGGCCCATGAAGCCCGACATTTGAACAAAACAGCAGCATTCTAATTATAAAAGTTAACTACAATTCACCTTTGTCTTCATTTGTTTTGAATATACCTTTACTCCCTGTAGTCACTCTGGCTCAATTTATTCCCGACCTCGGCAATGACAGAATGGATACATTTGCCATCTCAACCCTGAAGGTCAGTTACCCCACCCCCCATGAGTGATCAGTTCAGCTATTAGAATGATGCCCAGATTTTATTGTTGTCCTTTTGAAGCTGCCCACGGTACTTCTTTACATACGTTTGGTCTCCCATAGCAAGCACGAGAAGTCTCCTCTACGGGGCAAATCTTACAGCATTACCCCAGTGATAAGATTCTACAGTTCCCACAATGCACCTCTTTCGCTACTCTTGCCTGATGCCCTCAAACTTTTACTGATGGTCTTCCTTAGGTAAAGCAGCTTATTGGTCCTAAGATAGACATTAACAACATCAAACTAATTCCTCCGACAGCAAACTGAATTATTTGCTGTTCTTACAGCTCTTACTGGCTTTGCCTCTCCTATTAATATTATTCCAGATTTACAATGCACGGTAGGGGTTACAGCCTTCTTTAAAAATGTCCAGGATAAAATCAACTCCTTCAAAATCATGATGTCCTGCAGGGCAAGGTGGTATAGGCCTTTAATCCCAACACTTGGAAGGTAGAAGCAGGTGAACCTCTGTGAGTTCAAGGCCAGCCTGTTCTATATAGAGACCTTGTCTCAAAAAACAAACAAACAAAAACATGTAGTGTCCTGTTTCTAAACTTCAGCAAGCCATTCAATGTCACACCCTCTTTCTGGTGTCCTGTTTCTAAACTTCAGCAAGCCATTCAATGTCACACCCTCTTTCTACATAACCCATAGTATATGCTTTCATGCTTCACCAAGACCACTGGCTTATGGGATAGTAGAGCTGATTTTCTGGTTATATCAGTTTCTCATCGAGCTCAAAATTCTCATGCTTTGCTATATCAAAATGTTCACTCCAGGGTTGGGGATTTAGCTCAGTGGTAGAGCACTTGCCCAATAAGTGCAAGGCCCTGGGTTCGGTCCTCAGCTCTGAAAAAAAAAATGTTCACTCCTTTTGCAGACAATTTCCTTCACTGACACACACCCAACCCACACATATATTATACTACTGTCCTACTTCTGTGAGACTCTATTTCCCCCGGGAAGAACTAATTTCTTATTTATTTTTATGTATTTGAGTGATCTCCTGACTCTGTGTGTGTGTGTGTGTGTGTGTGTGTGTGTGTGTGTGTGTACCAATTGCATGCCTGGTGACTGTGGAGGCCAGAAGAGAGCTTTGGAACTAGAGTTACAGATTGCTGTGAACTGCCATGTGGGTGCTGGGAATTGAACTCCCATCTTCTGGAAGAACAAAAGTTCTCTTAACGGCTGATCCATCTCTCCATCCCTAATCCTGGCGGTATAAAAGCCCAACAGAAATGGCAAACAGATGACCCTCATGTCAAGTCTTTTGATCCTGTGGCCTTCATGTGTGTTTTGGTAGATACCTTGTCCAGATTCTCCTGGGCTACGGCTTGACATGGGAGACACTCATGCATGTTGGGTCACACTGTCTTGCTGTGTTGGCTGTTTTAGGCATTCCCTACAGGATCAAAGCAGATAAAAGACCTGCATAGATTTCCCAAGCTTTCCAAACCTTTTGTTCTTTGGGGGTTTTACCCATAAAAACAGTATTTCATATAATCCTACTGGACAAGCCAATGATAAAACATACTAACGGTCAGTCTCCTTAAAACAAAAACAAAAAGGGGGAGGGGGCTCCTCTAAGCCTCTGATTCACTCATAGTAATATGAGTATATATAATATAAGTGAGTAATATACAAGAATCTCAAAGCCTTATTACCCTTCGTTTCTTTCTGCCGGTGATGAGGGATGTTCTTCTGTAACAAGGTGCCTCACAGGGCCCTCCTCTAGGCCTTACCTGAAGGTTTTCTGGCAAGATCCGCAGGATGGCACATGGAAAGGTCCCCAGATGTTCCAACTTGGGGTGGGGGTATACTTGTGTAAGTCATGAGAATAATTGTGTTTTGATTCCAGGAGGGGGGAAATTGTCAGCTCTGGTACAGTAAAGCCTCCCACCTGGGCCATGAATGCCTTCAGCTCAAGGCTACAGCCCTGGCCTGAGTCAAAAAGACATCTGATGGGGTGCAATAGTTAAGAGAGTTGAGCCAAACTCATCAAGCTCAAAATTCTCATGCTTTGCTACATTTTCTTTATGGTGTTCTCCATTGTTCCGGATATTTGATCACATTGTGTGAAAATGTGCTGCTGTTTTATTTTGATTGGTTTAATGAAGAGCTGAATGACCAATGGCTAGGCAGGGGGAGGATAGGCAGGACTTCCGTGGAGAGAGAGGAACTCAGGGTTAGAATCTAGGTGTGCAGGAGACACCGGTGAGACCCGGAGGGAGTAGTATGTACAGAATGGAGGAGAGCTAAAGAACCACGTGGCAGAACGCAGATTAATATAAATAGTTAATTTAAGTTTTAAGAGCTAGTTGGGAACAAGCCTAAGCTAAGGCCAGACTTTCATAATCAATAATAAGTCTCCATGTCATTATTTGAGGGCTGGTGGTCCAGTCCCACAAGAAAGTCCAACTACACTCCATCATCTGGGCTTTGATTGGTTCTGCATATGAGCAGATTAATTGGGCACATATTCCTGTCACTTGGTTTGATGTTTCCATAATCTTGGATACCTGCATGTCTTGGTGAGATTTTTGTCCTTAACCCAAGCTCATTTGAGAAGGAGGACACCTCAACTGAGAAAATGTCCCCACAAGATTTCTTTATAAGCAAGTCTATGGGGCGTTTCTTTTGATTAATGATTAATGTGGGAGGGCCTAGCTCATTGTAGTCAGTGAGGCAAAAAAGCAAGCCGAGGGAGCCATAGGGAGCTAGCCAGTGAGCACTGCTCCTCTGTGGCGTCTGCTTCAGTCCTGCCTCAGGAGGACTGTGACCCAGGCTATGTAAGCCAAATAAACCCCTTGCTCCCCAAGTTGCTTTTTATCATGGTGTTTCATCACAGCAGTAGAAACCTAACTAAGACACTGCTCGAACCCTTACTTGCCACAGGGCTCAGAGACAGAGTCCCTTCAACTACAGTGGTGTAGCTTCCCAGCCTCCACCATACACTGCTGCTAGTAACTCCTTTTATGATGACCCAGGAGTACAGTCCTGATTGGCCTGCATACCCAAGAAATGGGATCAAAAGGCTATGTTAAATTGTTGTGGCCACGTCGCCAGACCCCTGAGCAAGACCACCACAGAGCCGATATCCGATGCAAAACCCACAGGGGTTTATTGATGACAAGCAAACCTGGGCTTGGTCCGTGTCCAGCACTCAACATAGCAGGTGGAGGAGGACAGCCCTGAGCTCTCAGGGTGAGGAGTTTTTAAAGGGAAAAAACGCAAGCAGGGTGGTACAAGCCTTGGCATCATATGATTGGATGAGGGTGTGTAACCTTTGAATTTACTGGTTGGGGGTTACAGTTATCATTTTTGGGCAGGCCTGGACAAGTCCCAGGTTCTGTCCTTGAGCTATCATGGAGGCTGGCTGGCCTCACACGTTCACATGGATGTACACATGCACATAGCTCTAAGTTGGTGAGGGGTCCCAGACAGTAAACTGGCTGAACCTTGAGCAGTCAAGAGTATGTGCAGAAAGGGAGCTACTGCAAGGACTATGTCTTTTGTTTATGGCCCTCCCAGAAACTGCTTGCTCAAGTCTCAGGAAACTGAAATTGAGGCCTGATCTCTGAGAGAAGGCTGAGCAGCCTTTTATGGTGTCTGCTTGGTCCTTTCAAAATTTTATGGCATTATTTTATGAATTTTTAGGGATCTGAGCCAGGGATTCTTAACAATGTCATTTATACTCCAAATAGACCTTTCTGTGCTAAACAGACAATGGGACCCCATAGATGAGCTTTTAAGACAGTCTGAGTATGTTACCACACATTCTTGTAATAAAAACGCAGCTGAAAGAGAACTAATAGATAAGGGACCACACAGAAAATTGGTGGATGGATAAAGTGGGATGCTGGGATGGGAATTCAATAAAACACAATTTAGTCAAGCCTGTCACATGGTGATGTTTCAATAGCACTTTGAAGTAGGCTATTGGGGTTATCACCCTTCCTGGCTCTGAGGATTGCTCTTGGGTCTATGCAGGACCATCTCTGGAAGTTGGGGGTGGGGCCTGTAATGGTGTAGAAGGGAGACTATGGCTGGAATGCCACTCAAAATGCTGCCCATTTAAACACAACCCCAAATAAACAAGTTTGAGTATCAGCATGTATCATGAGTCTGAATGTTTATATCATAGCATTACCTGTCTTGGCCATTAACTGCAACAATGTATTAACTGTACTCTTCAGGGAAAAGACTCTGTGTTTACCATTCTTAAAAGACTCATACTGCCCAGGGCTCAGGTCTGTCTTTCAAAGCCCTGGCAGGAGACTCCACCTGTAGCCTTTATGCATGAAACGGTGAGACTCACCAAAAGTCTACATGGTGGTGGGTTGCTGCAATCATCATCTCAGCTACCGTTGCTGAGAAGCAGCCGCTGCAGCCATGACCTCGTACCAGGAGGGGACAGCAACTTCTTTTGTCCTTTTGTGATTTCAAATAACTCTACTTGAACTTGGCACGTATAAACCAATATTGGACAAAAGACTCTCAGTAAAATTCAGCGGTTAAAGGAGCCTATAGGTTGGTTAGGTGAATAAGTCTAAGGCCTGTGAAGGTCATAGCATTTGAAATGCCGTCTTAATGTCTCTCAATATTATGTTAAATCAATCGTGTTAACCTTGATGAGAAACAGGGAGCAGAAAATATTGCCTTATCTGAGAAAGAAGCATTCCGCATCTGAGAGCAGCCTGACCTTTGGCCACTAAGGACGAAAGGAAACAGTCTGTACAGTAAGTCCTCGGCACAGAAGCCAAGGGTGCTATTTATCAGATGGAAAGGCGTGTTATGATCCCATATATTTTTCTACCCATACTTCCTCGTCTTTGTTCTCCTCGATGATACATTAATTAGAACCTTCTATTACTTGTAAGCATGGTTAATGATTGTATAGTATCTTCACAAGCTGTAGCTCCTAATAAAAGCTTAGGGCAAGAGGCACTCGGGCTTCTTAGAACTTCCGGAATGCCCTCTGGGTCCCTGCCCCCACTGCCGACAATTCACATTCCGGATGCATTTTAGTTCATGAGCTGAGCTCGCCTATCCTCAGCATGCTCAATCATGAGGACCCAAGTTCAGATTCTAGCACCTATGTTAGATGACTCACAAATGCTTGTAATTTCAGCTCCATGGGATCTGACACTCTCTTCTGGTCTCTATGTTCATGTACATATACTTCACACACACACACACACACACACACATTAAATAATTGTTTAAAGGAATTTAGGTGGAAGGATGCTTGCCTTTCATGCGTGAAGTCCTAGGCAACAGTCAGGCACACTGCAGGGACAAATGAGTGGCAGCAGCCACTCTCCACTAGGGCTAGTGTAGATTCTTGGAGCATAGGCAACAGATTAAGGTCATGGCCATGCTTCTACACTTTGTTTTAAAAGATAGTCTCAAAATTGAGTCCATTCTAGCCTTGAACTAACGACCAGGCTACCCTCAAACCCTTTGTTTGTTTGTTTGTTTGTTTGTTTGTTTGTTTGTTTGTTTCTAGACAGGGTTTCTTTGTGTAGTTTTGGTGCCTGTCCTGGATCTCGCTCTGTAGACCTAGCTGACCTCAAACTCACAGAGATCCTCCTGGCTCTGCCTCCCGAGTGCTGGGATTAAAGGCATGCGCCACCACTGCCCGGCCTACCCTTAAACTCTTAGCAATCCTCCTGGCATGAACCACCAAACCCAGCTACAAGCATGGCTCTTAAGTAAAGAATACCGAGGTCACTTCCAGCTTCCCTGGAGAGCTGCACCGCTCTGAGATCCAGTCACATCTCCTGCCCACGCCCCTAGTACTGACATTTCATCTTTATCAGCTACACAGAATCCCCAGTGAAACTGTTTAAGATGCTGGGCGAGGAGCTGGAGAGAGTCAGGCAGTCAAGAGCACCTGCTGCTCTTGCAAGGACCCAGGTTCAGTTCCCAGCACCCACACAGCAGCTCACAAGTGTCTGTAACTCCAGTTCTGGGGGATCTGATGGCCTTTTCCGGAGTCCATGGGTTACCAAGCACACACATGGTGCACATATGTACATGGAGGCAAACACTCAAACACAAAATAAAAAAATAAATAAAACCTCTGGATGAAAGGGCTCCCAGAGAGTTGGTCCTAAGATGTGGGTGTTTTGTAAATGCCAGACTTGAGCTGTTCTTGTACAGCAGGACCTTTTGCCAGAGAACTCTTTACACAACCCTGTGTACACAGGTGTTGTCTTAGTTACGATGTCTATTGCTGTGACGAAACACCATGACCAAAAAAGCAAGTTGGGGAGGAAAGGGTTTATTAGGCTTACACTTCAGCATTGCTGTTCATCACTGAAGAAAGTCAGGACAGGAACTCAAACAGGACAGGATCCTGGAGGCCGAAGCTGATGCAGAGACCATGGAGGAATGCTACTTACTGGGAAGTAGTACTTGCTTCCCATGGCTTGCTCAGCCCACCATCTTATAGAACCCAGGACCACCAGCCCAGGGATGGCTCCACCTACCATAGACTGGGCCCTCCCCATTGATCACCAAATGAGAAGATGCCTTACAGCTGGATCTTATGGAGGCTTCTCCTCAGCTGAGGCTCCTTCCTCTGATGACTCCAGCTTGTGTCAGGTTGACACACGAAACCAGCCAACACAGGTGTATATACAATGATGTGCAAATCAAACATTTCCTGATAATAAATTGTGAAGACATTTATTTTAAAACAATTCTTTGATATACATAAAATTTTATATTTTATAATAGATAAAGCCAAATTTGTATATTAATAAGATGGACATGCTTGTCTATTATTACATAAAGAATTAAATCTTAGCCAGGCATGGTGGCACACACCTTTGATCCTAGAACTTGGGAAGCAGAGACAGGTGAATTTCTGAGTTTGAGGCCAGCCTGGTCTACACAGTGACTTCCAGAACAGCCGGGGCTACACAGTCTCAAAAAGAAAAAGAAAAAGAAAAAACCTTTAAATCTTGGCTTAATGGTTGATCCTGACCCTGTCCACCTGACGGGGGGAGCAGCAGACCCTGCGAGGCAGGCCTGTGTTGACCTGCAGCACCGGGAAATGCCACAGTGGGGTGCAGGACTCCAAAGGAACTTCCAGGAAAGGACCTGCCACACCTCACAGGCCAGACCCCCAAGAACACTGAGGCTTTGAAGAACACAGACTCCTGCTCACCCTCCCACACCCAGCGCCTTGGGGAGCCCGCTAGAACCCGAGGGGTCTGAGAATGTCGTTTTTCAGCTCAGTGCCGTATTAGCAATTCACTCCACAAGCATCCTGTCTGCTTCTTGCTTTCTGTTATTTATAACGTCCACTGTGGCACACGATTCTCATGATGGTTTTGCTTTTGTCTCTGTGTTGCTCAGTGAGGGTTTAGGATCAGTGTGCATGTTTCTTCACTCAGTCTGAACAAGGCAGTCTTTGCTCGACCCTTCACCAGCATCTCATGGACTTCCCTCTTTTTTTTTTTTTTTTTTTTTTTTGTTTTTTTGTTTTGTTTGTTTGTTTGTTTTTTGGGGTTTCCAAGACAAGGTTTCTCTATATAGCCCTGGCTGTCCTGGAACTCACCCTGTAGACCAGGTTGGCCTCAAACTCAGAGATCCACCTGCCTCTGCCTCCTGAGTGCTGGGAGGGCTTACACTACCTGGCCTGGTGTGGACGTCCCTTTCTATCCTTGCATCTCTTTGTCTTTCTCACATCCTTAGCTCCTCCTCTTTTCACCTCCGAGTAACAACCTTCCACAGCTTTAACAGTCTCCAAAATCTGTGAACCCTAAAAGCTTCCCAACCTTTTCCTCCCAGGAACTTTTCAAAGCCAAGCTAAACTTGGAGCAATGGCAAATGCCCTTAACCCCAGCATTCTGGAGACAGAATAAGAGGGATCTCTGTGAGTTCAAGGCCAGCCTGGTCTACATAGAGAATTCCAGTTCAGCCAGGACTGCGCTGTGAGACCCTATCACGACCACCACAACAAAAAGTCTATCAATCTATTTTTTTGTTTTGTTTTGTTTTTCAAGACAGGGTTTCTCTGTGTAGCTTTGCGCCTTTCCTGGAACTCGCTTTGGAGACCAGGCTGGCCTCGAACTCACAGAGATCCGCCTGGCTCTGCCTCCCAAGTGCTGGGATTAAAGGCGTGCGCCACCACCGCCCGGCCTATCAATCTATTTCTTATCCCCATCCTTATCTAGCCTACTTCCCTGACTCCTAATCTTATTAACTAGAATCTGAGCACACGCCATGCCACCTGGTTATTGACTGGGGCCAGTGTGGTTAATTGGCTAGTACATATTTGCACAGTGAGAATACCCAATATCTGTGGCTGCTCTTGCATTTACTATTCTACTCTGAGAATAATACAAAGTCCACACCAGACACCCTGAGCTATTGGACCAAGGAACTATTTTCTGAATTATACAGTCAACCACATTAAAGGCCCAGCACTGCAAGTAGTAGACTGAAGGAATACAGCTGCTAACATAAAAAGCATCCAAGGCTGAAGAGATAGCTCAATGGACGTGCTGGGAGGTGGTGGGCATTCCTTTAATCCCAGCACTCAAGAGGCAAAGGCGGGCAGATCTCTGTGAGTTTGAGGCCAGCCTGGTCTACAGAGTAAGTTCCAGGACATCCAGGACTACACAGAGAAACCCTGTCTCAAAAAACCAAAAAAAAAAAAAAAAAGAGTATTGGATGCTCTTCCAGAGGACTAGAGTTTCATTCCCAGCATCCACATGGTGGCTCACAAACATCTGTAACTCCAGCTTCAGGAAATCTAACACCCTCTTCTAGTCTCCTCAGGCATCGGGCACACACATGGTGCACAGACATGCATGCAGGCAAAACACCTACATACATAGAATAAAATAATAGTTTTTAAATAAAAAAAACCCCAAGAATTCCAAGTACCAAGATAACACAGAAACATAAAAAAAAAAAAAATCAAGGCAATGTCACTCCTCCAAAAATTACTAATCCTACAGTAATGGCATCCAGTGAGAATGAGTTAGATAAAATCCCAGACGTAGTATTCCAAAAAATGATATGTTCAAAGAAATAAAGGGAAAGAAAAAGCTCCCAAATGTAAAGTAGAATAAGGTAAAAGAAACCAATTATCAGATACTGATTTATTGATTTATCTAATGATTTACTTAAAGCACCTCTAGTACTGTCTATTTGCCAAGCATGACTTCACTTGCTGCCTGGAACAGAATGACCTGAAGAGGCAGCGGCAACAATGGGTCACTGCCCTTAACAACCTGCTGACTATCATGTGGGCTTCTGTAAAATCTCACTTGCTTGTTCAGCCCACCTATGGTTTCACAACATAAAATGAAAATACAAACTGGACCTACCATTGAAGCCTTTCAGGAGCTGGCCTGGCTTCTGTCCACATCTCCTCGCCTCTGTCCCACTGATGTCAGAGTGTTTATTCTAGAACAATTCCCCCAACATTTCTGGAAGTCCCAGCTAGATCTCCTTCACTAAGACCCCAGTTAGTCCAGAGAGGCTGCCACACAGTATAGTTCAAATTGCTAAATGATCTTTTAATAAAAGACCCGGAACCGATATTAGGGTAAATGCTGAAAGATCAGAAAGACAAAGGAACAAGCCACTGCCATGTCCCACCTTGCCAACTCCATGAATCCTCTGTTTGAAAGCCTCTGAGTCCTCAGCCAAAAAAGCTCTCTAGCCAAAAGGCTTCTAGCTGAAAAGACTCTATCTGAAAAAGGGCTTTAGTTCCTGTTTCCTCACACCTTATATAACTTCCTCTGCCTAGCCATATTACTTCCTTCCTAGTGCTGGGATTAAAGGCTTGTGATTCCCAAGTACTGGAATTAAAGATATGTGCCACCACTGCCTGACACTGTTTCTCTCCTAGACTGAGTCAATCTCATGTATGCAGGGTGGCCTTGAACTCATAGAGATCCAGATGGATCTCTGCCTCCCTAGTGCTAGGATTAAAGGTGTGTGCCACCACTGCCTGGCTTCTATGTTTAATCTAGTGGCTTGTTCTGTCCTCTGATCTTCAGGCAAATTTTATTAGGGTGCACAATATATCACCACAGCTCAGGATCCTCACTGCCCAATGAAGATCTCTGAAACAGGCAAGTATCGGCCCCTATGGGATTCCAGGGTTCCCTTCCAGTGGCCAAGGAGATTGTGAAACCCAGGACCGGAGTCTCTGAGTGGAAGTATATCAAACTAGTCTGGATATCCAGGCCAGATAAGGTCCCCCAGGGAGATAGGCAGGAAGAATATGTGTGGTCTTGATCACCCTGCAGGAGATTGTCTCCAAAGCCTTGGTGGGATACCAAAGTGGCATGGGTTTCTGCAGTGGGATGGTCCCTCTGTATGCTGTGAATATGGGTTGCTCTCACTGATTAATAAAAAGCTGACAGGCTAGTAGCTGGGCAGGAAGTTAGGCAGGAAAGCCAAACTGAGAATACTGAAAAGGAGAATGGCAGAGTCAGGAGTCACCAGCCAGATGCAGAGGAAGCAAGATAAGAATGCCAGGCTGAGAAAAGGTATCAAGCCACGTGGCTAAACATAGATAAGAATTATGGGTTAATTTAAGTGTAAGAGCTAGTTAGTAATAAGCCTGAGCTACCAGCCTAGCATTTATAAGTAATATTAAGCCTCTGAGTGGTTATTCAGCAACTGGTGGATAGGAGAGGAACCATCCACTTACATATGATGTTCCAATGTGGGGCCAAAATTTCCACATAAAACCTGACAAAACTTAAAAAAGGATTCTAGACACACAAGAACAGAGTCAAGCACGGCTTCTTGGTAGCAACATCTTCTCAGTAGGCTCTGTTTGCTGGCGGCAAGCAGAGGCATGGCTCCTTTAAGACATGGCTTCCTGGTTCATGCTGGTGGCATGACTGGTTCTTTTGGGAGGTCCTACTATGGAGTACCTGAATGGGGTTTGTGGGCGGCAGGTTGCATACTACTTGGTGGCAGCATGGACCCAACAGCTTCCCAGAGTTGGGACGTTAAGCATGACTCTCGTTGGTACCTCCACCAGCAAGCTAGACTCTCAGGAAGCCAAGGAATGGGGCGGAGCCAGTGGCCAAAACCTCTGCTTTAGTCCTAGTCATACTCACTTAGCAGTTTAAATGTTCATGTGTTCAGAAAAAGATAGAGACATGCAGTAAAAACAGATCCAGATTGGAAAAAAAAAACTCTAAATGGGTCATAGTATATTTGAAAAATTTGCATAGGCTTAAGAAAAGAAAAAGGGTACAGTCATTAAAAAAATAAATAGTTTAAAAATAAAGTCTTTAAAGAGATAAGTAAAGTAATACAAAAAAATAAGCCACATTGAGATGGAAAATACCCAGGGAGTCTAGATCCTATATAGTATTGTGTTGGTTTTGAACTTCTCTCTCTCTCTCTCTCTCTCTCTCTCTCTCTCTCTCTCTCTCTCTCTCTTTAGCTGTCCTGGCTGCCCTGGAACTCACTTTGTCTTGCAGGCCATAAGAATATATTATAGAGATTATTATAGAGATTCAGCTGTATATTAAAGCTATACCTAGAAATTTCAAGGCATTTTTCTAGAGGAAGTCATTTATCAAGGAATATTTGGTGTTATTCAGTTTTTAATATTTCAGCTGTCTTCTGCAATGAAATTCTTGTGGGCCCATATACTGCTAGACCATACTGGCAAACAGTATAAGCTTCTCAGATGCTGATCCACTAGGTAACTAACTCTCCCACAGGGCCTAGGAGACAAGGAGGTGGTTGAAGTATAGCTTCATTTCTTGTGTAAATGAAGCTCAGACCTCCCTTTCCCAGACAGGAAAATGGCATTCCAGAGCAATTGACTCAGAACAAAGGAGATTTTTGCATATCCAGGTGGAGTAAAGGGTGAGGCAGGATTCCTGGCCAGAGCAGAGTTGTGTGGCAAGGAGAGGAAGAACAAGGCAGTTTTCTATAGATGGCAGACAGAGCTACATGGCCAGAGATTCTGTAGATGGTAAGGCAGATCTCTTGTAGAGTTTTCTCAGAGCCAGGAGTTGAGGAGCCAGGAGGGATGGAAGTCAAAGGAACAGAGGATGAAGATGAGATCAGCAGCGTAAGGGCTTAGTTATTACCAGGGCTATGAGGAGACAGAAAAAGTAGGTACAGAGAGGAACTGAGACTCAGGACAGAACTGAAGCTGTATAGATAGAATTTTGTCATAGAGGAATAAAGTAAATGGACAAAAAGCATGGTGTTCGAAGATTCTTTTCCCTCAAATAACCCCACACTGGATGTAGCAACTTCCCCCAGGACTCTGGGAGGAATTTCCTCAGGGCTGACCCCAGGGAAAATTCTGTCAGCTTTGCAGACCAGGCTGGCCTCAAACTCACTGAGATCTGCCTGCCTCTGCCTCCCAAGTGCTGGGATTAAAGGCGTGTGTGTCACCGCCATCGCCAGGCAATTTTGAATTTCTTGATTTTTGATGAGCAAACAACATCTGCTGAGAGACATGGGATTGATAGAGGGACTGATGAAATACACCAGCCTAGACATTTTAAGAATGCATTAACTTTAAAACAGAAGTCAAAAAACATATTTGTAAAATGGAACTTAAAAGATGCATTGCTTTGGAGAAGTGGTTTTGCTTTTGTTTCCACAGGAAACAAGAGTCTGTGGATTCGTTCCAGGTTAAGATGGATCAGGTTTGACCAAGGGAGACTTCCTGACACTTGACAGGTGATATCTACCAACAATGACTATAACTGGTCTTCCCAGGACTTAGCCATTATCTCAGATTTTCTCAGGATCCCCATCAGATTACCAGCCCTCCCAATCAACAGGAAGTAGTCTAGAGAACTATGCCCCAATTCCCAAGATATTGTTTATGAATGTTTGTTTTCATTTAAGGGAGGTTGGTTATAAATTGTTAATGGTCATAGTCAATCTCTTTCTAAAAAAGAAATGAGGATATGATATAAAAATGACAGGGGAAAGGATAGATTATGATGAAAATTATTGAATTATTGAATCTACTTTAATTATCTACTTTAATAATATTAGATTATTGAATCTACTTTAATCCAAAAAACAACTCTTAATCTCAAAATATTTTACATTCATATGAGTTTTAGTTTATTGATACAAATTTAAAGTCAGTTTTGCTATGATGTATGTTTAAGGTACTATGCTTATGCATATATAATATAATATATTATAATGTATAATATATAATATAATATATTATAATGTATAATATATAATATATAATGTATAATGTATAATATAATATAATGTATAATTTAAAAAATACAGATTAAACTGGGCAGTGGTGGCACACACCTTTTTTATTATTATTATTATTATTTTATAATTTAATTTAATTTTACATATCAGACACAGATTCCCCTGTCCTCTCTCCTCCCACCCCCCCTCCTACCAATCCACCCCCCATTCCCATCTCCTTCAGGGCAAGGACTCCCCTGGGGATTCAGCTCAGCCTGGTAGATTCAGTTGAGACAGGTCCAGTCCCCTCCTCCCTTCACCCAGGCTGAGCAAAGTGTCCCAGCATAGGCCCCAGGCTCCAAAAAGCCAGCTCATGGACTAAGGACAGGTCCTGGTCCCACTGCCTCAGGTCCTTCCGAACAGTTCAAGCTAATCAACTGTCTCACTTATCCAGAGGGCCTGATCCAGTTGGGGGCTCCTCAGCTATTGGTTCATAGTTCATGTGTTTCCACTAGTTTGGCTATTTGTCCCTGTGCTTTTTCCAATCATGGTCTCAACATCTCTCACGCATACAATCCTTCCTCTTTCTCGCCAATTGGACTCCTGGAGCTCCACCTGGGGCCTGGCCATGGATCTCTGCATCCACTTCCCTCAGTCATTGGATGAGATTTCTACCATGACAGTTAGGGTGTTTGGCCATCCGATCACCAGAGTAGGTTAGTTCGAGCTTCCTCTCGACCATTGCCAGTAGTCTATTGTGGAGGTATCTTTGTGGATTTCACATACTTTTAATCCCAGCACTCAGGAGACAGAGCCAGGTGGATCTCTGTGAGTTCGAGGCCAGCCTGGTCTACAGAGCAAGATCAGGACAGGCACCAAAACTGCACAGAAAAACCCTATCTTAAAAAACAAAAAAAAAAAAAAAATATATACAGATTAATAGTCATCTATAATAGTCAAACTTATAGCCATATTAGTTAGGTGTTCTAGGCATACAAAGATATATTTCAATTAAGTAGGTAATCTTCAAACACGTCAAAGACCTACAGAATATGTCATTTAAAATGTTTTAAGAACTTAGACTTTTCTCAGCAGTGAGACATGTCTGCTCCTGGCAGCACCAATTACTTCAAAGAGGATGATGGGCATCGAAGAAACTCCTTATGGAATTTGCTTTCAATATGGCAAGGCTAACCATTTGGGCAAGAAATTGCTCCTGCCTGGATTGCTTGATAGTATATTGTATAAACTGGACATGCAGGACCCATAAGAAAGTGACTACTGAACTTTGCCAACACAAGGTGGGATGGTCCTTCAGGGTTCCTGCTTTACAGAAGATACTGCCAGCATTCTGCAGAACACAGAGGAGAGTGACTGATGAACTTTGCCAATACAAGGCAGGACAGTCCTTCAAATTTCCTGCTTCATTGAAAAGTCTGCCAGATACTCCAGGCCTGTAGGCTGAAAATGGATGCCCCAACATTACAGAAGAACTTTGGGTGGCTATCCAGGCAGCCAGATGCCTCTGTCATTTCTAGAGTTTTGGAAGTTGCTTACAATGCATTTCCTGTTTACTCAGATAATATATTCTTCTGGGGTCTTTGATAGAGTTGAAGACAAAATAGTTATAATTATAGTTTTCTTTAGTTATAATAGAAAGTAAATTAAATACAAAACTTTAGACTCACCACGATAAGATAGATAATTAAATATTTTCTCTAATTTTGCCAAATGCAAATGGATTAGGTAGTGTTAATATAATGCTTACTTGATAACTGTTTTGTTATATGCAATTTTACTATCTTAAAGTTAAAACTTTCCTTTTTGATTAGACAGAAAGGGGGAAATGCAATGGGATGGTCCCTCTGTATGCTGTGAATATGTGTTGCTCTCATTGGTTAATAAAAAGCTGACAGACCAGTGGCTGGGCAGGAAGTTAGGCAGGAAAGCCAAACTGAGAATACTGAGAAGGAGAAGGGCAGAGTCAGGAGTCACCAGCCAGATGCAGAGGAAGCAAGATGAGAATGCCAGGCTGAGAAAAGGTATCAAGCCACGTGGCTAAACATCCCAGCACTCGGGAGGCAGAGCCAGGTGGATCTCTGTGAGTTCGAGGCCAGCCTGGGCTACCAAGTGAGTTCCAGGAAAGGTGCAAAGCTACACAGAGAAACCCTGTCTCGAAAAAAAAAAAAAAAGAATTATGGGTTAATTTAAGTATAAGAGCTAGTTAGTAATAAGCCTGAGCTACCAGCCGAGCATTTATAAGTAATATTAAGCCTCTGAGTGGTTATTCAGGAACTGGTGGGTGGGAGAGAACCATCCCTTTACAGGTCCCCAAAGGGATATCAAGGCAGTAGTTGGTATTGGTACCCAGAGAAATAAACAGACCAGAAATTTAATATGGGAACTTAAAAATTCTGAATGAATGGCAAATATGTGTATGAATGCTTGTAACGGTCTCTGCGGCTATGGGATCTGATTGGGCACCAATGTGTGGGTCCAGTGAGGTCCCACACAAGTAGGCACTCTCACCTTCTATAATAGGAGCTGACCAAGCAAGATGATGTGGTGTGGCCCTAAGGTAAGACCTCTTAAGTTGCTGCGTGGTGGCCATCCTGGGGGCACCTGCTTGAGGGCAAAGCTGGTCTTCTCCATCCACCCTGTGCACCACATGGGGCTGAGCACATACAAACTCTCCCAGCTCTTCGTTAGGGAACTCTTCTCATCATGGGGTCTGCACTGTCCCAATATGAGACCTGGACAGTCCTGCAAAGACTGTCAAGTCTGAAGACACTGAGGAAACAGCCCTGTTAGCATCCCCTGAGGTTGATCTCTTGCCAGTGACACTGCCTCTTACTGGCTCCAACTGCCAGCACCAGGCAGCCACAGACCACCTGCTCCCATCCCTCCAAAGACATCTGCCTGATGCAATGCTCACCAACCTCCCTCCGCCAGCCAGACAGCTCTGCCAGACTCTGGTTGGCTGCATTTCAGGGACAAGTCTGTTCCAATGTGTCCACTTAGGGAAATGCCAAGCCTTCCCCTCATCCAAAAAGATGACAGCTATGTTATCCGGACAATATTTGCCTGAAGAGGAAGGAGAGCCTTGCCATGACTGCAGAGAAATCATAAAAGAGACTTTTTTTTTCTCCTCCCAGATTGACATATCAGATGAGCTGCTCCCCAATTCAGATATGGAACCTCCTACCAATGGGAGCTGAAGTCTACAGTGGGGTGATAGCCCCTCACATCTAGAGACTCAAAGTAACAATATATGGAAAAAGGAAACCTCTGACCACAGGGAGTACAAAGTGAAAAACAGAGACCAAACCCTCCAGCTCCTAGAAGCTGTCTGTCTGTCCCTCCCTCCGACGGAGGCAGCGGTGCACTGCCAGGCTCACACAAAATGTCAAGGATGCATGAGCTGAGGAAACAAGCTGGCACCAGGCAACCAAACAGGCTGTCCTTAGTGAAGACATAGCCCAGCAGTCCCTCCCATTCCCCGCCAGAAGTTATGTTTTAATAACTGATGACGGGGCTACTAAAAATCAGGAAGACTGACTACTACAGGGAAATAATAATTCCTGAGATGACAGCTCCCAGTCTAGTCCAGCAAGATCATGAAGCAACCCGTCTGGGAAAACTTCCCTACAAGAATTGTTGCAAAGATGTTTGGTGTTCCCGAGGTTGCCAACACTGACCCAACAAACTAGCAAGGCCCGTCTGCAGTGTGCTTGGAACAATCTCAAGCAGGGACCCAAGGTCTCGAGCTGACACAAAAACAGGGACCTACCATTTAAACATCTAGGAGTGGACTTCACTGGCATTCAGTCCAGCAGAGGGCTCCTATACTTGCCGGGTATGATATACACCTTCTCAGGCTACGTAGAAGCTTTTCCTACCTGCACAGAGAATTAACTTGAAATTGTGCACATGGTACTATCTTCAATCTTCACACCACACGGAGAGAAGGACTTTTAAAATGACACTGGCCAAACATTGCCAAGAAACAGACCTCCCTTAGCCAGAAATTCCACCATGTGTACTGTATAGGGTGTGCATTGCACACTCTGTAAATGTGGTTACTCTCTTTTTGAGGTCATGTTTGGTCACCCACCTCCAATGCTCCCTTCTGAGAGTGTGGACACACCCACCTCCAATGGTTCCTGAAAGACTTAGCTGACACAAAAATTACCCACCCCTCAGTTCTGAAAGTTGCAAGTGTCAAGCCATGGATACACCACACCCACACCAAAGCAGTTGTGGACCCAAGCCAGGACTGAGCTGTGAGAGCTGACCCAGAGCAGCCTCTAAAACTGACAGCTCAAAACTAGCTTGGAATGGAGACACAGCCCAGCCTCTACTTGGCTTCCTGATGTCCTGATCCTGAGCACACACAATCCCCACTTAGCCTCTCTAACCCTGTTACGTAAATTAGTCTGGAGAGCAATCTTGTTCAAGGGCAACTCCAATTCCTGGGCACCCATCAACATAACTAATTATCCCCTGAGGGTGTGCCTTGTTTCTTTCAGGTGGCACTTCTCCTGAGAAACAGGCCAGCCACAGATCATCCCTCAGACCACCATGCTGTGATGGAACTGCCCACAACAGAAAAACACTGTGATACCTTTCGGAGATGGCCCCAGCTAGTGACAGCCTGTGGTCGAGTGGCCAGAAGACAGAATGATTATGGATTGTGAGGACACCTGTTAGTCTTGTCTTAAATACTGGTCATGAATGGTCTTTGCCTCAAAAGGGCCTTGAAGGGGGCTCCCACTGAAGGACATATAGGCCATGTGGGTCTTTGGTGAGGAGTGTGCCAGACTGTTTTATGTCAACTTAACACAAGCTAAAGTCATCTGAGGAGAAAATGCCGGGTTGGGGATTTAGCTCAGTGGTAGAGCACTTGCCTAGCAAGCAGAAGGCCCTAGGTTCGATCCTCAGCTCAAAAAAGAAAGAAAGAAAGAAAATGCCTTCATAAGATCAGTCTGTAGGCAAGCCTGTAGGATATATTCTTAATTAGTGATTGATGAAGGAGGGCCCAGACTATTGTGGATGGTGCCATCCCTGGGCTGGTGGTCCTGGGTTCTATAAGAAAGCAGGCTGAGCTGTGTGGTGGTGGTGCACACCTTTAATCCCAGCACTCAGGGGGCAAAGGCAGGCAGATCTCTGTGAGTTCGAGGCCAACCTGATCTACAGAGTGAGTTCCAGGACAACCAAGGCTACACAGAGAAACCCTGTCTCAAAAAAACAAAAAACAAAAAAACAAAAAAAAAAAGAAAGGAAGGAAGGAGAGAAAGAGAGAGAGGGAGGGAGGGAGGGAGGGAGGAAGGGAGGGAGGAAGGGAGAAAGGAAGGAAGCCTGAACAAGCCAGAAAGCCACACCCCTACATGGCCTCTGTATCAGCTCCTGCCTCCAGATTCCTGCCCTGCTTGAGTTCCTGTCCTGACTTCCTTCAGTGATGACTATAATGTGGAAGTGTAAGCCAAATAAACCCTTTCCTCCCCAACTTGCTTTGTGGTCATGGTGTTTCATCACAGCAACAGTAACCCTGACTAAGACCAAGGGAACCAGGGAGAAATCATATGGGAACTGATCATAAAAGCCCTTCATCTGAGGAAAGCTGTGTCTTGCAATGCTAGCTTCAGTAAATGCCAGCCGTGGAGCTCCTTGACCTAGGTCAGGACTGCCGGATATGCTTACAGGCAGCCCAGGTTACTTACACTGGAGCAGAAATAACTAACCAAACCTGACTAACAGAAAAGGGACATGTTTAACTAAACCACCTGATCAGGTCATAGGAAAAGCCCAGTGTGTAAAAAGTTAAAAGGGCTGTTCCAGAGTAAGAACAGCTACTGTTAAAAGAACAGTAACTTGTCAGGCAGCAGTGGTGCACGCCTTTAATCCCAGCACTTGAGAGGCAGAGGCAGGCGGATCTCTGTGAGTTCAAGGCCAGCCTGGTCTACAGAGCGAGATCCAGGACAGGCACCAAAGCTACACAGAGAACCCCTGTCTCAGAAAAATAATTAATTAATTAATTAATTAATTAATTAAAATAAAATAAAATAAAAAGAACAGTAACTCCTAATGGTACACACTTCACCTGCACCAAGGGGATCTATACCTGCTACCCAGGAGACGGTTGTGGACTGGCATGCCTGTCTTCCAACTTAGATGTACTCCCAGGAATCAAGATCCAGCCGTATTTACGTCCCTATATTCAAGAGATTAAAAAAGCCTCCTGTACTTTCAGTATTCCTGGTAGGCATGGCCCTGACAAAGCCCATGACTGCTGGTGCTGAGGCCGTGGGTGTCCAACAAGTTCAACACAGCCAGCTCCCCATTCAATCAAGAAAAACTTACCTACTGTCCCGGAAAGCACGGTCACACTTCAGAATGAAACGGATTCATTGACAACAACCATCTTCCAAAATCCTGGAGATTAGACTTGGTGATCGCTGAAAGGGGAGATAGGTACATGGTCTTAAATGAGAAATGCTCGTCTTACGCTAGTCAGTTAGAAATAATAGGGGAAAATTGCTGAAGTTATTTAAATGGATTAAAGCCAAAGGTACAAATAAGAGCCCATGGAGTATAATGCAGATAATACACCTGTAAGGCATGATGAAGGGGAAGAGGAGGAAATAGAGTAGAATAAGGTAGAAAAGACCAATTATCAGATACTAAGTTATTGACATATCTAATGATTTACTTAAAGCACCGCTTGTGCTGCCCATTGCCAAGCATGACTTCACCTGCTGCCTGGGACAGAATGACCTGGAGAAACAGCTGAAACCATGGGTCGCTGCCCTTAACGACCTACTAGCTGCCACACAGGCTTCTGTAAAATCTTACTGGCTTGCTCACCTCAATCTGTACTTCTAGAGGACAAAGGGAGGGTACAAACTGGACCCGGCATCGAAGCCTTTCTGGTGACGTCTCCTCTCTCCACTCTCACTGGTGTCCGAGTGCTTCTTGCAGGAAGGTCCCTGCTACAGCAAATAAGAACACAAACAACTGCATGCAATAAGGAGGCTGTTGTAAGACATGAAAAAAAAAACTGAAAAAATACTGGGATGAAAACATAAATAAGTTAAACAAAACTCTCTGTGGAAAGTCTCACAACAGAATGATCAAGGGGAAAAGACTATCTGAGCTCGGAGACAAGGTGAAGGGATGGGATAATCAAGGAAGGGCAGAGATGAAATGTTAATAGGATTACCAGTGTGAACTTCAACGTTCTGAAAAGACATCTACAAGTTATAGGCATAGAACGAGAAGGATCTTGTTCTAAGGGCACAAAAAAATTCTAAAAATAATCATGACAGACAATTTTCCAGAGTTGGGAAAAGAGATGCCAACCAAGGTACCAGAGGCATTTAGGACCAAACAGACAAATAAGAAAAGAACCTCCCTGTGTTGGGTAGTTTATGCCAACTTGACACAAGCTAAAATTATCTAAGAGGAGAGAATCTCAATTAAGAAAATGCAGAGCTTCATAGTGAGACCCTGTCTCGGGGGGGAAAGAAGAAAGAAAGAAAGAAAGAAAGAAAGAAAGAAAGAAAGAAAGAAAGAAAGAAAGAAAGAAAGAAAGGGGAGGAAGGAAGGAAGGAAGGACATGCCTGCATAAAATCAGATTATAGGCAAGCCTGTAGGGCATTTTCTTAATTAGTGACTGATGGGGAGAGCCTAGCCCATTGTGGGTGGGGTCATCCCTAGGCTGGTGGTCCTGGATTCTATAAAAAAAAAAAAAAGCAAGCTGAGCAAGCCATTAGAAGGAAGTCAGTAAGCAGCATTCCTCCATAGCTTCTGCCTCAGCTCCTGCCTCCAAGTTCCTGCCCTGACTTCCTGGAACTTGCTCTGTAGACCAGGATGACCTCAAACTCAGAGATCTACCTGCCTCTGCCTCCCAAGAGCTGGGGTTAAAGGTTTACAGCATCACTACCCAGCTGTCCCCAAGTTTCTTTGGCCATGGTGCTTCATCACAGCAATATCTAAAACACTCCATCATAATAAAACACTAAATAGGGCAAAGGAAGCATATTAAAAACAGCAAAAGAGGGGCCAATGAGGTGGCTCAGCAGGTAAAGCCACTTGCTGCCAAGCCCAGTGACCTGAGTTCAAGTCCCAGCACCTACACACTGAAAAGAAAGAAAGAGAGAGACATAAAGTTACATATAAAGATGATATACCCATCAGAGCGGCAGCATACCACCTAACTGAAACTTTTAAAACTCAAAGTGCTTGCAATGATGCATCTCAAGTTCTAAAAAGTAACAACTGCCAACCTAGACTACTATAACCAGCAACACTTGCTGTCATGCATAAGGAAAAAATAGACGCTTTCCACAATAGAAAATAGGCTAAAGGTGCATGTGGAGGCCAGAGGAGCATCTCAGGTGGTACTCTGTAGGAACTGGACGTCTCTGGTTCCAAGAGCTTCGACTCCCTCCTTGGCCTCCAAGGACACCAGGCATGCATGGGGAGCACACACATATATGTGGGCACAACATTCATCCACAAATATTTTAAAGTGTATTTTATTTATGATTACTTTTTAAATTTATTTTAAACTTTATTATGAGAAAAACACAAATAAAAATAGCATTATTCTTTAAAAATAAACTAGAGAAATCTATGACCACTGAGCCAGCTCTACATAAAAATGCTTAAAGAAATCTACTGGACTGAAGAGAAAACACCCACAAGGCCATAGGAAAAAATAAACCATGCAAGAAAAATAGCTAATTAAGAGAGAAAGTGGGGAAAAAATCCAAACACTTAAAAAAAATCAACAAAATGACAGGAGTCCATACAGACAATGTTTCTGAAATAATTTCCCCAATGAAAAGATACAGGTTAGTACATTGGCTCAAAATGCAGGAACCATCTCTTTGTCGCCTCCAAGAAGTGCACCTCACCACAGAGACAGACACACCTCAGGGTGAAAGAGCATCCCAGTGAGTAGACCTAGGAACAGAAGGTGTCTTGGTTCTAACAGCTGACAAGATGGACGTCAAACTGAAGCTAGCGAGAAGGACTTAAGAAGGTCACTTGATGCTGCTTCAGGGAACAATCCATCAGGAGAACATCTGCATCCTGTACACGCAAGCCCTGAACACAGGCGCATCCTATACATGCAAGCCCTGAACACAGGTGCATCCTATGCATGCAAGCCCTGAACACAGGTGCATCCTATGCATGCAAGCCCTGAACACAGGCGCATCCTATACATGCAAGCCCTGAACACAGGTGCACCCAGTGCCATAAAACAAGAACTGCCAGAAGCCAGAAGCTAACTCTAGCACAAGTGGTTTTGATGCCTCTTCTCATCTAAAAAATTAGAGAAGTGTGTGAACTGAATGGCATCGTAGATCAGATGGACTTAACAGACATCTACAGAACTTTCCATCCAGACACTGGAGTACATATTCTCCTCAGCAACCCATGGAACTTTTTTCTAAAATAGGTCATATATTAGGACACAAAGCAAATCTCAAATAAAAAAATAAGAAATTGAAAGAACTGCTCATATTCTATCTCACCACAATGGAGTATGACTACAAATCAGTGAGAGAAACCCAAGAATGCACGTAAACTTTCAGAAATTAAACAATGTAATACTGCATGGTGAATGATCACTGAAGAAAATCAAGAAAAAAATTAGGTTCTAGAATCATAGGAAAATGAAAACAGCATATTAAAACCTATAGGATACATTCTCTATACCCATCTCCAGTGGATTGTACTAATCTCTTTCAGCTCCCCTACCATCCCATCCCTTTCTCTCAGGCACCAACTCCCACAGGCATCCCTGGGAACTCAGCAGCCTGGCCAGCGAGGCAGGTAGGTAATGTTCAGAGCATCACTCTTTTTTCTTTCCTCCAGATCCAACCTCCCAGTCTCATTGTCAGGTCTGAAACCAGCTACCAGCTGTGGCCTCCCCTTCCTCTAAGCAGATCCTGATGGAAAACCTTGTTTGCCCCCCTTCCTGTGGACCCCTTTCTTCCTCCCCTTCTAGCCCATCTCCATATATAGTGGCTACTTTCATTGTTCTAGTAATAAGTAAAACTTGGGAGTCAGATAATTAGGGTATAAACCTGATAGATCCAGAGAAACGATCAGCTGACCCTCCTTGCCACATTCCCAGATTGAAAAGCCCATGAATCTTTCCAAGCCCCTCCTTATTCTATCCTCTTTTGGGTCTTCCAAAAAACTCTATGGTTTATTCTGGCCAGCTGAATGTGGACTCTGCCATCTGAATCAAGGTTTAATTCTATTGGTGGTCTCAGAGTGACAGTGCAAACAAATCTCCCACAACATTTCCCCCTTTTTGTCTAAATAAAAAGGAAAGTTTTTTAACTGTAACATAGTAAAATATATACAATAAGAACAGTTATCAGGTATCATCTAAATAAAAAAGAAAGATATTAACTTTAACAAAATGAAACTATAAGCAATAAGAACAATTATCAAGTAATAAATACATTCACAGTGTCCAGTTCATTTGTATTTGACAAATTCAGAGAAAATACTCCATTATCTATCCTCTCTTGGTGAGTCCAAAGTTTTATACCTAATTTACTTTCTATCATAACTAAGGAAAGCTATAACTATAACTAGCTAGTCTTCAATCCCATCAGAGACCCGCGAGGGATATAATTTTACCTGAGTAAGTGGAAGCGCAGGGCAAACAAACTCCATAATTATAGAAATGACAGAGACATCTGGCTGTCTGGACAATCACCCCAAAGTTCCTCTGAATGTTGGGGCACCTATCTTTGGCCCAGAGGCCTAGAATATCTGACAGAATTTTTTCTGTGAAGCAGGAAATTTGGGAGGGCTGTCCTACCTGGTCTTGGCAAAGTTCAGCAGTTGCCTTTTGTTATGTCCTGCTTGTCCAGTTTGGACAGCATATTGTCAACAGCTGAGGCAAGGGCAGTTTCTTGCCCAGTGGCTAGCTTTGCCACAATGAAAGCAAACTCCATATATAGGTTCTTCAATGCCCATCATCTTCTCTGAAGTTGATTAGTGCTGCCAGGAACAGATGTATCTCACTGTCATGAAAAGCCTTATGTTATTAAAACATCTTAAATGTTATATTCTGTAGGTCTCTGAATTATTTGAAGACCATCTGTCTATCTGAACTATAGCTCTAACCTTGAAAACATACCTAATATGACTACAAGTTTAGTTATTTTAAATGACTAACTAGTAACCTGCATTTCTTAATTATCCTAAATAGTTTGTAATAATAGCTTTCAAGGACAAGAAATTTACAATACATTGTTAAATGAGCTGCATAGGTACAATACCTTAAACAACAGTAGAAACATATATACATTATGTTATAACAAAATAACCTTAAATTTGTATCAATATACAAAAATCCATACTTATGTAAAGTATTTAAGACTAGTAGTTGCTTTTTTAGTCTAAAAGTAGATTCAATAACCTACCATTTTATCCTCTCATTTCTATATCTCCCCTTTTTTATTTTCAGAAAGAGATCCCTGAATCTGATCTTCTTGGTTTAGTTTCCTCCCTGACCATGACCAATAACAACTTGCAACTAACCCCCCTAAACAACAACAAACATCCATAACCCATCAAACCACCAAAAACCATCCACCCCACCTCTTAGGAATGTGGGTGCTGTTTTCTCTAGACTGCTTCCTGTTGTCTGGGGGTGAGAGCATCTTTAGGGGACCCTGAGAAAACTGGGATAATGGTCAAGTCCTGGGAGATCTAGTCATATCATTTGTTGTCCAGTCTCTGTGCAATGGGAAAGTGCAGAGCTTATCTGAAGTCTTGGCTAGAGTGGTCTGTGAGGCTGGACCATCTCAGCTAATAGCTTTGAAGTTGTTCTGGATACAGAATTTTGAGGAAACTGCAACAGAGGCACTCTGAGAGTCTGGATCACCTGGGCTACTTGTCTTTATTGGTGCCTGGTCCTTTTGTTTCTGAAAACACACAAACTTTTAAAAGTAACATACACATTTGCATGAATACACGTATGGAAATGTGTGGTGTGCACAAGTCAGCTAAAGATGAGTTTTTGTTTTATGTTGAGCAAGTAAAAGGCATCTGTCAACTTTATAAGTCCGTTTGGACTGTATAACCAAACTGTAATATAAATCTCCACCCATGCCATATGAAAGGATGGCATGTAATAATAAGTCATAAGGACTCTGTATCCAACAAGATTTATCATGTCTCATCCAGTCTCAGAGCTGTTCCCATGTAGAGGGATCAGCATATACCTCCCCTGACTTGTAGCTTTTCTTGGTTTCTCCCTTCATGTCTGTAGCCAAGATTTTCAGGAAGTCTCCCCTGGTCAAATCCAATCTTCATTAATTTGGAAGGAGTCCATAGCTTTTTGATTCCTGTGTTTAACTCAGTAGTTTTTCCCACAGTCCAATATCTCTCAGCTGCCACCATTTTTTGTTCATTAGCATTTTTTAAAAATTCAAAGTAAACAAAGCACCATACAGGATCCAGACACCCTGTGTACTTCCCATCCTTATTTTTTTATATTACTTTACTCTTTCTTTAAAGACTTCACTTCATTATTTTTAGGCCATTTATTTTCTATAACTGTCTATACCCATTTCCTTTTCTTTCTTTAGCATCTAAGCACATTTTTAAGCATTCTGCACCTGTTTAGGGTTTTGGGTTTTTTTTGGTCTGGACCTGGCTTTGCTAAGCATCTGCAGTGTTCTCTGACCACATAAGCCAAAGCTTAAACTGCTAAGTGTCATCTAGGTGCCCTCTGTGATGTGGATAACTTAGCACGTGGCACTGGAGGCTGGCTCCAACCCTCCTCAGCCTAACCATGTCAGCTCTGGGAAGCTGCTGGGTCCCAGCTGCGGGATGTCTATCTAGTTCCTATCTAGTCTCCCACCCCAGGCCTGCTTGAGAGACCAAGGTCACCTGGAAGCCACATCTGATTCCATGTTTGGAATTTTTTTTTTAGCTTTTTCAGGCCCTTTATGGATATATGTGCCTCACATTGGACACCAGATATTGCTGTGGGATGTTCTGTATATTAAATGTGTTGCTCTGATAGGTTAATAAATAAAATACTGATTGGCCAGTAGCCAGGCAGGAAGTATAGGTGGGACAAGGAGAGAGGAGAATTCTGGGAAGTGGAAGGCTGAGTCAGGAGACGCTGCCAGACGCTGCCATGAGTATCAACATGTAAGATACTGGTAAACCACAAGCCATGTGACAAGGTATAGATTAATAGAAATGGGTTAATTAAAGATAGAAGAACTAGATCACAAGAAGCCTGCTGTGGCCATACAGTTTGTAAGCAATATAAGTCTCTGTGTGTTTACTTGGTTGGGTCTGAGCAGCTGCGGGACTGGCAGGAGAGAGAGATTTGTCCCGACCGTGGGCCAGGCAGGACCAGGAAAACTCTAGCTACAAGATAGAGCAGCTACTTTTACTATCCTAGTAATAAAACTCGGGAGTCAGATATTAGGGTATAAACCTGATTGATTCACAGAGTGATGGAGAAATGATCAGCTGTCTCTCCTCCCCACCCTCCCAGATCAAAAAGCTTCTCCTAACTCCTCATCTTCATCTGGGTCAGCCAAAAAGCTCTATGGTTTATTCCAGGCAGCTGAACACGGACTCTACCCTCTGAATAAAAGTTCAACTCCACTGGCGCCTCGGAGCAATCGTGCAAACAAATATCCCACAACATCCATCCCCTAAGTGTCGTCTCCCAATACCAGAAAACACACCCTAACTGGAACTCCCAGTGGTCACACTTGGGAGGACCTCAGAAGGTCCCTCCCAGGCAACCCACAGCCACCACGCTTTCTTACGACCCAGAGAGGGCAACAGAAACCACAGAACAGAGCATGCACCAACAAAGACAAGACCAGACATCAGCACCTAGAAATTACAACCATCCCACAATCAAATGCCTAGACGCCAGCACAAAAACACAACAGTAACAGCCAGGACAATGCATCTCCACTAAACCCCAGCAACCTTGCACCACAGCAGGCCCTGAGAAACGCAACACAGCCAAAGCACAGACAAGGACTTCAAAACATTTTGAACATGTTAGAGGTCATTAAAGAGGAAATGAATAAATCTCTTTAAAGAAATGTGTGAAATATAAACAAACAGTGAAATTAAATGAAAGAAAAGTTCAAGAATTACAAATGAAAATAGAATTTAGAAAAAAAATCCAAACTGAGGGAAAACTGGAAAAGAAAAATTTAGGAACTCAAACAGGAAACCCAGAGGCAAGCCTCACAACAGAATGCAAGAGATGGAAAAGAGAGTATCGGGCACTGAATACAAGATAGAAGAACAGAATAGCTCAAACAAAGAAAACGTTAAATCTAAAAAAAAAATCCAGATTTTCAACAAAATCATAGAAGAAAATTTCACCAACCTAAAGAAGGCAAATGATATGCTTTTGTACATAAATAACCCTAAAAACTCCACCAGTATGCTTCTACAGCTGATAAACACTTTCAGTAAAGTAGCATGATACAAACACTTTGAGATTTCATCTTACACCTGTCAAAATGTCCAAGATCAATAACACAAGTGAAAGCTCATGCTAGTGAGGATATGAAGTAAGGGGAATACTCATCCATTGCTGGTGGGAGTGCAAACTTGTACAGCCACTACGAAATCAGTGTGGTAGTTCCTCAAAAAGATGGGAATTGATCTACCTCAAGACTACTCCACTCTTGCATATATACCCAAAGGATGCTTCATCCTGCTGCTGACACACTTTCTCAACCATGTTCGCTGTTACTCTAGTCATAATAGCCAGAAATTGGAAAAAACCTAGATGTCCATCAATGAATGAATAGATAGAGAAAATATGGTACATTTACACAGTGGAATATTACACACACACACACACACACACACACACACACACACACACACACAAGAAATCGTGAAATGAGCAGGTAAATAGATGGAACTAGAAAGAAAATCATCCTAGGTGAGATAACTCAGGCCCAGAAAGACAAATATGATGTGTGTTTGCTTATATGTGGATGTTAACTGTTAATCAAGCTACAATCCATAGAACCACAGAGGTTAGGTAGCAAGTAAGGGACTAGGGTAGGGATGGATCTCCCTAGGAAGAGGAAATAAAACAGCTAGTTATGAATGGATGGGATGTGTGAGGGGTGGGGGCAGGAACAAAAGGATCAAATAGGGGAACAGAGGGGCAAGGGAGGGAATAGGGGAAGGACAGCTAAAACTAAGGGTTGTTTAAGGGGCATATGGAAACCCAGTACAGTAGAAGTGTCCTAAAATATATACAGATATGAAGGTGATCTAAATGAAATCACCAAATAACAGAGGGGACAAGCCTCCATGGGATACCCCTTGTCACAAAATGAAGCTTTCAGTACCAGGAATGGGTTACATGTAATTGAGTTCTTGGTCAAAGGGGTCCCATGGAAATCCCCCAAACAATCCCCTAAACAATTGGCAGCTCTCCACAAACTGACAGAAAGGCCCTATTGCCAAAGACAACGCAATTCACTGAAAATGGAGATGTCAAGCTTGTGCCTCCCTAGAGCCTTCAGTCCTATGAACTAGTGTTCACGGCACTGGAAGGGACTCTGCATGGAATCAAAGGAGAAAGGTGAACAAACACCAACCAGCCCTCGATCTACAATGGTGACCTGTCTGCAATAGTGGCATAAAGTGTGTGATTTGACTTAGGGCCCACTCCACAAGATGGAACCCACACCCAACGCTGCTCGGGTGACCAAGAACCTGAGATCAGATAGCCCAGGGACCCAGGACAAAACCAAATACTACTGTTCTACTAAAAGAACATAGCAATAAAATGACTCCTAATGGCATTCTGCTACTGTCATAGATCAGTGCCCTGCTCAGCCATCATCAGAGAAGCTTCCTCCTGTAGCAGATGGGAACAAAGACAGAGACCCACAGCAGAGAGTGAGAGATCTCAGAACACTCAGCCTTAAATGGTATGTCTCCATCAAATCCCCCCTCTCAGGGTTCAGGGAACCCTTTGAAAGAGGAGGCAAGAGGAGTGTAAGAGCCAGAGGGGATGGAAGACACCAAGGAATCAAGGTCATTTTAGATATAATAGGGCTAGTGTACATATGAACTCATAGGCAGCTTGCACAGAGCCTGCATAGGTCTGCACCAGATGGGGTCCTACAACTGAAAGGAAAAATAGACACACACCCCATCTAAATAGGTTAATTAGACTCTATTTCTAATTAATAGTCACTTGCAAATGAAAAATTATTTTTCTCCAAGGGAGTCTCACTGGGTATACAAATCAGTGAAACAAAGATTTGGTTCTTTGAAAAGATAAAGCTCAACAAACTCTGAGTCATACTTGCCAAAACAGAAAGAAAGAGAATGAGAGAGAGACAGACAGACAGACAGAGAGAGAGACAGAGACAAAGAGGAGATTCACACTACTAAAATTAGAGATGAAAAGGAATCCATCCCAATAGACACCAGTGACATTCAGGAAATTGTTAGGTCTTGGCCTGGCCAGACTGCTCTGCAGGTAAAGACACTTGCTTACAACTGACCACCTGAGCTCAGACCCTTGAACCTGCACAGTGGGAGTTGAGAATAGCTCCTAAGAGTTGTCGTCTGTCCTCCACACACCTACCATGGCATGCATGCCCCCTGTTCATGGAATAAATACATGTGATGGCTATTCTTGGTTGTCAACTTGACTACATCTGGAATTAACTAAAACCCAAAAGGCTGGGTACATCTGTGAGGGTTTTTTTTTTCTCAATTAAACTATTTGAAGTAGAAAGACCCAGTTTAATCCAGATCTTTTGAGATGGAACGTTCCACCTTTAATCTGGGCCACACTTTCCAGTGGCAGCCTATATAGAGAACATGGAGAAGGGAGCTTTCACTCTTTTTCTTTTTCTGCTTGCCTTTACTCTCACTGGCAAGTCCATTCCCTCACTAGCATTAGAGCCCTCTTTGTCAGGATTCCAATATCTACTGAAGACCAGCTGAGACATCCAGCCTCGCAGGGTAACAACAACTGGATTCTTGGACTTCCTGTTGGTAGACAGTCATTGTTCAACTAGCAAGACCAAAGCCTGTAAGCCACTCTAATAAATCTCATATATATATGAGATATATATATTCATTCTATAGGTTCTGTTCCTCTAGAGGACCCTGATTAATTAATTAAGTATAAAATAATTAAAAGAAAACGATTAGCTCTTCCACTAAATTGAAAAATCTAAAAGAAATGGAAGAATGCCTAGATACATAAGACCTACCCAAATTAAGCCAAGATGATTAAAAAAAATTAAACAGATCCGTGAGAGATGCTGAGGGATTTAACAGTGGTTAAAAGTGCATACTGGTCTTGGAGAGGAACCTGAGTTCAGTTCCCAGATTCACATCCTGCAGCTCAGTTCATTCCAGCTCAAGGGGATCCAATGCTGTCTTCTGGTTTGAGAGGGCACCTGCACTCACGTGCATATACTCACACACATACACATGTAATTAAAAATAAAATCTTTGGACCAACGGTATTAGAGTTTCTATCACTATGAAGAGACACCATGACCACAGCAACTCTTATAAAGAAAACATTTAATTGGGGGGCTGGCTTACAGTTCAGAGGTTTAGTCCATTGTCATCACGATAGGAAGCATGGTGGCACACAGGCAGTCATGGTGCTGGAGAAGTAGTTGAGAGTTAGTTCTACATCTGGATGACAGGCAGTAGGAGGAGCCAGTGGGCCACACCTAAGCGGCTGCCTCCTACCCTCCCAGGGCCAGACAGATGTCCTTTGCCTTCACTTCCCCAACTCGGGTGTTCCTCAACGGTGCCAATGTTCTGGCATCCCAGGGTCCTAGGGCTAGTAGCCGAAGGTGGCGCCACCGCTAAGTCGCTTGTGGGCTGTCAGCCTGAGTGTGGACAGCTGGTTCAGTCAACTGGCCAAATCTTTTAAAAATATGTCAAGTAGGGCTGGAGAGATGGCTCAGAAGTTAAGAGCACTGACTGCTCTTCCAGAGGTCCTGAGTTCAATTCCCAGCAACCACATGGTGGCTCACAACCATCTGTAAGGAGGTCTGGTGCCCTCTTCCGGCCTGCAGTCAAACATGCTATATATATATCTTTTTTAAAAATATGTCAAATGTGGTGTGAGCCTTTAATTCTAGCACTAGAGGCAAAAGCAGGCAGATCTCTTTGAGTTCCTGGTCTACTTAGTGAATTTCTGGTCAGCTAGGGTTATTATGATGAGATTATGCCTCAGATATATATATATACATATACATATACATGGAGAGAGAGAGAGAGAGAGAGAGAGAGAGAGAGAGAGAGAGAGAGAGAGAGAGGGAGAGAGAGACTAGAGACGTGGAGCAACATTTGAATGCTTGCTGTTTTTCTAGAGGACCCGAGTTGTGCAGCTCCCAGTACCTGCTAGGCAGCTCACAGCCACCTCCAGGGGATCTTGCAGGCGTCTCTGCGACCTTAACAGGTTGAGACAAGCCACAGAAGGCAAGAGTGCAGTTTGGCTCAGCATGACTCAGTAGCCAGTGTTGGTTCAAACTTCAGGAGTCTGACCCCAAGTGGTTTATTTTAGGCATATTTAATCACAGCACAATTTGGTGAAATTATTCTGGTGATAACTGACTCAATCGTGCATGCACAACAAAGCATACATAAATCTCCTTGAGGAACAGAGTAAGCCAAGTACAGATCAGATGTGACTACATCAAAACTCTTTGTAAAGTCCATAAAGAAAAAATCTACAGGTTGACTGGGGAAAGCAAATTTATGATAAAGATCTGGGGGAGGAGCTGGTGCTAGAAATGTCTATAGCCACACAGTGCAAAGGTCACCATGTGGTGATATATTGTGTATCCTAATAAACTTGCCTGAGGATCAGAGGACAGAGCCAGCCACTAGATTAAACATAGAGGTCAGGCAGTGGTGGCGCACACCCTTAATCCTATCACTAGAGAGGCAGAGATCCATCTAGATCCCTGTGAGTTCAGGGCCACACTGGAAACAGAGCCAGGCAGTGGTGGCACACACCTTTAATCCCAGTACTGGGAAGCACACATGTCTTTAATCCCAAAAAGTAATGTCTGGGCAGAGAAAAGTATATAAGACATGAGGAAACAGGAATTCACTCTCTTTAGGTTGAAGATTTCGTAGAGGTAAGAGCTAGTGACTGGCTGTTCTGCTTCTCTGATCTTTCAGCTTTCACCCTCATAGCTGGCTCTGGGTGTTTTATTATAAGACCATGAAAGATTCGAACAACATCACCAGGCTAGTAAACACATCTGCCCCCAGCCTTCTGGGTGGAAAACAGGTCTTGCGTTCTTTCCCTTGAAAGAACAACCCTGTGTGTTCAACACTCCAGGTTCCCATAGTGGATGTCTGTGATGTCTCCCCTTCTTGTTTTTAAAAGAGAAGACTGTGGCTGTAATAGAGATCAAGGACTAATGGTTAAGCAAGCATAACAAAAATGTGAGAATAGCTAGCAGGGGACCAAGGGAAGAGGAAACCCATTTAACTACAACGGCCATTCAAAGATCACTTGAGAGATTTCATCTCTTTACGCAGATCATCAATTTGAGCATCGATAGTATTACAGAAATCTGACACATTAAAGCAAAACATGCAGGAAATTGTTGACAACCAAGACTACTCTGGAGTAACAAATAATCTATAGTAGTTCTATTTAAAAAAAAAAACTGTGGTTCTTGCCAGACACACAGTGGTGGCACAAACCTTTAATCCCAGCACTCAGGAGGCAGAGGCAGGTGGATCTCTGAGTTCAAGGCCAACCTGTCAACAGGGTGAGTTCCAGGACAGCCAGGGCTACACAGAGAAGCCCTGTCTCAAAACAAAACAAGCAAACAAATAAAAATACCTGTAGTTCTCAATTCACTCATCTCTTGATTAATTCTTCTGCTAATGTTTTTGCTGTAATATTAGTAGTTTTACTAATCACACAGGCCATTTTTGAAATCCCTTTTTGTATTCCGGTAATCACTTCTGGGACTAGAATAAAAGCCATCCTGAGCATGGCAAAACAGCAACACCCTGTCTCCTAGTCCAGGCGTGACTTTTATCCCTCTTGACAAAAAGCACGTGGGATCTGGGTTGACAAGCTGAGAATCAGCATGTAATACAGTCAGTAAACATAACAGCATTTGAGGGTCAGTAGTATTGTGTCCTTGTTTTCTCCCCAAGGTCTCAGCTTGACGAGTTGAGTCTTGATGTTGTCCCTTGATGGGTTTGTTGTCTGTCTTCACACGCTTCATTCAGTGGTCTCTGGGATGCTGTCCTGGTTGAATGCGTCAGAGTGGGAGCCATCTGGGACTACATTTCCTGGAAAGACACAAGCACAACCTCGCTGTGATGCTGAAAGAACATCTGGTCCTTTCTGTTGATGAGTTTCTAGATCTTTCCTTTTAACATTTACTTTAGGCTGTGTCTCCTTTAGGGCAAAATGCTTTAGGCAGCAGAAGCATTATCCTTTAGTGAAAAAATTTAAAGTAAACATGGCTAAAAGTAGCTTACTCTGTGGGAATTTAGTAGGTGTATACACCCCTTTTTTATTTTTAAATTTTGTCGTTTAAGTATTTGGTGATGTCACTCCACGATAGCTTGTGGAACCCTGTGGGCTATAAGGGATTCCAGTAACATGATCAATATTTCATAAGCTGCAAACTTCCTTAAAGCATTTGCTAGTATATGCATGACCATTATCAGTCTTTAGCTGTAATGAGAGTCCTAGAAAGAAGGCATATAATAAGTTATTAATGGCCATCCCAGGTTGTTCCAGCCCAGTGAGCAGACACAACAGTCATACTAGAAAAAGTATCAGCTGTTACATGAGTATGTCCAAATTCTGAGATATGAGTAATAGATGCCAGACGGCGTTAGATTTTAACCGAGGAGGATTTATTCCACCAGCAGAGGGCAGTAGGGGGAAGAAGGAGCAGGTCAGGCTCAAATGTTCAGGAAGTGAGGAGACTCGGACCTGTAAGATGTTGCATTTTGATGAAGTCTGAGAGATTTTTGAGCAGCCAGGTAAGAATGTATCAGGGCGAGGAGGAGGCCTGCGCACCGACTTGAGCATTAGCAGATGTTAACAGACTTGAAAAGTTAGACTGAGCACCAATATGAGTTATGAAAAAATGTTGCTATTGTCTTACAGACGTCTGAAGGGAGAGAAATAATTGTAAACTAACACTAGTAGTGGGGTTGGGTTTAAGTCTCGCAGTTTCTAAAAGAGAAACAGTTTGAATACAATGTGTAGAGTCAATTAAAATGGTCAATGCTGAGAAACATCGAGAAACAATGCTGATTGATTACAGTGAATTCAGATTGTTAAGCTGTATAACCCAGGGTGGATACAATCTCTTTTTTGTGTGTGGAGTAAGTGGAATTTGTATATAAAACACAAGTTTCTTGTCCTTTTGAAGAGCCATCTGTAAAAGCATTAAAAGCAATCTCTCTAGGATTTTTAGATGTAATTTTAGTTAATACCTATGAGGTATATCCAAAAAAAAAATCTTAAAAGGGGATCTTTAGGATAATGATATTTGTAGATCCCAAGTAACATGCTAATGCTACCTGCCAGTTATTATCAATGTGGAACAAATAATCAACCTGCATTTTATTAAATGGCACAATGATTTCTGTAGGCTCTTTACCAGTGCGTTGTTAAGATGTGTCCTTCCTATCATTAAGTCTATAATTTTTTGTAAATAAGAAGTTACGGATCACAGCAGAAAATTCTGACATGCAGAATTGCTATAATACCATCACCTTGTTGATGTGTAACTCCAGTAGATGACGAGGAAGAAGAAAGAGTAAGTAACTGATAAGGAAGTATGGGATTAACTCTATGAGCTATGGTTTATCAGCAGCAGCGTTTAATAAACTAATAACTCTCTCTGCTTTGGGTGTTATGTTTCTTATGGAGTTTAACCAAGAGTCTCCGGAAGAAATTAAAGAGCAGAGTTAAATTTTTAGTAGTGATAGGCAGATAAAGACGTACCCAACAGCCTGGCGGCGGTGGCATACACCTTTAATCCCAGCACTTGGGAGGCAAAGCCAGGCGGATCTCTGTGAGTTCAAGGCCAGCCTAGTCTACAGAGCGAGATCCAGGACAGGCACCAAAAGTACACAGAGAAACCCTGTCTCAAAAAACCAAAAAAAAAAAAAAAAAAGATGTACCCAACGGACATGGCCCTTTTTTTTTTTTTTTTTTTTTTTTTTTGTAAGTAATTGAGGGTGCACTGTTTGGGGAGTTTTAAGCTGGGAGGATGATAGTGGATTTGTTGTTGAGTAATAATACATCCTAAATAATTAGGAGAGAAGAAGAATGTCAGCCATATAATTGAATGTCCACCACCTTGGGAAATTTACTTAGGACAGGCTCAAGGGCTTTATTACATTATATTGATATATAGTGGTGCTATTTTTCATCCCTTGCGGTAAAACTTTTCACTGATTTTAGCTCATTGGCTGTTTATTGTTTAAAGTAGGAAAAGAGAATGAAAATTGTTCTTTATCATCAGAGTGTAAGGGAATAGAGAAAAAGCCGTCTTTTAAGTCAAGTGTAGAAATGTAGGAATCCTAGCAGGATGGCCCTGGCTGGAGGGCCCACTGTTTACATAGTAGCTTTTATGCCGCTGAGATCAAGTAACAGCCGAAATTTACTCTTTACCTTTTTGTGAATTACAAAATAGGGGAATTCCAACAACTAAATTAAAGGTTCTCTATGTTCTAGCTGCAATTCTGTACTAGAAGTTGGGCCTGTTTTAATTTTTGTCCATGAAGGGACCACTGATCAATCCATACTGGGTCAGCCTGAAGTGAGAGGGAAAAAAAAAGAAAAAAAAAAAGAAAAAACAAGGGGTCTCTAGGGTAGCCGAGCCCTTGCGCAGACGCATGGGCATCCCACTCACACCTCAGCCTGCACTGTCCAGCTCGCTCCACTCAGCTGGACCCCTGGGGAGGGGTGGAGCGGGCAGAAGGCTCTGAGTTCCCATCAGGCCAGCTGCCTAGCTCATCAGAGTAGTGAAGGACTCTGGCTGCCCTACCAAGGTGTGTGTGTCTGTGTGTGTGTCCGTGTCTGTGTCTCTGTGTGTCCGATGTGTCTCTGCATCTGTCTGTCTGTGTGTCTATATGTGTGTCTGTGTGTGTCTCTGTGTGTCTGTGTGTCTGTGTGTGTCTCATCTGTGTGTCTGTGTGTGTCTCTGTGTATCCGTGTGTCTGTGTCTGTGTATGTCTCTGTGTGTCTGATGTGTCTCTGCATCTGTCTGTCTGTGTGTCTGTATGTGTGTCTGTGTGTCTCTGTCTGTGTGTCTGTGCGTGTGTCTGTGTGTGTCCATGTCTGTGTGTCTGTGTATGTATATGTTATGATCCTACTGAGAGGGTGCAAGCAATACATTACTGCAGTCCAGACTGCAATGATGGGGAGTGTACCCCTTTTTCACGGCTCTTTCTATATTAGTTCCTATGTGTTTCCAATTATCAGTGTCAATGGCTCCTTGTTCAGGAAACCAAGAGTTAAATTTTACAGTCACTTGTACAAAGTTGCAGAGCTGTTGCTCTGAATTTTTTGTTCTCCTAGATATTTTTAAAATTCTTTTTGGTTTTGGTTTTGGTTTTGGTTTGTTTGGTTTTGGTTTTGGTGTTTGGGTTTTTTTGAGACAGGGTTTCTCTGTCCTAGAACTTGATTTGTAGACTAGGCTGGCCTTGAACTTACTGCCTGCCTCTGCCTCCCAAGTGCTGGGATTAAAGGCATGCACCACCGCCCACATCTCAGTAATTGTATATAATGCTTTGCCTCAGGGCTGGAGAAATGGCTCAGCAGTTAAGAGCACTGACTGAACAGAACCCCGGGGTTAATTCCCAGCACCCACATGGCAGCTCACACCTGTCTGTAACCCCAGTTCCAAGGGATCTGGCACCCTCACACAGACATACATGCAGACAAAACACCAGTGCACATAAAATAAACTTTTAAAAAATGTTTGGCCGCAGAGAACTGAGAAGAACCCAGGTTACTTCACTCTCACGTATGTAGCATCTCCTTGAGTGAAAGGACCCGTACTCATGGTCTAAACAGAGAGAGAGAGAGAGAGAGAGAGAGAGAGAGAGAGAGAGAGAGAGAGAGGCTCTAATAGTCTATCTCTGCCTACGCCATCAGAATGGCTATCATCAAAAAACAAAAGGACTGTAAACACCAGCAAGGACGTGGGAAAAGAGGAGCATTGACGTGCACGTTGGTGTAGCCACTATGGGTATCCGTGTGGCACTTTCTTAAAAAGCTAAAAATAGAACTTCCATGCCTCCTCGCTATATCGCTCCTTGGCATTTAACCAAAGGTCTCCATACCCCCTTACAGAGACACTTGCGCATCCATGTTCACAGCTAGGAAATAGAATCAGCCTAGATAATAAAAATGTGGTACATACACACAGTGGAATTTTATTTAAGCATAAAGAAAGTGAAATTTACAAAAGAATGGGTAGAACCGGAGAAGTTATGATTAGTGAGGTCATCTAGGCCCAGCAAGACAAACATTCCACGTCCTCTCTCATATGTGGATCCTAGCTTCAAATGTTTAGATTTGTGTGTTTAATTTGGAGTGTCTGCAGCGGTCAGGAAACTAGAAAGGGCGGATGAAGGGAAGGGGAGAAGAGTAGAGAGGGAAAAGTAGAATGCACAGGACATAAAAGTAGAGGTGAGAGACACTGGGAGCTAAAGGTCTGGGGCAGGAATGGGGAAGGGTGACCAAAACCCAGGGTGTATAGAGAAGCCTTGTGGAAACTCACTGCTTCGCAATCTAATTAAAAGCCTAACTTTTAAAACAGGAGTTTGGCCAGGAGTGGAGGCACAGGCCTTTAATCCCAGCACTCAGGAGGCAGAGGCAGGCGGATCTCTGAGTTTGAGACCAGCCTGGTCTACATAGTAAGCTCCAGTAAGCCAGAGCTGTATAGTGAGACCTTGTTTTTAAATAAATAAACAAATGGAAATAATAAATAAAATAAGGGGAGTTTGGATGGAGGTACTCTGCATCAGTGGGCAATGTTCCACCTAGAAGACACAGGTTACTAAATGAAAACCCCGTGCCAGGCAGTGAACACCTTCCTGTAAGTGACTGGTCAGAAAGGCCCCAGCTTCCCCCAGACAACACAGTTCATTGCCGTTTCTCTTGGTTGCCCTCCATAACTAGATGGAAAACCCTATTGTTAAAGACACAACACACTTTGGTTGCAGAACATGTGGAAACCTAGCTATAACTGTCATGGAAGCCTCCTCCATCCTAGCTGCTTTCTTTTCTTTTCCTTCTTTCTTTCTTTATTTTTATTTATTCATTTATTTATTTTTGGTTTTCAAGACAGGGCTTCTCTGTGTAACAGTCCTGGCTGTCCTGGATCTCGCTCTGTAGACCAGGCTAGCCTCAAACTCACAGAGATCCTCCTGCCTCTGCCTCCTGAGTGCTGGGATTAAAGGCGTGTGCCACCACCGCCCGGCTTCTGCCTACTTTCATAGTGCTGGAAGGTGCTGTGCTGGTGGCTGGGGAGGTAGACCACAGTCAGACTCCACACGCTACAAAGCTGATCTTCGGGCAAGTTGTGCCTACTCCTGCACAGTGGCGTGATGTGACTTGAGGTCTGCTCTACAGGAGGAAGTTCATACCTGACAAGTAAGCACAATCAAAATCCCAGGGCTGCAGAGGGAAGAACCTACTGCTGTTGCTTTGCTACATGGACATGTTTTCAAACTGCCTTCTAGATCTTTATGTTCATGCCAACTGATCAATGACACTCTCTACCTGGGACAGAGCTGAAACAGTCAGTGAAGAGACTCTCTAGATGGGACGTCGTCATCAACTCCTCCTCCAAGGTTCAGAGGACATGGCGGAAGAGGAGGCGGAAAGAATTCAAAAGCTCAAGGCTGCAGAGAAGTGCTATGAACTATCTTCAGTTGCACTCATAAACTCACAGAAGCTGTGGTTACCTGCATAACCTGCATAAGACCAAGCCAGTCAACATTCTTTTTTTGTTTGTTTGTTTGTTTTTATCAAGGCAAGGTTTCTCTGTGTAGTTTTGGAGCCTTTCCTAGAACTTCCTCTGTAAACCAGGCTGGCCTCGAACTCACAGAGATCTGCCTGCCTCTGCCTCCCGAGTGCTGAGATTAAAGGCGTGTACTACCACTGCCCGACTGCCAGTCAACATTCTAACATGGATGGGAGAAGGGTACATGAGGCCCCACTCCTATGGGAGGAGCTCCTGGAAACTGATGACTGCTGGGAGAGAGGAGTCATTCTCCATCAGGAGTGAGAGTGTGGCCACTTGTGGGTTGCCCATGTTCTGGGGATGGTCCCACACCGGTGCACATGCAGGCAGCATTAATTGGACTCAGTGAGTTATTCAGAAGAAAATGAGCCGGATGGTGGCACACACCTTTCTTTAATCCCAGCACTCAGGAGGCAGAGGCAGGTGGATCTCTGTGAGTTCGAGGCCAGCTGGTCTACAGAGTGAGTTCCAGGACAGCCAGGGCTACACAGAGAAATCCTGTCTCATCCCCCCCAGCCCCGCAAAAAAAGGAAAGGGGAAGTATTGAAAAGGGGTGTCCATGGTGTCCATGAGAGAGGGAGGGAAAATTTGTGGTAGATATGATTAGATACATTACATATACACACATATATATTATATATACACACGTATATATGAAATTGCCAAAGAATAGTTGTAAAATATTCTAAAAAATAAAATCAACAGTCAAACAAACAGGCAGAATTGTAGAGCCTCTTTTCCAAAATAGATCAATATTTTGATTTTGTGATCATCACAACTAAAAACACCACTTCACACAAATACATAATAAAAACAGCAGAAGTATGTTTAGGGCCATTTTCAGAAGTTGTTGGAAAGTCTGTTCTAATCCCAAGCCACACTCATTTAATGATTTCTTTTTATGAAACTCAAGTCATCATTTCATGTAGCAATCTGTAAAAATCAAACATTCTAATACAATACAATCCAAAGTTAAACTAATTTGTTACATTCTAAAGAATGATGGTAGGAAAACATTAAAAATCTTTGTTTTTCTTCATTAACCAGCACTTGGGAGGCAGAGGCAGGTGGATCTCTGAGTTCAAGGACAGCCCAGTCCATAGAGTGAGTTTCAGGATAGCCAGGCCTACACAGAGAAACCCTGTCTCTAAACAACAATAACAACAAAAACCAAAAGAAAAGAAGTGTGTATAGACAGTTTTTAAAAATACTCTGTGAGTTCGAGGCCAGCCTGGACTACCAAGTGAGTCCCAGGAAAGGTGCAAAGCTACACAGAGAAACCCTGTCTCGAAAAACCAAAAAAAAAAAAAAAAAAAAATACTTGAGTTCATAGCACAGCGGTCTGGAATTCAGGCAGTGCTGGCCGCCATTGCTTGAAGGACAGCTTGTACAGTGCCAAGTGTGCACGGGATGTGTTCGGAGCAGGGCCGCGGGGAAGCGGTGATGTTACACAGGGGAGCCGGAAGCACCTCAGCGTCGCCACGTCTTCGATTTTGACTTACTATTTGGTCACCACACATTCAGTAATCTTTGACTCTTGTCAGGTATTTTTAAACCTTCATTCAGTTATGCAACCCTTAGCGGAACTGTGATCCACAGATAGAAAAGCTGCATTGTCCATTCTCTGTACAGTGCAGAATCTCTCAGACCTGTGGTGACGTAACTCAGGCTTGTAGAAAACTCCATGAACTGAGTTCCTGTGGATCCTTCCTCAGGGCGGTATGGATCCCGGGCACTGACTCTGTGGGTCCTTGGACAGGCTGAAATGATGTCTGGAATCTGCGGCAGAGTCAGCTCTGCCTCAGTTGGCCACTTACCAAAACTGCATTTGCACATCTAACCTGATGTCTTCTTCTATAAAGTGAAAATGATAGTACCCACCCAAGATGCAACGGACAAAATTAAGAAAGCATGCCGGTCCGGGGTGGCACACAACTTTAATCCCAGCACTCGGGAGGCAGAGGCAGGTGGATCTCTGTGCTCGAGGACAGCCAGGGCCACACAGAGAAACTGCTGTCTCGAAAAAACAAAACGGAAAAAATGCATGTCAGGAAATAAAGAAGCTTTATCATCCACATCCCTGAATTCTTTCTTTCTTAGAGGTTTGCATTTATGTTTAGAAGTGTATTTAGTGAGCCGGGCATAGTGGCTCATATCTTTAAACCTAACACTCAGGAGGCAGGAGCAAGCAGACCTCTGTGAGTTCAAGGCCAGCCTGGTCTACAAAGAGAGTTCCAGGACAGCCAGGGCTGTTATGCAGAAAAACCCTGTCTCAAAAAACCAGGGGGGGAAAAAGTATATTTAGTATCTCCTGATATGACCCAATGGGAAAGGCAGAGCACCCCATGGGACATTCCTTTCAAAAACTTGAACCACACTGGGCTGGAGAGATGGCTCAGCGGATAAAAGCACTGGCTGCTCATCCAGAGGACCCAGGTTCAATTTCCAGCATCCACATGGCAGCTCACAACTGTCTGTAGCTCCTCTTCCAGGGGATCTGACACCCTCACATAGACATATATGCAGGCAAAACACTAATGCACATAAAATAAAAGTAAATAAATAAAAATTAGCACATTCGTTAAAAAAACAAACCAAAAAAACAAAACTTGAACCAAAATCTACACAATATCCTTTCTTTCAATTTCAACATAAAATATGGAGGTTGGAGAGATATATCAAATGGCATTATGAGTCTGCAACAAAAATTTAGACCATAGAGCATATTCTAAAGACAATCCAGGCTCTCCAAAACACAAATGGCACGAAATAAAGAGGGAAGGTACTACAAAGAATAAAATTATCTAAGAAATGCAATGACAAGTTGCTGAAAGATGGCTCAGTGGTTAAGACCACCTGCTGTTCTGGCAGAGGACCCAGGTTTGGTTCCCATCATCCACATCAGGTGACTCACAGCCATCTGAAACTCCATATCCAGGGGCTCTGACTCCCTCTTCTGGCCTCCTCGAGCACTGCACTCACACAGAGCACATACACTCAGGCCGGCACACAAATACATTTAAAAAATTTTAAATAACAAAATAAATCTTTTTCAAAAAGAAATGAAATACAAAAGACTCACTTTAACAGACAAGCTGTTCATCAGTTTCAATGCTCAAAACTTGCAGAAGTATATCCAAAGAACCAAAAGCAGAAAACTCAAACACACTTGGATATTGATGCTTATAGTGATTTTACTTATAATAACCAAAAAAAAAAAAAAACCCAAATGTCAATCAAGAGAAAAATCCCTAAAGAGAATATGGGATATACATATCATAGGATATTATTGGACCTTTAAAAAAGTAATGAAGCCAGATATGGTGACTCATGTCCACAATCTTAGCATTAGGGAGGCTGAAGCAAGAGCATTGTTCAAGACCCAGGAAGCCTCTACTCAAGCTGCTGCAAGTTCACCGGGCAGTGATGACGCACACCTTTAATCCCAGCTCATGGGAGGCAGAGGCAGGTGCATCTCTGTGAGTTCGAGGTCAGCCTGGTCTACAGAGCGAGTTCCAGGACAACCACAGCAGTTATATAGAGAAACCTTGTCTTGAGAAACTTAAAAAAAAAAAGAGAGAGAGAGAAAGAGAGAGATTTAAAAAACAAACAAACAAAAACAACTGCTGCCAATCAAGATTTGCATGCGTATTTCTGGGACATTTTCACAGTGATTAAATGAGAAGATGTATGAATGTCCAGAGGAAAAAAATGCTAACAAAGTAGGATAGTCTTGCCTCTCAGGAGGCTCCTCCATCCCCAAATGCCTCCCTTCTCTCAAAACATCAGTCTACTTGCAGCCAAGTCCCCTTGGCACCCGAAATTAACACATATGTTCGTAAACCATTAAGGTAACCCCAGCTATAGAGGGGGAAAACATGCGGCTTCCAGCGGCTATAACCTGACCTCGGCTTCTACTCCCCAGCAGAGGAATCTCACACTCCCTCTGACCTCAGCCACCTCTCAGGAACCCTGGGTGCTCTCTGATCCCTGAGGACCTCAGCCACCTCCCAGGAACCCTGGGTGCTCTCTGATCCCTGAGGACCTCAGCCACCTCTCAGGAACCCTGGGTGCTCTCTGATCCCTGAGGACCTCAGCCACCTCTCAGGAACCCTGGGTGCCTGCTGCTCACTGAGGGCCTCGGCCACCTCTCAGGAACCCTGGGTGCCTGCTGCTCACTGAGGGCCTCAGCCACCTCTCAGGAACCCTGAGTGCCTGCTGCTCACTGAGGGCTCTTCACTACCCTGATGTGTGCCCTTCTCTCTGGGTGTCCAAACTCTGTTCCCTTTTATCCTAGGTGAAGTCACTCACTTTCTGTCAGCCAAGAGCAAGTCTGTCTCACAAAGATGGTAACTGACTCCTGTGTGTGGCTTAATTTATATATATTTTATATATATTACATCTATATAATATATATTCATCCCATCCGTTCTGTTCCTTTAGTGAATCCTAATGCAAGCCTTATATTCTCAACAAAGAATTTTTTTGTTTGGTTTGGTTTGGTTGTTTATTTGAATTTTTAACCAAATTCCCTACTTCAGTTGAGTACTTTTATAATTAAGAAACATGGTCAGTCAGTCAGGAGTGGTGGCACACATCTGTAATCCCAACACTGAGGAGGCTGATGCAGGAGGATCACAAAGCTAAGACCAGATAGATTATGTGCAATAAGACCCTGCCTGTCTACAGAACAAAATAAAAACACAGTTCACTAAAAATGCCGTCTGAAGTTTTGAAGTAAACTATAGTACATTAATGTTCAGAGGAAAAAAAACTGTTAGGAAGAAAATTAAAGGTAAATGAGGATTAAATCACTCTGCACCGCAGTTTTAATTTTATTAAAATAATTAACTAAAAATTGTCTTCATCCTATGCAGTCTGCATTACTAAAACCTCTTTTCTAATGATGGATCATCCAATTTGTGATCAGATAGAAGTACTCTATTTCTGCCCCCCCCCCCGTGCCCCCCCGCCCCCCCACACACACACACCGGCAGGAGAGGGCAGTCAAGCAGCTGCTTCCAAAACTACTCTCTCATGTCACTCCAGGCAGCACCTTGGTTGGAACCTTTGAGAAAGAAAGGCTCCTTCACAATGATGTCAGCCTCGCTCTTAAAAAAAAAAAAAAAAAAAAAGTCAAAAACTCATGAAAAACACAGTTGATGTGAATCAGATGTCTAAATGGCAGAGTGCCCGCAAAGCCAGGCAAGTGCACAGATGTGGACACACATTCCTCCCTGGGAGCTATGGAAGGTAACTAGTCCATCCTTGAAGACGTCCTTGCCCAGAAGCCTGGTGGTGAGGTCCCCATTCCTGCCTCACTGCCCTTAGGCCACCCTTCCCTTTCTCGGCTCCCCATCTTCAAACAGTAACGTAATCTGGCAGTGATCTTGTGCATTTGTTGACTAACAGATTATACTTTAGTGAGTGGCCTAATATCACAACCAGTCTGTGGCAGTTTTAAAACTCCCGTCTTCCAGGCTCAGAAGGAAAAGTGTCTCTAATGAGTTCCAGGAATCAGCCAGCAGGTGCAGGAATGTTTTTACCGAAGAGAGGAAGGGTGGTTCTTGAAGTAAGTCTGATTTAGATTTCCTGGAACCTGGGAGTGGGGGGCAACCCGAAAGCAGGGGTGTCAGGCTTCACTCAGGTAGGCTCCCTGCTTCCCTGGGAGGGCAAACTATTCCAGCTGTTACAGACACTGGGAAAGAAATAAGGCATCTTTTGTCCTTCAACATCTGGCATGTGTCCTTTCAGGATGCATTGGCCAGGTGCCTTCTGCCCATCATTCCTCTGTTCTTTCTCTTTCATGGTAAACTCTTTCCTCATTTTCCAGGTGCTCAGTTATCCGTGGCACTCACTGAAAATCTCAAACTGCAGCCTTCCTTGTCTGCCAGCCTGGAGACTTCTTCGTCCTCTTCATGCTTCGTGTGGCATTTTGGCCTCTAGTGTGTGCTTGTGTTTGTAATCTTTTCATCACAGAGATCTCACATGAGCTTTTCCTTTCTTTCTTTCTGGTTTTTTTTTTTTTTTTTCCGGGGAGGGCTTGTTTGTTCTGAGACAGAGTCTCACTATGTAGCCTTGGCTGAATTGAAACTTGCTATGTAGACCAGGTTGGCCTCAAGTTCACAACTATCCACCTGACTCTGTAGTGCTGGCATTAAAGGCACTGACCACCATGCTCTCTGGCTTTAAATTCTTCATCCTCCTGCCTCAGCTCCCTGGATGCTGGAATTAAAGCATGTGCCACCACACCTTTTTTATTTTTTTTATTTTTTTTGGTTTTTCGAGACAGGGTTTCTCTGTGTAGCTTTGCGCCTTTCCTGGAACTCACTTGGTAGCCCAGGCTGGCCTCGAACTCACAGAGATCCGCCTGGCTCTGCCTCCCGAGTGCTGGGATTAAAGGCGTGGGCCACCACCGCCCGGCACCATCACACCTTTTTACTGGCATACCCAGCAGTCCACCCTGCCCCCGGGGCTGCCAGATCCCCATCTGCTCTGTCTTCCAACAGCACCGTGCCCTGTTCACATGACATGCTCTGTTTATTGGTATACTGCACTTACCACATTTTATTATATTCATTGCTATAGTTTAGATCGGGAATGTCCCCCACAGGTTTTGATTTTAAAGCCACTATTGGGAGGTCCTGAAGCCTTTAGGAGGCCAGGCCCAGGAAGAAGTCATCAGGGTCGTGCCCTTATTGGAGATACTGGGACCTGACCCTCCGTGTGCCCCTCTTTCTGGCTGCTCCAAGTGAGCCAGCCTCCTCTACCAGGCACTCCCAGCATGAGGTTCTGACATCATGAGGTGCAAAGCAACAAGGCCAAGTGATCACGGGCTGAAATCACAGCCAAAAGAAATGGTTTCTTCTTTTAAATAAATTCTTTCCACTATTTTGTTATAAAAATGGATAGCTGCTGGGCGGTGATGCGCACGCCTTTAGTCCCAGCACTCAGGAGGCAGAGGCAGATGGATCTCTATGAGTTGGAGGCCAGCCTGGTCTACAGAGAGAGTTCCAGGACAGTCAAGGCTACACAGAGAAACCATGTTTCAAAAAAACCTAAGAATTAAAAAAAAAAAATGGAAAGATAACACATTTACTGACCATCATCTCTCGCTAGGTTATAAATTTTAAATGAAGGCTGGGCATGGTATCACTTGCCTATAATCCCAACACTTAGAAAGCTAAGACAGTTGCCCCACACTTTTGGGTCTGCAGGGACCACAATCAACCAGGAGCCGCCGGCCACACCTGGGCTTGGATTGCCAATGGACACAGATGGTTCCCCACAGACTTTTGGGTCTGCAGGGGACACAATCAACCAGGAGGCTCTGGCAACAGAGCAAAGGAAGGCAGCAGGTCTTCACCATCCCTCATGGCTGGGGCAGGTGGTACTCAACCAAGCACCAGCCGTGGCCCAACCCAAAGCCCCGGCGCTGAGAAGTTGGCCATCACTGTGTGAGAGAGTGAGTCCAGGATGGGGAGGTGGAAGAGAGGGAGAGACAAATGGTTTGTGGGCTGCGGAGAGAGGCAGATCTGGAGAGGCAAAGGTGGTGAGGAATGGGCTGACTTGAACGGCTAGATGGCCACCCGGGTCCAGGAAGATGTCTGGGCCTGGGCAATGTCCAAGGTCCCGGTCTTGATCTGGGGTCCTGGAGCAGCTGAGGGGGCCTGTGTGGATGTCTGTCCCTCCTGTCATCATTGGGGGCCAGTGCAGGGGCCTGTGGTCTAGGGCACACCTTGGGATCACATTGGTGTCCAAGGGCCACACTGCCACAGGAGCCATACCAATCTGGGTGGTCTGCATGCCACATGGGACCATGGTGACAACCTGGCCCCTGCTGCTGGTGAAAACCATGTCTGGGTCCATGGTCCTTCTGCGGCCGGGGTCTGTGTTGATGCCCATGTTGCCACCAGGGCCCACATGGATGCCCAGGGTCTGGGTCTCAACCTGTGATCATGTTGGTGTCTAAGGGCTGTGCTGCTGCTGGTACCAGGCCGATTTAGGTGACCAGGGCTGTCAACTAGGGTCTGAGCCAGAGCTTCGGCTGAGGGTCATGTCTGGGTCCATGGCCCTGCCCCATCCATGGTCTGTGCTGATGTCTGTGGCTCCGGAGACCATCAAACATTGTGCCGATGCTGGGAGTCTACACTGCCACCTGGGGCCATATTGGTGTCTGAGGACCATGATGCTGCAGGAGCCATGCTGGTCTGGATGACCTGCACTGCTACCTGGGACCATGGTGACATCCGGGCCTAGGCTGCTGCCTAGAAATGTCTGGGCCCATGGTCCTACCACAGCCAGGGTATCTGTATTGATGTCCGTGGCCCATGTTACCACCAAAGGCTACCTATCTGTCTGGTGTCTGGGCTGCAACCTGTGGCCATGAGGAAGTCTGAGGGCCATGCTGCCACCAGGGACATCCTGATCTGAGTGGTCTGAGCTGTCACCCAGGGCCAAGGTATCGGCCAAGCCAAGGCTGCTGCAGAGGGCCATGTGTGGGTCTGTGGCCCTACAGCAGCCAGGGTCTGAGCTGATGTCTGGGGCTCCTGTTGTTACCGAGGGCTGTCCGGATGACTGGAGTCTGGTTGGTCACCTTGGACCATGTCAGTGCTGGAGCACCATGCCACACCCAGGGCTATGCTGGGTGGCTGGTGCTGCCACCTGGAGCCATGGAGACTGGGCACAGGCTGCTGCTTAGGGCCATGTCTGGGTCTATAGCCCTATGGCAGCCAGGGTCTGGGGTGTTGGTGGTTCCAGTTGCCACCAAGGACTCTGTGGATGCCTGGGGTCTGGCCAGCCACCTGGGACCACGTTGATGCCCAGGGGCCATGCTGCTGCTGAGGCTGTGCCGATCTGAATGGCCTGTGCTGCCACCAGGGCAGTGGTAGTGTCTGGGACCGAGCTGCTGCAGAGAGCCATGTCTGGGTTCGTGATCCTGCTTCGGCTGGGGTCCGAGGTGATGTCGATGGCCTGTGTTAGCACAGGGGTGATTGGAACTGTGCTGTGCTGAGCCAGCCCTGCCCTTCACGGGCCCTGGGATGACTGGTCCTGCCCCTTCCTAGATATTGCAGCGGACGGATGAGCTGTCCCTACCCCTCAGGGGAGAGCTGACCCCTACACACGGGAAGGATGACCTCACACCTCACCATAGGTGTGTGCCTCACTGGGATGAGAACAGGAGAGCTGACCCCGCCCCCTCATCTGCCATGTGATGCCCTTCCCCCGTCCTCCATTGCCACCTGCGGCAGGTGAGAAGACTGGCCCTGGAGTCACAAGAGTGAGAGAGCTAGCCCTGGCAGCGCGGGAAAGCAGCCTCTGCTTCCTATCTGGGCAGCACACTAGAACTGACCCTGTTGTCTGGTCGCAGGTGAGCCAGCCCTGAGGGTGTGAGAACAGAAGAGCTGACCCCCTCCCACCCCCCTTGTAAGCCCTCTACAGCAATCAGGAGAGGTCTCTACACCTCACCTAGACAAAACAGTAGAGCTAGCCCTGATAATATGAGTGACGGGGACCTGGATCTGAGGGTCTGAGGGTCTGAGAGCAGGAGCACCGGCCCCGCCCCTTGCTGCAGGCTGCACTGGCCCCGCCCCTTGCTGCAGGCTGCACTGGGTGGGCTGGCTGAGGCAGTGCTGAGGGAAAGCTGGCGGGCTGACCAACCCAGCTACCACCCAGGCTCAGAACCAGGGCTGTGGGTTGACCCACCCCAACATCCACCTCATCTATGAATTGTTGTAACATGTGAATGACAGGAAGCTACAGGTCCAAAACAGCAGGACAACAACAGGACATCCAAGAGGAACCCCTGTGAGAGCCCCACTATCAGTGGAGGAGCAGAAACCAGAGACCTCGAGCCAGACCAACCACTCATGGCAATCAACACTCGAAAGTAAAGTGTGTGTCTCAGCCGGCCACACTACAGCTTCCATGATAAGATTCTTCTTCTTCTTCTTCTTCTTCTTCTTCTTCTTCTTCTTCTTCTTCTTCTTCTTCTTCTTCCTCCTCCTCCTCCTCCTCCTCCTCCTCCTCCTCCTCCTGCTCCTCCTCCTGCTCCTCCTCTTCTTCTTTTTGGTTTTGGTTTGTTTTGTCTCTTTGTTTTGTTTGGTTTCTGCTTTTCTTTTGTTTTGTTTTGTTTTGTAGGGAGATATTGCAAGGGTGGATTCAAGGGGACAGGGAGATAAGTGGGATCGGAATGCATGATGTGAAATCCACAAAGAATCAATAGAAGTTAAAGAAGAAAAGAAGAAAGGAAGGAAGAAAACAAGGCCAAGACAGAGTTAGAACTAAGTAGAGACACTTCCTCAAAATAGAAATGAAGGGAGGAAGGATGCTAAGACAGGATAGTAATGAGAAGTTCAAGGCCAGCCTGGAGACACGGCAAAATTCTATCCCAGATAGTCCACGTGGCAGGATAGAGGTTGTTGTTGCCTCTTGTTCCTTCAGTTTAACTCACTGTTAACTCTCTTGCACCTAAGCTGGTGCACGGTCACAGATGTTCAGTAAACATTAGTTGTGGGGCTGGAGAGGCGGCTCAGCCATTGGAGCTCTTCCTACTCTTGCAGAGGACCTGAGCTTAGTTTCCAGCACCCAGGCTGGGAGGTCACAGCTGCCTGTAACTCCATCCCCAGGGGATCAGTGGTAATGTAAGTGAGAATGGCCCCCCATAAACTCCTATTTTTGAATACCTGGTCCCCAGTTGGTGGAACTGTTTAGGAAGGATTAGGAAGTGTGGCCTTGTTGGAGGAGGTGTGTCACTGGGGACAGACTTTGCGGTTTCAATGATGTGAGCTCTCAGCTGTTCCTGTTACCCATCTTCACTCCAGCAACGTGGACTCTAACCCTCTGGAATTGTAACCCAATTAAACACTTTCTTTTATAAGTCACCTTGGTCATGGTGTTTTGTCACAGCAAAGGGCAAGTCACTAATTCAGGATCTGGCATTTTCTTCTGGCCCCCATGAGCACCTGCACACATATGTACATATACACGTGGAGACACATACATATACATGTACATAAATAAGATATTTTAAGATAAAGATAAATAAATAATATGAGTTGTGTGGGTAAGCCTCCCACACAATGAGAATCTGGTGGTGGGTCAGCTCTTGATGACAACGTAAAGTGAGGGTCTGCCTGCATCTCTGCTGCTCCCAGCATGCGATCCCAACTCCCAGGAGCTGGTCAGCAGTGCAGAGTCCCAGGTCTTTTTAACAACCTTACAGATGGCAGAGACGTGCAGCGAAGTCTGTGAAGTATCATAATGCAGACAGGGTAGGCTGCACCTTTCTGTTCTCAGGTAAGTACTGTCCTCTGCACTGGACTCAGCTACTGTGTCTCCCTAGAGTGGACCCAGATGCCCAGGATAGAGACGTGGGAAGGAACTGTGCCCTGAGTATCATTTTTGCACATTTTGCGTGTAATTCCTAGGTCTTTAGAAGTGATAATTGGTACCTTTGAGATGTAGTAAAGCCTTCCTGCTCTTCTTCCCGACTTCCTTTCTCTGCAGCTTTCTGGCCCTTGTCCCAACTCATCCTTCTGTATAAGGAGTGTAATGTCTCTTCTATGGCCAGAGTAGAAGGCAGAAAAGATGAAAGAAGGCTTGTTTGTTTGTTTGTTTGTTTGTTTGTTTGTTTGCTTGTTTGAGACTGGGCCTCACTATGTAACTTGCTAGGTAGACCAGGCTGGCCTTGAACTCACAAAGGTTCTCTTACCTTTGCCTATAGGTTGCTAAGACTGACTAAAGATTTGTGCTGCCATGCCTGGCAGAAGTTTGAATTTTAAAAAGTAAGTTAAGTTCTTGATTTCTTTTTTTGTTTTGTTTTTGTGTTTTGAGACAGGATTTCTCTGTAGCTCTGGAGCCTGTCCTGGAACTCACTCTGTAGACCAGGCTGGCCTTGAACTCACAGAGATCCACCTGTCTCTGCTCCCAAGTGCTGGGATTAAAGGCGTGCGCCACCACCGCCCAGTAGTTCTTGACTTCTTATATTCACATAGGACAGAGTGCCCTGGATTCCCTCATCTTCTTTCAAGGTTGGAACCTCTTGGGGACCCAGGTCCCCATGTTCAAAGGTCGGCGCCACCAGCAACAGCCAGCTGCACATGCCATTTCCAGAGTATTCTTGCTGTGTGTGTGGAAAGTCACAGCCACAGCCACCTGCTCCTGATTCATGCGCTTTTCCTCAGCCATGCTAGACTCACGAGGCCTACCAGCTGCTGGGCTGGAAGAGCATGTGCTTGGCAGGGTTTCTTCCCAGTCCCCACACAGGAGCCCTTCTTCCCCCGCCTTGAGGGCTCCATGCCAGCATCGTCAGACTGTTCCCCTTGCCTTGGCACCTGCTGCCTTCATGTGTGTTCTGCTTATCCCTCTGCACGTGTGAGTGAGGAAGTCTCTGTCACCAAGCAGAGCAGGGACCTCAACAAGGCACGGGGCCTTCAAAGGAGGAAGAGAAACCCGAGTCTCACAGTGAGTGAGGCTGTGGCTCAGCCAATGAGCCTGGCTGGCCAAGGCGAGTAGACCAGAAGAAACTGAACGTCCCACCGCAGCCCGCTCCGGCCCCTCCCCTCGAAGAACAGCAGAGGCCCACTGTCCCTTGGACCACTTCAGCTGTCCACGGGACAGGGCAACTGTCAATACTCGTGAGCGGAGGAGCTGAAACTCCACGGGTGGGCTCCAGTCCATTTACTAAAAATTGAAAACTGAAAGCCAATTCGGCAGACTCTGAGACTACTGAGGACTATTTCCAGCTTTGGGGTTTGTGCCTTACCAGGTGTTACAAGGCAAAGGGTCGTATTCCTCAGAATGAGACTTGACGGCTACGTCACAAGTGAGGACGAAGAAGGACAAGGACCAAGAGGAGTGAGGTCAGACAACTAAATGTTTTAACTAACTGAAACTTAAATAAACATTGACTTTCAAACAAGTTTAAACTTTAGTATTAGTAGTATACTACATGCCTGTGCGTGCGTGTGTGTGTGTGTGTGTGTGTGTGTGTGTGTGTGTGTGTGTGTGAATGAGAAGTCAGAGGACAACTCTGTGGAGTCAGTTCCCTTCCACTGTGTGGGTCCTGGTGATGAAAGTCAGGCTTACATAACAAGTGACTTTACCCATGAGCCATCTCGTTGGCCCCAAAACCCATTGCTTTTTTTTTTTTTTCTAAATAACTGTTATTGTGGTTTGGAGTACTAGGTGAATTTTTTCTTTTATTCTTTTTTTTTAAGATTTATTTATTTATTATATATACAGTATTCTGCCTACATTCCAGAAGAGGGCACCAGATCGAATTATAGATGGTTGTGTCACCATGTGGGTGCTGAGAATTGAACTCCGGATCTCTGGAAGAGCAGCCAGTGCTCTTAACCTCTGAGCCATCTCTCCAGCCTGTGAATTTTTTTCTTACATATTTGTGTTTATAATTATTTTATATATCTTATAATTGTTATAATTATTCACAATGATTTTTTTTTTAAGGGGAGAGTGTAAACTCACAAATTGTACAGTGAAGTTTCTCACCCAGGAGTCAGCACATCCAGAATGTAGTGGATGAGCTCCGCCCTGGGAGAACTACCTTCGTGATCATGGTGATAGGGATGTATACACAGTGAGTTATTTTTATGATGAGCAAAAACAACCCCGGTGCCTGCTTTGTACGTGAAAACATCAGAGGCAAACACTTGTGTGGGGGACTCCATTCTTAGAGCACTCTGATCATGCTGTAGTTCCTAACAGACCCTCCCCTCTTACCGCATGTGACACTGTTCCCAGCAGGCCCTACAGTTGGTGTACTCCATGTACTCCCTTTATACGTGGTCTCCGGTGGCCTAAAAGCTGTCAGGCTGAATGTGTCTTCAAGCACTCAGAGAACTACATCCGCTCCGCAGTTATGAGACTTCCCCTTCCTGTCTCTGTTCTTACGTCACAGTGTTGCTTCTGTGTTCTTGTTCTTTATTCTGACAAGGTCACATGAGCCCAGACTGCCCTGAACCCACTACACACCAAGAACAGCCTCGAGTGCCTGATCCACCTGCCTCCACCTCCAAATGCTGGGGTTACAGACCTGTACCCCATGACTAGGCTGTCTTCATTTTTTTCCACTTCCCATTGTTTTTATAAGACTAAGGAAGGAGACACCACCGAAAAGTTACTCTGAAACATTATTAAAACCAACCAACCCACCCATCTTTGGAGTACAGATTTTGCTGGTGGCTGTGTGTCTGTCTTCAAAGTAAGAGGTTGACCTGGACTCCCCACTCCAGGGGGCCCCTGGACTCCCATATGCCCCCCATGTTGATTGGCACTTTCAGACATCCCATAATTATGATTTGAGAATGACCCTTCTAAGTCACTGCCATAAATGATTCACAAGCATTGCTCTAGTGATTTGGCCACAGCCCCACCGTAACAAAGGTACAGAATTGGTGGCTGTTTGTGGCCTGATATGCCCAAATCTGGATTCTGCACATTAAAAGCACGTAAAGAATGTCACTGGAAGTTCAAAGGGACCATGGCAGCGTAGAACTACACGTGAGTCTTCTCTTTGAAAACAAGTGGTATCCAAACCACCTCATCTGTCCTAACAGCCAGTGTGCCCCAGGAGTGCAGCAGACTTGCCTGCCTCCGAGCTTTGAGGCCATGCATTGTGAGTGTTTAGAGACGTTAAGACGCTGCCCAAAAAAAATCACACCTCCATGATTTTTGTTTCCTGTTTCTTGTTCTTTTGTTTTTTGGTTGTTTTGTTGTTGTTGTTTTTAGTTTGGTTTCCTCAGAAAAAGAAAGGCCCCTGACATCATGCTGCTTAAAGGGGAATCCCTGGGGTGCCCTCTTGAGGTCTCTGGATGCCAGGACTTTGAAGAGACCCACACACAGGGCTGGACTTCTTAGGTCACTGCCCTACTTCCCTAGGGCTTGAGGGACGAACCTAGAATGGTGTCTTTGGCTGAAATGCAGTCTAGGATGGGAAAGTTATTCCAGTGGCTTCTGTATGGAGAGAACAGCCCTGCCTGCATCCATTCTGTTCATATATTTGCTCAGCTGGCATCCTGAAGCCTGCTCTGAAGCCCTTCTGGATCTCTAAAGCTAAAGATGGTGGGATGAGCCCTGTCTCCTGCAGCCACCAAGCTGCCCTACAGGTAACTAACTCCTAGCTCCCTCGCTGGTTAGGACAGTATGGTGGGCACAACCACATCTCCCATCATGCCACACCTTTGTGCTCAGCCTATGTTGAACCCCATTCTGGGTCCTTCTGCCTTCTCATCTCTGTCTGGCCCTCACGATCCTCCTACTGCAAGAGCCAAGGCTCTGGCCCAGGCCAGGCATCCCATCATTATCCACCCTTCATCCTCAACCTAGCCCCTCCAGACATCCAGCCAATACAGCAGAAGCCCACCCTTCTCTTGCATGTTCTCCTGTCTCATTCCAGCCAACCTCCAGAAGTCCCACTGCAACTGGAGCGCTTTTTCTAACGAATACTTGCCAGGTACCAGGCTGCACAATGGATGTGCTATGGTTGCATCCTATGAGAGAGATACCTGGCTTACACAGAGGATGCAGGATACAATGAAGCAAATTTTCTCAGTGAAATAACTGCAGAACTAGACCTTGATGCTTTGAAGGGCTAAGACAGTGATTGTTAGCTACACTTTCGGTGGGCCTAACACTAGCAGCTCTGACCTCTCCCTCCCTCCACCCTACCAGATTTATCCTGAACTATTTATACATGTATGTGTATGCTTTCTAGCATTTTGCCCTTGTTTCTCTAGGGGCCTGAAAGAGCATCCGGTGCCTGGTGGCAGGGATGTGGTGAAATAGGAAAAGGTAAAGGAAGGGGGTCACAGGGGCTGGAGAGATGGCTCAGGGGTTAAGAGCACTGACTGCTCTTCCAGAGGTCCTGAGTTCAATTCCCAGCAACCACATGGTGGCTCACAACCATCTGTAATGAGATCTGGTGCCCTCTTCTGGCCTGCAGTCATACATGCTCTATACATAATAAATAAATAAATCTTTTTTTTTAAAAAAAGGAAGGGGTCGCGTGTTGTTCTGCTCACACAGCGGTTTATCTCAAGATGAGCTCGGTTTTAACTAGATCAGGGCTGATTCCAGTGCACTCTGATCTGGGCTTGCCCCTGAACTGGTCAGCAAACAACTGTTTCGGGGAAGGAAATTGTGTACCTCACTTTAGACAAAGGACAGAGGCTGGGGGCAGGGAGGGGGCACTTCTGTTTCTTCCTAGGACAGCTTCAGACATGGCATCAGCAAAAATGCCAGCTTTGGGGAACTCAGCTTGAGGTTACCTTGACTTTTGGTACTCCATCCCCTTTGATAGGCAGTCTCAACCCTCTTTACAGAACCTAGACATGCTATGCAACTGCTACCATCCTGTTCCCTAAGCCCCTTCCAGCTCCCAGGGTCAGAAAGAATCTGGGCCCAGGACTCCCCTCTTACCTCCTACTTTCAGATCTCCACTGGGGCCCACTCAGGGCCCTGGCTACAAAGAGCCTACCTCAAACCCAAAGACTGAAAAAAAATGTTTTAATAAATACAAAAATCTCTAATAATGACTCTGCTCAGCTCAGGGGGCAGCAGGAATGGTGTGAGGGAACCCTTGGTGCTGAGTGAGGATAAATTAAAAATCCCAATAAGCCAGAGGCATTATGTACAGAAGAAGAGTTAGGCTTCTGGAGCAGAGGCCAAAAGAGTAACAGGGCAGGAGCTAGCGTGGCTACGGCCTTGGTCCGGCCCAGCAGTCTTTGCCCTTGTAGACTTGTGGTTCCCAGAGGTAGTAGGGAGGAGAAGAAGCAGAGCAGAGGTGCTCAAGGCACTGGGTTTCCCACAGGAGAGTCAGGGTCCTCAGCACCGCCCCTTCTCCCAGCTCAGGCCCATCCTCTTGGTCATGTGGCCTTCGGGACGCTCCCTAGGAGCTCTCAGCTTCCTTCTCCAGCTCTGGAAGGGTTCTAGTCTCAGAGGCTGCTGAAGACAGAAGGGGGTGAATGGTGAAGGAGACGGGGAGCAGGGTGGCCTGGAGGAAGGCATAGGGGACCAGGCACAAGATTTCTGATCCAGTCCCGGAAAGGCCCAAATTGTCCAAACAAGTCAGCACACACCACCTGCATAACTGTCGTCCAGTTGCTTGCCCCGAGCTTCAGAAACCCCATTTGTAAAGAAATGGCAATAAGTGACTAGCCTGGAGGGGCGGGCTGGGGCAGCACTTGTAAAGCAGACCATAGTTCCCACCTCCACAGGGCACCCTTCCCTCCCGGGGGAATGTGGCCAGCCCACAGCAGCTGCCCCTGCCTCTTCACTTACACCGTTGGGCTGTGCAGTGGGAACAGCATCGACTCTCCTTCCCTGAGCCGCAGGACAGTGACAAGGAACAATCATCTCGCTCACAATGAGGTACCCCGGCCTGGTGCAGGATGGAGAGACATTGAGGTTCCTCACAGCACACTATAGTCTTCAGCCTCTTCAGGAAAAGCCATCTCTAGGAATCTCCCTGAGAAGGCTTCCCTACTCCAGGTCAAACATATACTGCCCACCTCATGCAAGTCCCCCAAACTTACCCCACATCTGCAGGTAATACAGCTCATCTCCCCAAAGGGGGGCACTGATGGATGCCAGCTCTGATTCTCTGGGAACCACTGCCCAGCAAAGCGACACCCCCGAGGCCCATCAGCCTGCATCGGGTCTCCCAGCTTGGCATGGGCCCCTGACCCTACTGTTGGGAAAGAAAAGACGAAGTCAGCCCAGAAGGGTCAACTAACTTTACCTCTCTTTGAATCCCTCCCTACCAACGAATAGTTTCTGGTACTTGATAGGTGATAATTTTGGATGGATGGGAAATTGATGAGTGAACGGATGGATGAATTATAGATGGAGTGGATAGATATTGGATGGATGGGTGGATGGTTGGGTGGATGGATGGATGACAGATGGATGAGTGAATGGATGGATGAATTACAGATGGAGTAGATAGATGATAATGGATGGATGGATGGTGGGTAGCTGGGTAGATGGATGGCTGGGTAGAAAGGTGAATGGATGGATGGATGGATGGATGGATGGATGGATGGATGGATGGAATGATAAATGGGTATACAGATGGTGGGTGGCCGGGTAGATAGATGGCTGGGCAGGTGGATGGATGGACGGATGGATGGACTGATGGATAGATGAATAGACAGATAGATGGTAGGTGGCGAGGTAGATGGGTGACTGGTTAGGTGGAAGGATGGATGGGTGGACGGATGGACGGATGGGTAGATGGATGGCTGGGTAGGTAGATGGATGCATGGATGGCTGGGTTGACGGGACTAGAGCTCCATCACCTCACTCTGTATATGTGCACATCCTCTTCACTGTTCTTAGCTCCAGGGTAGGCATAAGCAGTGCTTGGTAAGTGAGAAGCTCCTTTCCCATCCCCATCACACACCCCAAACACAGGTCAGGGTCTATCCCAACCCCAAGGGTGAGGCCTCAGTGAGCAAGCCTCTCACCTGGACACTGTTTGCAGCAGTCAGTGGGGTTGGCACGGACAGGCTGAGCACAGGCCAAGCGAGGACACTGCACCTTCTCACAGTGCACCTCTCCTGTGGCCCCCTGCAGGTATCCATTGAGAAAGGGTGTCAGGAAGAGGGAGTCATAAGCCTTCTCTCTCCTTTCCCACCTCAAGTGACATACATGTGTAGCCTTTTACTCAGAGGCCTGAGTTTGCCTTATATCCGAATTCAAATCATCATTGTATCTCATAAGGTAGTGTGCCATATTTGTCCACAGGAGAGGAAAACGGGGCTTATGGAAATTCAGAAAGCACCAAGGGTCACATGAAGTCAGTCAGCTGGCACAGCCAAAATGTGTACCTGTCAGTTTTTCACCCCCTCCTACAGGAAACCTGCTCTCAAAACCCAAGGGACCGTTTGTCGCGATACCATCTTGAGGCCTCCTCATCAAAGACAGGTTTTGCTCTCTAGGCAGCCCCCTCCCTGTCTCTGCAGACCCGACTGGATTGCGATACCAGAGAAGATTATGTAGCCATACCTTGCAGGTACAGACAGCACACTTGATTAAGCCAAAGGGGGGCACAACCGGGTGCCACCGGGTACCCGCTGCCCTCCAGCTCCGGTCACCATCAAAATAGCAGCCTGGTGGGGAAGAGTACCCAGCTGCCATTAGTACTGGTCTTGCCAGCTGGGCCCACAACCAAGCCTCAAGCCAGTCCCACACCAGGTTAAGCCAAGAGCCAGAAAACACTAATGAGGACTATCCGGTTTGCTTAGAACCTGTGCGCCCCAGCTTCCCCCAGGCACACACTCTGTTGTCCCCTTGCCCCAGCCCAACGGCTGCTTTGGATCTTCTCACCCCTGAACCCACCCCTCCCATCTCACCCTCTCCTGGTTCCAGGTTTGGTAGCCCGGGAAGATCTCTGCTGCGTTGCTTCTCTGTGGAGACAAGGAAGGGGTGAGGCGGAGTGGTCCCTGCTCCCCACCCAAGAGCACTCCTCTCCCGTGGATGCCCCTCCACTACCTGTCCTCCCCTGCAGAACATTCACCTGGACACACGGGACAGCACTGGTCCAGCGCCTGCACTGGGTGGGGGCAGCTTGGTGGTGGGCATACTATGGGATCACAGATCACTGTTCGTCTCTGTAGAGAGGGGCCAAGGCTTGGAAGGTGTGCTGGGCCCCGTGCTCCAGACCCTGTGGCCAACTGTGCCCTACCTGGACATCCTACCTGACAGGTGCAGAGTGAGCAGAGTGGGTCATAGTTGGGTGACCAGCGAGCCCCGTGGGGACGCTGCTGCCCCTCGAAGAAGCATGTGTTAGGGTCTCGGGGCCTCCCGGAGCTGCCATGTTTGACTGGTACTGGGGCTTCAGGACCAGGCCCAGCAGGCAACATAGGCAATGTAGCTGCCTCTCCATTCGGAGCCACTGACATCTGCACCCCTTCTGAGGCCAGGCGCAGACCTCCCACCTCACACTGACTGGCAATGTGCACCTGTGAAGAGACAGAAACTGAGGCTGGGCTGGGGCTCCCCCTCATGTCTCTAACAGCCGCTGCTGGCGGTTGATGAGTGCCCAGGCAGAGCCTATTCACTTCAGTACTCATCCCGGCCACAAGGCGAGGGCGGTGGGCTGCCAACCTCCTTATGCACCCATGTGGCTTTATGCTTATCACTAGCCAGAATTTAATACCACCACCTTAGGGATCAGAGAGCACAAGCAACGGCACCATCCCCGCATACCTGCCCACGTAGTTCCCCTCTGGGGCTACTCTTGGTGGTGATCAAGAGAGAAGCGGTGCCCTGTGCCAGGTGCCGCAGCAACACGGGCTCCAGGTCTTTGACCACACCTTGGGCCTGCAGACAGACCAAGTGAAGGACAGAAACACAGCACTTTAGGGTTCCCTAACGTTTTATTTTATGCGTATGAGTGCTTTGGGGCCTGCTGCCCACAGAGGCCAGAAGAGGGTGTTGGGTTCCCTAGAGCTGGAGTGACAGACGGTTGTGAGCTCCCATATGAGCGCTGGGGACTGAAACTGGGTCCTCCAGAAGGTCGGCCACTCCGCTGAGCCACCTCTCCAGCCCCACAAAGCACTCTAGGACAAAGCCTACTGTCCCCAGTTTGCAGGTGAAGAAACAGACCCAAGAGATTAAGGTCTCTAAGACAGAGGCCAGGTCTCTCTGACCCCAAGTCTACAGCATCCCACACCACTTCAGAGGCATGGTGCATCCCACCTACTTCTTTAGAGACTCAGGACCTCTATCCTGGGGATCGTTTAGGACAAAGGACACAAAAAAGAAAATGCATACATAATAAAGCTGAGTCCGATTTATACCTAGGCCTGATTGACACTTAAGGCCACGCCCACTCTATACCAGGCTGCCTGCTCTCTCCACCCCAACCACAGACCCACACAGCCCTTCACGCTAAAGAGCAGAAAATGTCCAAGCTTCTCCCTATCTCTATTCCCTTACCTCTGAGCCATAGAATCCCTTCAGCAGCCGCTGGGGTCCTGGCATCCCAGGAGGCCCGAGGAGGTGGGCAGTGACAGTGCCTTGCTCTGAACCACCAAGTCCAGCCAGCAGCACCTCATAGTGTAAGTGGCAATGCGTATCCAGGGAGAGCCAGGCATGACCTGCTGCCTGACTCCGTACAGGGGGCAGCACCAGCGCCCCTGCCAGAGGCACGGGCAATCCTGAATCCAAACAGATGAGAGATGACAGCTGAGGAGAGGGAGCTCTTACCCTCAGCACCCCCCATCTCTGGGGCTTGGAAGGCACTATCCATCAGCCCGGGGCCTGGGGAACAGCATGGAATCCTTGCACAATGGTAACAGGGAGGGTTGGCCAGCGGCAACACCCTATGCACCCCCACCTCTCTAAATGCCAGCCAGAACTCGGGCAGAGGAGGGCACACGAGGCCCTGGCTCCCTGGCACTTTCCCTTAGATGCTTGGATGACAGGTCAGAGGATACAGAAGGGCAGGTGGACTGAAGCACTCACTGTCATAGCGGGCACTGTGCCCACTGTAGGGCAGGGCAGTCACATGCCCCCGGAGCTCTCCATCTGGGAAGTCCTTGGTGCCAATATTCAGGAACAGCTCATTCTGCAGCAGCATATGCGCCCCTCGGGCACCCAGGCCAGAGCAGATACCCACAGCCTAGGGGTCAGAGAAGGATGCGCCCTCTCAGCTTTCAGATTCCAAGGCCTTTCCATGTTTATGCCTCCACTACACACATATATCCTTCCTCATGCCAATAATGCTGGACCAGAACTTTGTAGGTCAAGTTTCAAGGCCCTCTTCTGCCACTTCCTAGCCACATAACAACCCTTGAAGAGTTAGTTACTCATCTGTTGAAGGGTACTGTGAAGGTCACAAAATATTTACATCAATAAAGCAACCAGTGCAATGCCTGACACTAAACACTCCAAAGTGGCAACGCATCTATCGCACTGTTCTCCCTGGGCGCGGTCTCCTGTTTAACTGTGAGCTTGCTGAGGAGGAGGGCAGGGTCCCAGCCTAAGGTTTTCTAAAATGTGTCAAATGAATAAAGGACTCGTTGAGAGAGCCCATGGGTGTGCGAATGACACTGCATACCCCTACTCAACCAACCTGGCTTCCCGCAGCCCATGTATTGGCAGCCCTGGCACAACTCTGCCTGGGGCCCTCACCATGTGTCCTCCCAGCTGGAGTCCAGCTACGTGGCACAGGACAGTGCGCTGGTTCTTCTGCTGTGGCTTGGTCTCCAGTGTCATGGCCACCACCTCGCTACCTGTACCTACCACTTGCACCTGGTGGGCAGGGTTGGGGGAGGGCAACTGGATTGCCAGCCAAGACCTCGGGCCTTTCCCGCTGCGGGTCAAGGCTCTGCCCTGCTGCCCTCCCTACCTCCTACAGCTTCTGACTCTTACCTGATAGATCAGGGAGCCATTTCCTAGCAGTATCAAGCTGGCTGAGCCAGCAGCACCCGTCTGGACTGGGATCAGGGCATCAGCCCCACAGAGGACGCTTTGAAGGACTGCAGGGGGCAAGACAGGGGGCAGCAGGCTTGCCCACACCCAGAACCCCCCGGAACTCTCTCCCACATCTACATGTTTGTGCCTCTCAGTTGTGTGTGCCCACAGCGCCGAGCCCCACCCTGCCTCACCATCACAGCTCTGCCTGGCAGTAATGTATCCACTGATGCGTAGCTCTGGCCCCCCTGCCCTCTCTAGGGCCATCTGCAGCTCCCCCAGCGCCAGCCAGTCCATCTCCTGGCCTGTAAGGCTGGGCAGCACCTCAGCAAAACCTGGGTCCTGGGAACAGAGTAGAATGTGGTGGGCCACAGCGAGAGGCCAGAGCGGGTAACAGCAGGACGCAGGCCTTCCCTTACCTGTGCCGAGGCGTTGGCTTGGAGCTCTTGAAGTGGCTGTCCCTGGTGGAGAATCTGAAGCTTCAGGGGAACCGGACCTAGTCCTGCAAGTGCTGCACACGTGAGCATTTCTGAAAGATGAGCACCCTCCCTATACGCTCATGGACGTCTTCTCCACTGCTTACCTCCATTCCTGGGGCCCAGCAGACCCCGGAAGAGCAGCAAAAAATGTAAGGAGTCTTCTGTGTCACTGAGGGTGAGCAGGGCTATGCCCCCCACACCCCGATGCTGTGGGCCTTCCAGAGTCAGGATGGCACTGAAGGTCTCTGGGGAATGGAGGACCGCGACAGGCATCAGAAAACCCTCTCTTGAGTCCCACCCACCCCTGGGCTAGAGAAGGTTCAGCCCTTTGTATCTGAGACCTGCTCACTCCCCCTACCTGCAGCCAGAGCACCTTGCCAAATGAGAGGCCCCCAGACTTCTCCTGAAGTGTGAGTGGGTGTCACAAGGGCTACATGCAACTGTTCTGCCCTCAGGAGCCTCAGAGACAGCCGAGGCACTGCCCGCCACACCCCACAAACCTGGAGCAAAGAGACAAGGAAGTTTACAGTCAGTATACAGGACAAGCCAGCTGAGGGGCCCAGTCCTGACCAGGGAGGAGACCCCAGACCCTCCTAAGAAGGACCCAGGATCCTTGAGTTTAAGTCCTGGCTTACCACTTACTAGCCAAATGACCTTGAACAAATCACATTCTGCTATTCTGAGCCTCAGTTCCCTCCTCTGTAAAATGGGCATCATAATGTCAGGGTCTTTCTCCCACTGGGCTGTTGTGAGAACCAAAGGAGGCAATGCAAAGCCTGTCCTCAGCAAGTGCTCATTTTGGATAAGCACTCATAAAGGGCATCATCTCACCAGGCCATCCTGGGTGGGGGAAGCAGGGTGTTCAAACAGGATGTTGCCTGTGGGATCTGTGAACCGAACCCTGCTGGGGCGGTCCAGCCTGTGAAGAAAGGTCCAGTGAGACTGGATCCAGAATCTACAGGCTCCCCTTTCCTGCCCCCATTAACTACTCCTTAGCCGTGGCTCTTTCCCCTGTCTCACCGCTGGTAGGAGATAGAGAAGCGAAGACTGGAGCGCTGCAGGGAGACTCGAGCACGAGCTACCGCCTGCGACCGGGGTCCTGTCAGCAGCGCCACGAAGTCTATGAGAAGAGAAGATGGCCTGTCAACCCTTGCCACCAGCCCTAAACTTCGTCAGGCCACCCCCACCCCAACCTACCCGTGTGGCCATCAGCACGTGTCCGCTCCCCAGCGCCTGGTTCCCCTCGATCACTATAACTGCGGTGCTCTGGGTCCCTTGGATACTCGAAGACGAGGCCAGCGGGCTGTCGATCTAGATTGCTGCGCTCTGTGTCAAGGGGGTGGGGTGGGGTGGGGTTAAAGGAATAACCCCAGCAGGGTACCAGGAGGGCCAGTCATCCTCCGCGATTCAAGCTGCACAGAACCTAGTGTTGGAGCCTCCCACCCACCCACAACACGGGGCACATCGGGCCTCACCCTGCGGGCAGGTCTGGCAGCAGTGTCCTGGCAGCTGGCGCGGCTGCCTGCAGGCCAGGGTGGGGCACTGGGGTTTGATGTTCTTACAGCTGACCCTGCCAGGGCCCCTCCCACGGCGAGCCCACTGAGGCTGATGGCAGAGAACACAGGGAAATTAAGTGAGTGTAACGTGCAACCATCAGACGCCAGGATAAGATCCTCTGCTGGAATCAGTCAACTCTGCTATTTACAAGTTACATGGCTCTGGACAAGTTTCTTAACTTCTCAGAGCCTTGGCGTCCCTGTCTGCAGAGCAAGGCTAATAATGCCATTTATCTAGCACGGTTGTAATGGGAGGGGGGAAGTTGGCTAAAAGCCAGCCACATAGTGGGCGATCAATAACTGTCAACACCGCAGACTTGAAAGGGGTTTCCCCGGATTTGAGGACCAGCCTTCCCCTGAGCATCTCCGAGTCTACTACGGCTTAGGACGCCAGCGTTCCGCTACCCTCTAGGGTAGGGCGGGCAGCTGCGGTATCCACTCACCGCTTCACAGGCGCACAGCACGCAGCGCATCACCCCAAAAGGCTCCCCCAGGTCCGGGTGCCACGTCTCGTCCAAGGCATAGACCTTCCCGCCGAAGGAGCAGCCTGTGGGGACGGGCTTGGCTGGCGGCCGCTGTCCGGTTGCTCGTGCCGTAATGCCTGCTCCGGGCTCTGCCCGCCAGGCCCTGGGTCCCTTGGCACCGTGCGCCCTGCCGCCTCTGCTTACCCCTCCCGCCCTCCCGCTGCGCCGAGCCACCTGCGCCCGGGGCCCTCTCCCGGTGCGTGCAGACTTGCCCCGAGCTAGACTCCCCGCCCGCGCCTCCCCCTGGCGCCCACCTACCTGCCGCTCCCCGAACAGGCAGCGGCTCCTTCTCGGGACGGATGGGCAGCGCGGGGGGCTCGGGACCAGTGCCACCGGCCGGCCGTGAGCCGAGGAGCAGCAGCCCGAGGAGCAGCCGCGGGGCCGGCGGGGCCGGGAGGCTCGGCATGACGCGGAGCGGACAGCTGGGGAGGCGGGCGGGAGGAGGGAGCAGGAGAGGGAGTAGGGCCGGACCGGAGGCGGGCCGGCGGGAGGGGGCCGGGGCCAGGAGGGGGGCAGTGGCGAGGGGCTCGTCTCTCAGTCGCCGAGTCTGCAACCGGCCGGGCGGGGCGGGAGGACGCGGGCGGCTGGGCGCTGACCCGGGCCGTAAGCCGCTCTAGTGCCCCAGGCGCCGGCTCCGGCCCGTTTTATGCCCGCGCCAGGAGTCCCGGCCCGGGGCCTCCTCTTCAGCAAACGGGGCGCGGCGGCGGCTCCGCAAGGAGCCCGGCTGAGCCCGGGGGGTCCGGCCCAGCAGCAGCGGCCGGATCGCGAGTGGGGGAGGGGGACAGGCTGGGACCCGGCAGGGGAGGAGGGAGGGACTGGAGGAGGGGGGAGCGGAGTGGGCAGGGGGAAGGGAGGAACCAGGGGGCGCAAAGAGGGGGAGGAGAGGCGGGCTTTGACACCCCCCACACACACTCCTTGCGGCCACCCCTGTGGTGTCCATCCCAAAACCGGAGCCTCGGGCTAGTGAAAGGGCAGAGGCTGGGCCTCTGGCCTGTACCAGTCATGGGCAGGATGGGCCGCTGGAGGATGATGACTTGTCTTTGAAAAGGACAGCGATCTTCCCCTGCCTAAGACCCACAGCACCCTCCTTCTTCCACTCTGACTGTTCCTCCCTTCTAGGGTCTCTTCTCTGTCTTTCTGGAGTTCCCAGGGACAGGGACCAAGCCCGAATCAAGAAGCGCACCCCCACCCAGTGGAGTAATAACTCCCTCACATCTTGTAACCTGGTCACAAGCCCACCCAACCATCACCTGACTTTCACCCTTCTCCTTCATCCAAGCTCATCCTCTCCAGCTCAGTCTCAGCCTCCTTTGTCCTGCTTCTCTAGTCCTGCCTCCCCGTCTCTTCCACCCCCACCATTCTTCCCACTGTCCCAGCACCAGGATCCTAATCTTAGGAGGCATCTCTTCTTATTGAACTAGAGAATTCCGGGATCTGGGCCATACTCTTTAGTGGACAGCCCATCCTCAGAGTAGGCGAAGGAGAAAGCCCGAGGAAGAACAAGGGAGCCAGCACAAGGTCAGGCCAGGAGATCCCTGAGGACGGAGACTGTGGGGAGACAGGGACTGAGGAGGAAGCACGGGAGCTAGAGCCTGGGCCAAAGGAAGAAAGAGAGGAGCCAGCAGAGAGTTGTTTGTGGGGGAGGCTCAGCAGCTGTCTTTCCAAAGACGGGGACAGATGGGCCTGGTTATTTCTCTTGTCACATGAAGAGTGGTCGGAATGGAAGAGAGCCATTGGGCAATCAAGGGCAGGCCTGCACACAGAGCTAAGTGTGTTTAGCTGTCCAGGTGCCTGTGCCCCCAGTAGAAAGAAAGGCACCTGAGTCCAGTCCATCTGTCTGCTTTTCTTTCCTTTTTAGACAGGTTCTCATTATGTAGCCATGGCGAGCCTAGAACTCACTAGGTAGACCAGGCTATCCTCAAACTCATGGAGATCCACCTGCTTCTGCCTCCCAAGTGCTGGGATTAAAGGCATGCTTTGGGGCCTGTCTTAACCAAACGCATACCCCTTCACTCCCCAGCTCCCTCAAACTGTCCATACCCTCTTTCCTATAACATGGTCATTCCCTAATATAGGCAACACCTAAATTGCCAGCTGGAAAGGGAAATGCCAGGAAAGCTAAAGAGCTGTTGGATTTCGGCAGCAGGTATAGTGTTCAGGGAAAAGAAATGTGGAGAGCCAGGAACTGAAACTCCATCAATCTAAAACAAGACCTCTCTTTCCCACGGACAAATGAGTTCTCCTGGACTAACCCTCTCCTGCCCCCTCATCCAGATCCCAGGTTCTCATGTCCCGTAGGACATGAGACAGCTCCCCCTATGTAAACCCTCTCTGGAGCGTGTGTGGGTGGAAGAGCTGGGCTCCATTCATGGACCATGGTCCAGGCAGGGGCTCCAGTTCCAGTAGGTAGGAAAAGAACTCGTCATTTCCGGGGCCTTCACCAGGGCTTGGTGGCTCTGGGCTTTCTGATTGGGTGGAAGTGGCCTGGGCAGGCTTGTGACCCCACGGCAGAGGAGGGGCTGTGCCCCAAGAGTGTCTTCCTACCTACCTGCTCCCCAGAGTGCAGCCTGCTGTGCACCTTGGTCCTGGAGCCCTTCTCCAGCCGGTGAGTGACAAGCACATTTGGGGTTACGTGAGGGTATGGTTTGAAGAACAGAACCGGGCTCTTGGCTGGGGGAGGGGCAGGCACACTGGAACCTACAGGCACTGACCTTTGTCAAGAAGAGTGGAGCCTTCCCAGAATGGGAGGAGCAGGACAGAGCAGGGGAAGGGGGTTGGGTGCTAGTTTATGAGGGACTATTCACAGACTTGGTAGAACTCAGAACAGTCCTGGCTGCCTCAGGGCCATGAGAAAATAAGAAAAGAAGTGGATGTGGGGCTAGAGAACTTTGCACTAAGGGACATAATCCTAATCCCCATTCTCATATGGTCATTCTTGTTAGCTTAAGGTTCTGAATCCTGGGACTGGGAAAGCTGGGTCAGGTGAGCCAAGGCACAAGAAGAGGGTAATGGGAGGAGGGCTTGTGGATGTTGACAGATCTACAGGAGATCCCAATATTGAATCAGGTGCAGGCCTCTTTGCTCAACTTGTGAAAAGAGGAGGATCTTAATGCCTCTTTGCTCAACTTGTGAAAAGCGGGGGTCCTATGAAGACACTGGAAGGGATCTGGGGGGGGGGGGCAGGTGCGGCTGAGACAGATGCATTGGCAAGTGTCTAAGGTGAGATAAGCCATGTGAGGTAGGCTGCATTCTGCTCTCAGTGCCTCATCCTGGGCCACTTGCCTCAGGAAGGAAGTCCTAGTACGGTTAGCCCTTTGATTTGAATAAGGGGGCATTTCCGAACTTGGCAGTCCGAAGAAGAAGAGTCCCAGGTTTTATTTGTGGGGCAAATAGGGAAAGAATGAGAAGCCAGTGTCTCTTTTAATTCCTGCTTTTGGCGGTCCATTATATCTTTACCCAATCTCCTGCCTCAGACCCACTTCCAACACTATAGCTGTCTTCAACACATCTGCCACTTCCTCTCTTAGCAGAGAAGCCATTTCTACTCTTCCCCAGGTTTGCACAACACGTCCCTTCTCTATTCCCACCCCACATTCTCACCCACTGACAACCAAGGCTGCTCAGAATTTGAGTCCAATGAAGATATGTGTGTATATGTCATGTCTTGCTGCTCTCAGCAGGACAACAATTGGTAGACAGAGCACGGAGACCCTATCAGAGTCACTGAAGAGCCCTGACAAAGAGACACTATATGCTTCAATCACAAGGAGACATGGGAGCAGCTGGAGCGCTAACAGCTCTGGCCCTGGCCAGCCAGCAGCTCGAGGCCTTGGAGCACGTGTCTCCCCATGCCAAGCAGTCTTTTCTTTGAAACCTGATGGAAGATTCATTATTTCTGTCATTTTCAGGATAGATTCCTTAGCCCACCTGTGCCCCACACCACTCTGTGCAGAAGTGCAAGAGTTCAAGCCGCCTCCATGGCCCCAGGAAAGATTCAGGGGAGAGGCCCCATACAGGGAGCCCCTCCAGCCAGACACCCTGGCCAGAATGGAGCTGACTGGTAAGAAAACCCTCGGGCAGCTAGCAACAAGTTCAAGAACGGCTTGTTGGGGCAGGAGGTGGGAACGATGCTGTATGAGCAGAGGGCTGGGAAACCACGTCTCCCAAGAAAGGGTGTTTGCCTGGACAGCAGCAGACACCTGTACTTCAATTCTGGCTCCCAAATGGGAATCCGAGTCACCACCTAAGAATGATTTTCTCTTTGTCGACCCTTCGACTTCACGTCTAAGATCTGCTCCTGGTGGCCATGCTTCTCCTTACTGCAAGACTAACTCTGTCCAGCCCAGCTCCTCCTGCCTGTGACCCAAGACTCCTCAATAAACTGCTTCGTGACTCCCATCTCCTTCACAGCCGGCTGGTGAGCATCCCAGGCACTGTGCCTCCTATCCCCTTAACTGATAAGGTACCCCACTCTTTCACTTTCTCTCACTCCAGCGTTGCCGCGTTTGGTCCACCATGTCTGGGTCCCTCCCTGGCTAGGGCTGTGATCTGCACTGGAGTCTCGTAGAAGCTCTAGTCTGGGCATGGTACTAAGGGAGGCCACCTCCGTCGTGGGCCACCATCCTGCTCTCAATTTCAGCTTTTCCCCTCCTCCCCATCTTTCTCACCAGAGTCAGTGCCCTGACATCAACCCTTTGTCTACGCCTGTCCTGCTACCTGCTGTGGACTTCAGCCTGGGAGAATGGAAGGGCCAGACGGTAAGAGGCAGCAGCCATGGACTGCCTACCTCACTCATGCAAGGTGTAGGATGAGGCTTCAGTCTACTGCTTGCCTTCAGTCTAAGGTCAGCCTAGGATGTACTGAGTCCAGGCTAGGCTTGGCTAGAGTGAGACCCCCTTCTCAAAAAGAGAAAAGGGGAGGGGGGAATCTCTTACTTTTCTTTCCCTAAATCCTGTCGTCATCAGATCCCTACTGTTCCTCATAGTCTTTGAAACCCCCCCCCCCCCCCGCGCCTTTTTTAATGTGTACAGGTGTTTTGCCTGCATGCTAGGAATTGAACCTGGGTCATCTGGAAAAGCAGCAAGTGCTCTTAACTACTGAGCCATCTCTCTAGCCTCCTAAAATTCTTGAGTTCCCTAAAAATCTTACCTTCAACTTGGCTACCTTAACCCAATTTACATGCATCTATGATGAGATCTTGGGGAAATGGTGACAAATTTCTGACCAATATATCAAATAGGCTGGGCATGGTGATTCATGCCTTTAATCTCAGCACTCAGGAGGCAATGACAAACAGATTTCTGTGAGTTCAAGGACAGCCAGGGATGAGATTCTATCTCAAAATGTGTGTGTGTGTGTGTGTGTGTGTGCTAAATAGATGTGAAACTGAATGCCTTAAGAAGCTGGTTAGAAGCCAGGCAGTGGTGGCGCACGCCTGTAAACCCAGCACTCGGGAGGCAGAGGCAGGTGGATCTCTGTGAGTTTTGAGGCCAGCCTGGTCTACAGAGCTAGTCCAGGACAGGCTCCAAAGCTACAGAGAAACCCTGTCTCGAAAAACCAAAACAAACAAAAAAAAAAAAAAAAAAAAAAAAAAGCTGGTTAGAACCTCTTATGACTATACCTTTGACCTATTCTTTTTCTTCTTCAATCTTTTTTTAATGCATTTATGTATAAATGGGGGTGGGGACATGCCATGGTGTACATATGGAGATCAGAGGAGAATTTGCAAGAGTCATTCTTTCCTTCTACCATGTTAAGTCCCAGAGACTGAAGTCAGGTCATCAAGCTTGACCATAAGCACCTTTATCCTCTGAGCCATCTCAGTGACTCCTCAACCTTAGCAGGCATGAAGGCAGTCGGATCTACCGCCCACAGGGGACACAAAGCAGAAAGAACCACTAAAATAAAGGCAAGATCAGGATTCAAACCCCTGCTGGGCTCGGTGACACAAACTAGGGATCCCAGCAGCTCACAGGGTGGCATGGAGAGATGAGCTGCAGGCTAGCCCAGGCTCTACAGTGAGATCTTGTCTCAAGAAATAAAAGCAAAATCAAGCCAGGTGGCACATGCCCGTACACCCTAGAACACCCTTCCTTTTCAAGTCTCCTGGGGTCCTAGGTCTGGAGAAGGATGAGTACTACGAAGAATGAGTACTACAGATCACAGCTCTAGCTCTGTGTTCAGAACAGGGTCTCACTTCGTATTCTGGGCTGGCCCTGAACTTGCCACCCTCCTGTGTCAGCCACCCAGGTGCTGGGATTACAGGCATGTGCCACATACTCAGCTCTGCCATTTGTTAAGTCCCTTCCCATCATCTTGGTGGTTATTGTGACAGTCTTGTCACTATATTTAGCTTAGAAGTGCTGTAGTACAACAATTTTGTAGCAGAAAGAATAGACTTGCAGCCCTGCAGCCTAGAGCTAAAAGCTGTACTAAGATGGGGTGGCTTTCTGACCAGAAGTCTAGCAAGACCAGGCTAGGTTGATGGACACTGGAGTTACTAAAGCAGAGGCCAGTGACCAGTTGTGAGGAGACTGCAAAGGAATTCCTGTGATGGGTGGGAGCCTCATCCTGTCCAATTCTCAGCTCCTATGATTCATTCCGCTGGCTACTCCTATGGGCTCCCCACCCATTATTAGCACGTTTTTTGAAGCAGTCCACTTCTCTCCAATTTCCCAGGAACAGACAAAGGCACAGGACATTCTAGGGGCAGTGACCCTTCTACTGGAGGGAGTGATGGCAGCTCGGGGACAGTTGGAACCCTCCTGCCTCTCATCCCTACTGGGACAGCTTTCTGGGCAGGTTCGCCTCCTCTTGGGAGCCCTGCAAGGCCTCCTGGGAACCCAGGTAAGTCCGCAGTCTAGAGATCTCTAGAAACTACCCTTACTCAGTCCCTCTAAAGACCTGGGGGGACAAGGGATTCTGGGTACCTTCAGTGTGGAAAGGCTGACCCATAAGGAGTGCTGCCTCCCAGCCGGGACACCTGGCTGCTGGCAGTGAACTTTTTCTCCTTAGTCAAGGGAGGCTGGTATGTGGGCCTGCTCTCTGGGCTCAGGCCCATCCTCTGCCCTCAGCTTCCCCCACAGGGCAGGACCACAGCTCACAGGGATCCCAACGCCATCTTCTTGAACTTGCAACAACTGCTTCGAGGAAAGGTGCGCTTCCTGCTGCTGGCAGAAGGCCCCACCCTCTGTGTCAGACGGGCTCCTCCAACTACAGCTGTCCCACGCGGCACCGCCCAACTCCTCACCCTAAACCAGCTCCCAAACAGGACTTCTGCATTGTTGGAGGCGAACTTCAGTGTCTTAGCCGGAACTCCTGGCCCTGGGCTTCTGGGCAGGCTTCAAGGACTCAGAACCAAGATTGTCCCTGGCCAGCTGAATCAAACCTCCAGGTTCCCACACCAAATCCCTGGATACCTGAACAGGACACACGGACCTGTGAATGGAACTCATGCTGCGGCCTCGCTTCAGACCGTGGAAGCCCCGGACATTCTGCCAGGAGCTTTGAACAAAGGCTCCCTGCCACTCAGCCTCCAAAGTGGATATCCTCCTCCTCCTCCTCTCCATGTTGATGGACACACACTCTTCTCTCCTTCACCTACCTTGCCCACCCACAGGTCTCCACCTCTGTTCCACGCCCCCTTTCCCGATCCCTCCACCCCTGTGCCTAACTCTGCCAGTCCTCATCCAATCCCAGTGCACCCTCATTCCCAGAATTTGTCTCAGGAAGCATGAGGGACATGGGCACCGCCAGCATCTGCAACTTCTCTCAGGCACAAGCCTCCTTCCCCAGGAGAGGCTTCGAGAGGGCACTGCATCTGCACTACACGTCCCGCTTTCCCCGGGAAAGGGGTACACAGGACAGGCTGTCATAAAACTTTAGGAGCTATTTTTTTTTTAACCTGTCAGCAATATTCATCAGAGCAGCTAGTTATCTTTGGTCTATTTTCTGTATAAATTTGAAAATCACTAATTCTCTATATGTGTTTTCTACAAAGGGCTAGACTGGCCTAGCCTTTGAACCCAGGCAGAGATTATCATTGTATCAGAAAACAAGAAGGTTGTTTCCTTTGCTTCAAGTTTAAGCCCCCAATGCCCTCATTCCCCTCACTGTGAGGCTAAGTGAGACTGGTCAAGAGATGCTGGTCTTGATAAAGGAACAGCAAGTTACCTCTCAGAAAGGCTGCCCCTGTTTAGAGACAAAAGTGAGCCTGGAGGAGAATAAATGAGAGCATCCAGAAGCCAACTAAAGTCAGGAAGCGATGTTCTTCACTGGGACAACAGATCTCCTGGACCCTACCTCCCAAGAAAGCTAACAGGAAGCCCGGGGAACTCCACACCCCAGGTAAGGCTGTGCAGGCGGTTCAGTAGACTAGACCTGGATGTGGCAGCTGAGCAAACAGCTAAGTGCAGCAGCAGCTCAGCAGGAGCTTGGCCAGGCCTGGGCTCCTGCTTCCCTCCTGTGGAGGTCAGGCGGAAGTGCAGGAAGTGGCAGGAGTCGGGCTCCACAGCTCACACAGCAGGACCAGCACAGAGCAGCGGAGGCATCTCAAACATCTAAAACGCAGCCTTGTGTGACCACCGTGAACTCTACTGGGAACCCCCAAAATGAAGGCAGTCTTCTGGGGTTTTGCAAGTAAGTGCTTTGTTGGTGATAGAAGTTTACGGTGCAGAAAACCGAAAACTATTGCCGGGGTCAACCTGCTAGCTACTCCAGAGTCTGTGAGAAGGCTTGTGAGAGCATCTCCCTTACGTTGTCCCACAGAAAAGGAGGAAAGGCTACCACATAGGCAGAGAAGCCAGGATCGCAAAGTTCCAAACACTGCCACAAAAAAAGCAAGGGAAAGGTGTTCTTCACAGAGGCAACAGGTGCCCCAGAGTCTCCCCCACAACTCTGTATGGTAGGTATTATCCATTTGTTTTACACATGGTGACACCAAGGCCAGATGGACTTCCCAATGCTCACACAGCCTTCAGGCATAAAAAAGCCACCCAGCCTGAGTGGCAACCCATTCATCTACCCAGTGTGGTGCCCTGTCTGGTATGTCCTTCAGTGAGTCTATGTAACACAGAGACATCTGCGTCCTTGGAGAGTAAACATGCTCTTAAGAAGCTCTTGAGTAGAAGACCAGAGCTTGTGGTGGGGATGACAATTCAGCCATATCCAGGTGTCCCTGTGGGCAGAACCTGGAGAAGAATCAACAAACGCACAAAGCTAAAAAAAAAAAAAAAAAAGTTATAAAAATCTCAGTGTCAGTTTCTACACAAGAGGGAGTAGTTCATCGACACTAATTCTAGGATAACGTAAGTATAGTTTGTAATTTGTTGTAACGCTAAAGGAGGTTTAACATTTAAAAATAAACGTAGGGCGAGTGAGATGGCTCAGGAGGTAGAAGTGCTTAGTGTGCAAGCTGGTCTGAGTTTGATGCCTGGAACCCATGGGAAAGGAACCAATTCCCAAAAGCTGTCTTCCAATTCCATTATGCACGCCATCACATGCTGATGCCCACACTTGCACACACACACAAATGAAAATAATAAATCAAAGTTAAAAGGGGAAAAAAGTTGGACATGATGGCCTGTAAACTCAACACTTGGAAGGTAGAGACAAGAGGATCAGGAGTTCAAGGCCACCTTGAGCTATATAAGGACTTTCAGTCCAGCCTAAACTATGATTCTCTTTTCCTTTTTTTTTTGGGGGGGGGGTGGATGGTTTGGGAGGGGTTGAGACAGGGTTTCTCTGTGTAGCTTTTGGAGCCTGTCTTGGAACTCATTTTGTAGACCAGGCTAGCCTAGAACTCAGAGATTCACCTGCCTCTGCCTCCCCGAGTGCTGTGATTAAAGGCGTGTGCCACCACTGCCCAGCCAATACTGTCTCAAAAATTAATTTTCATGGCAGGGACATAGCTCAATGGTAGGGCTTTTGCCTAGCACACACAAAGTCCTGGGTTCAATCCTCAGCACAATAAAAACAAAACACCATAATCATCAAGCCAAACACTTTACGTCACAGAAGAGTTGGCACCCAGAACAAGATAAGGCAGAGGCCAAAAACTGTGGGTTCTCAGCGGTCAGAAGACAAGTAAGGCCGCTGACCTGCAACATAGCTAACGTTCCAGGCATCTGATACAGGCTAATCTGAGAAACTGGTTTCTACAATGTAAACCGATCTGAAATCTGCCCTCTTAAGACTAACCCTGAAACTATGTGTGATGGTGCATGCCTGTAAGCGCAGCACTTTGTGGGGTTGAGGCAGGAGGATCACAAGTTCAAGGTCATCCTTAACTATACAAGTTTCAGACCAGCTGGGGTTTCAGACTCCACCTTTTAAGAAATACTTTTTTAGACCTTGCCTGAAGATCCAGCTCAGTGATGTGACACTTACGTGCCCAGTAAGCTTTGGGTTGACCCCTGCACCATCAAAACCAAGGCAGAAAGTCTACACCAGATCATTCTGTGCAGCTGATTGCACCCTTTCTTGCCCGACAACACACACACACACACACACACACACACACACACACACACACACACACACAAGTATGCTGGTAAGAGGGCTGAGCAGCTGAAGGTGATCCCAAGCCTGACCACGTGAGTCCAACCTCTGGGACCCACGCAATCGTGAAAGGGGACTCCTCAAAGTTATGCTCTCCCTCACACGCATACAAATAAACGTCTGAAAATTCTTTAAAAAGCCCTTTTCTACTACATTCCCCTTTTCTGTGCTGGGGCAGTCCTACTGTCTACTTCGACAGTCTATCACGATTTCTGATGAGGGTCTCCTACTGTCACCATCTTTCTTCAACCCTTCAAAAACCTCATTCCATGAGATGACCAAAAGATTCTATTAAGATTCATCCCAACCCCCAATGTATCACACTCGCCCTACTGTGGAATGTTTAAAAAAAGAAAAAAAAAAACTTTGCTCTTCCCTGCTGAGGCCACTCATTTTCAACCCATTTCCCTAAACACTATTTCTGACACCTCTTGTAAAGACTAAAAAAAAGATGGGGAAGGAAACACCCCAGGCATCCCAGCAGGGTGACCAGCTCCTGTGACAGACCTGAGACACCAAGAGACCAACTGGGGGCCAGCAAAAAAAAAAAAAAAAAAAAGCCTCAGTGGGTAAAGGAGCTTGCCCTGACATCAATCCCTAGGACCCAGATGGTGGAAGTGTGTACACACACACACACACACACACACACACACACACACACACAGAGAGAGAGAGAGAGAGAGAGAGAGAGAGAGAGAGAGAGAGAGAGAGATTTTCCCTTGTAGCACACAGAAGGCCTTGGTTTTGAGACTCAGCATTGCATACACCAGGTGTGATGAAATCTCAGGAACTCAGAAGGCAGCAGGACTGAGTCCAAGGCCAGCCTGGGCTACACAGCAAAAGCAAAACCCTGCATGCCTCCACCCCCAATTCAGGAGAAGAGTCTGAAAAAGTAAACTTTAATTTAAAAATAAAAAAAATCACACACAACTTCAGATTCATGCTAAGCTCTCCCAGGTGGTCTTCCACAGACACGTCAGTTTTCCGTTGAATTCAGACACACTGAAGATGTACCCACAGTGGACACCCAGCCCAGTCCCCTTCACAGGCGAACACCGCCAGCTTCAGCTCAGGTTTCCCACGAGGTTCAGAACGCCAGCTTCTTCATCAGCAGGTAGACTCTGGAATCCACCTCAAATCCGTGCAGATTGTTGGCATCACCCTGAAGCCGCATGAGCAGGCCCCCGTAGGACACATATGCAGAGCTGAAACACAAGGCCCCAGTCCTGAGTCTGAGCTCTGAGGCAGCTGCTTCCCAGCAGCTCTCCATCATTATTTTTTTTTGTTTTGTTTTGTTTTTTTTTTGTTTTGTTTTGTTTTTCGAGACAAGGTTTCTCTGTGTAGCTTTGCGCCTTTCCTGGAACTCGCTTTGGAGACCAGGCTGGCCTCGAACTCAGAGATCCGCCTGGCTCTGCCTCCCGAGTGCTGGGATTAAAGGCGTGCGCCACCACCGCCCGGCTCCATCATTATTTTTTAAAGGCACTCCCCTAGTATTCTGTCATTAGGAACCAAAGATTAGGACAAAACTGAATGCAGACATGCACAAAGCAGTGTTGCTTACTCTAGTGGAGGAGCAAATGCTGCTGTGACCCAAACAGGAGACTAGTCACACAAATGAAGGCCTCACCATTCACTGCCATGTTACACAGCTACAGGACTGCTGAGGTAGGGGCTGGAGAGACGGCTCAGCCTTTAAGATCGCTTAACAGTCCTTGAAGAATGCAGAAGACCAGGATTCACCGCCCCCCACCCCAGCACCCACATGGCATCTCACAACCACCCATAACTCCATTTCCACGGTGTCCAATGCCCCTTTTTTACCTTGGTGGTCTCATGCCTGCACATGGTACACATACAAACACCCAGGCTCGCACGCACACACGCATGCACACACACACACACACAAACATATACTTTTTTGAAAATGCTAAGGAATCAGGAGGGTAGCACATGCCTTTAATCCCTGCAGCAAGAGGCAGTCAGGTAGATCCCCTGAGTTCAACACCAGCCTGGGTCTACATATTGAGTTTCAGGGCAGCCCAGGCTACATAGAGAGACGCTGTCTCAAAAAAAAAAGAGGGAGAGTTTTCAACTAACAAAGGGAAACATGTTAAACAAAAAAAAAAAAGTTGTAAAGGAACTTAAAGGGAAAGTAAACAAAGAAAAAAAAAAGCTAGACCACTCAAACTCTTGCTTGTTTTTGTTTTCTCAAAACAAGATCTCACTATGTACCCCTGGCTGTCCTGGAACTCACTCTGCAGACCAGATTAACCTGGAACTCACAGAAATCCACCTGCCTCTGTCTCCCAAGTCCTGGGACTAAAGGGGTGCGCCACCACGCCAGCTCTTCAAACTGTATGTAAAAACGTTCTCCTGGGGGACTTCTGTTCTTTTTCACATTACTTCTCTGTTTTAGTTTCTAACAACCACATTGTTTTAACAGAATTTTAAAGACAAGAAAAACAAAACAAAACAAACAAACAAACAAAAACTAGGCAGGGAAACCAAAGAACCAAGGGTTGGATTACAGAGTAGCAACACATACACAAGTAAACACAAAAACAAAAAGGCCTAGTCATGAAATGCTGCCTGTGGTCTGCCAGGAAGATGTTCTCTGCTGTCCCTCACCAAGCAAGACTACCAAAGCCTCCTGTGGACTACAGGGCCTTGAAAGCCTGGTAATAGGTGATGTAAGTAACCAATAGACTGGAAACAGTTCCCAAGACAAATTCTTCCGCCTGGGTTTGGAGTACAGAAAAAAAGTGGACCCACGGCAGATGTAGAAGCATGGCCCAGTTTCAGAACAGGGAGGGGGAAAGATTTCCCCAACAATGTTACTTACAGGCGCGTGGCTGCTTCCGTTGAGGTCTCATCCCCCTCAATTCTGTACACTTTCCCATACATTACATACTCAAACTGGTCAGCCCTACAAACAATACGCAAGGTTATTCTTCACAGTGACCAATAGCATAAGAGATCTTTAAAAACAGAAACCAAAGCCAGGAGGATCTCTGTGAGTTTGGGGCCAGCCTGGTCTACAGAGCGAGATCCAGGAAAGGCGCAAAGCTACACAGAGAAACCCTGTCTTGAAAAACCAATTTTAAAAAAAGGCTACAAATGCAGAGTGTGGTGGCATATACCTTTAATTCCAACACTGAGGAGGCAGAGGAGGTAGATGTCCTCTGTGAGTTCCAGGCCAGCGTGGTCTACATAGTCCAAGCCAACCAGGACTACAAAGTGAGACCCTGTCTCCACTAAAATAAATAACTGCAGCTCACAAGCTCACACTCACTGCTCTCAGTGACTGTGAAATTTTTTTTCAAATTTTTTAGAGACAGGGTCTCTTGGAGCCCAGATTGGCGTTAGACTTATATGAAGCCAAAGATGTTCTTGAACCCCTGATCCTCCTGCCTCATCCCCCGAGTCCTGGAATTACAGACACAAAGCATCGCACCCAGTTCCTGTTGTCTGAATTCTAAGTGCAACCATGTCTTTTCCTAGAACTAAATAGAGGCCTTTCTGGATACTACTTATCTCTTCGGTCCCTCCTTTCCTGCTGCCTCACCTGGAAGGCCTGTCATCTGTGGGATTGTATTCACCATCATCCAAGGTACCATCTTCATACAAAGTGCTGGCTATGACCAATCGGAACTTGTCACCTGAAAAGAGCGTCAATGTCAGAGTGAAGAAGCAGGACCTAAAGGCTCTTTTATTGCCTGTGCTCGACACTTACCTAAGTCTACGGGGTAAATCTGAATGTTTACGTCTAGGATGAGGTCCATCTTGAAAGATTCACTCTCACAGTGCAGCCGAGATACTGGGAAAGAGTGACAGACATAATCACAGAGGCCACCTTGGGGGTCCAATGCAAGAGAACAAGCCACCCAGCAGGTCCACACCCCATAGCCTTGCTCTGCACCCCCAAAGCACAAGTGCAATCCGAATCAGGGTCATGAGAAGGAAGAAAGTTAAAAACCTCAGCAGGTGACAGGATCCCAAGAAAGAAGCAAAACTTCTCCGGCAGCAACCTGTCTCTGGGCTGTAAGCATGCCTGGATGATTTAGACTAAACTTCACTCTGAACAAGATAGATACTTGTCCAGAGATGCCCTCTTTCTGGTAGGCACTCTGCTGAGGGAATCTGCAGGGTGTGTTGAGAACTGACACCGGTCTTTAAAAAATATATATATATATATATATATGTGTGTGTGTGTGTGTGTGTGTATGTATATATACACACACTATATAATATATATTATATATAATATATATTATATATATATATAATATATATATTATATATATATATATTATATATATATATATATATGCTGGGCGGCAGTGGCTCACGCCCCTAATCCCAGCACTTGGGAGGCAGAGGCAGTCGGATCTCTGGGAGTTCGAGGCCAGTCTGGTCTACAAAGCGAGTTCCAGGACAGCCAGAGCTACACAGAGAGACTCTGGGGGGACTGTCCCCAGGCAAAGTGACACCAAGAAGAAACAACTTCCGGATCACTGGGAAAATACACCGAGCGATCAGCTGAATTTAGAAAAGACGACTTCGAAGAGAGCTAACAATTCCGCAAAACTATGGGTTAGGAAGACAGGCAGGCAACTCGCTGCACAGCCTTAAGTACCAAAATATACGGTAAGGCACCCTATCTCCCTCTTACCAGAACAGTTAAGTGTGAGAGGCGCACGGTACAGCACCTAATACTGGAGAGGGAGTTGGAAAAGGGCCCGGGGGTTTACCAGCACCAAAGCTAAGGGCCACCCAGGCACAAGACACCGCAGATACCGTAGGAAAAGCTGTCTCAAGTTTCTCATGATGGAAAAAACCTATTTCCTGAGGGAGGTACCGAGAGGGTGGGACGGGCCACTTGGGTGGGCATGTTGGCCCCTGCCTTCAAACCTCCCCTACACACCTTACCTCGGTCAAATTTCTTGCCTTCTGGGTCAATGTCTTTCACGTCAAAAATATCCTCGAACAGGATGCCCGCCATCGTGAGGGGCACGAGGGCTGCAGAGCTGCGGAGCGCGCGGCCACCACCGGGAACTCGCGCACCCCCTCGGTCACGTGGAGGAGGGGAGACAGGGCGGAGGACCGCCCCCAAAGCGGCAACCGAGGCAGAGGGCGCATGCGCACAGGCTGCCCTAACGCAGCCACTTCCGCCGCCTTCCCCCTCGGGGCTCCTTAACTTCCGCCGGGAAAGGCCACCTCGGAGCAGCTCGGGCCTTGTGGGCGAGTCTCAAAGCCCAGTGACTCCGCCCAGGGCGGGGACAGACTAAAGTCCCACCCCCGGCGGGTACCGCGCTGCGCCCGGCTCTACAGCGCCCTCTCCAGACCCCCGATCCCGACGCTCGGGGAAGCTTGGGGGCCTAACTAACCCAGCCGGGAACCTTGATCCTTGGCCCCGAGAAGCCCGGCCCCAGCCCTTCCCTGCGGTCCGCGTGCCGGCCGAGGGCACAGTCCGTGCTGCAGGCGGGTGGAGGAGAACCCCGCCCGCAGGGCGCCCGCCCAGCCCCTCGGACCTCGGATTGCCACCCAGGTCCCCCACGCTGGTCCGAGCTGGCTCGGACCAGCTAGACGTCACCCGAGCCGGGTCCGTCCGGTTTGGGAATTTGCCATGATGTCACTCTCAGGGAAAGGAAAGCCCGCATTGTGCCCTCCCCTGGGGCTTCACCTCCTCGGCACTCCCGTCTTCCCTTGGCCCTGCTTGGCACTAACCTCACACTCCGATCCCCTAGAACACTGCCAATTGAACTTGGTACTGCCTGTCACCCCACTATACTACCCTCTTCTGGACACTGATCTAGTGCGCCTTCACCCAACACTGGCCTTTCCCTGGGAGGCAACAGCTCGTAGTGCCCTCTTTCTAGGTGCTACCACCTCCTTTCATTGGAGCCCCGGTACTGGGCATCGTACCCTCCCTCTTGAGCACCCTGTTTCCTGAATGAGTCTTCATCCTGGTACAACTGTTCTTTCTACACAGACTTCTGGACACCGTCCTCTCCAGTGGCACCAACCTGACACTGCCCATCTTTTTTTGTGCCCACGCCACACGGTTCTTATCCCTCCGAGGACCCTGAAAGACAATGTGGAGCCCCAGGAAGCCGCTTCCTCGAGGCGTCAGCAGCTACTCAAGTTCCCCCTTTCAGCGATGCCTGGGAGGAGCGACCTCTGCTCCCCCACGCCCGCCTCCCAGGAACGGCCTCCCCCGCACCAATAGCTCCCTTCCCTCGGGCCTCACCCCTTCCCGTCCCCTCCCACCTCCACCTCCGCCCCCTCTCTCCAGGCCTAGCAATTCCAGGTGCACCTTCCCGGGGGAACCCAGAGGAAAAGGAGGGGAAAGGGAGGCGATAAGGAAGGAGGCTCTCAGGGATCTTCGCAGATCCATCGGAGCCGCCTGCAAGCGCGAAGCAGAGGCTGCCCCAGTCGGGTCTGGCCTGGAGAGCCCGAATGAGCCTCTCCAGCAGCCCCCTGCCCCAGCCCTCGAGTCACTACATCCTCAGCCCCTCCCGCACAACGCTGCTGCAGCCCAAGAGCCCGGCCCCTCCACGTGCCAGCGGACCCGCCCCCGCCCGGCCCCCGCACCCTCTCGGGGCTGGGTCAGCCTCCCGCCTCCCGGGCGCAGGGGTGCGAGACCGCGTTGCAAGCGCCCCCTGCCGCCTCTCCGGAGGCCGGGAGGCGGCTCCTATGCAGACCCCGGCCGGCCCCGGACGCCCCTGCAGATGGGCCAGGGCGGAGCAGCCTGCAGGGCACCGCCCTCGGCCCGCCCGCCGAGGAGGGGACGCTAGCGGGAGGCTGTGCCTGCGGCGCGCGCCCGGGGACCCGTCGCACTCTGCACTCGGCCGCCGGGGCTGAGGGGACGGGACGGGTGAGGGCGCGGGCTCGGCGGGCCGGCAGCTGAGTCAAGGCCAGAGCCCGAGAAGCCGAGGGAGGCAAGAGGACAGGGCGCCCCGAGATGGCGGCCTCAGCGGCCGCGGCGGCGGCGGCGGCGGCGGGGGAAGGGATGGAGCCTCGGGCGCTGCAGTATGAGCAGACCCTGGTAAGTGAAACCTAAGGGGTGCGCTATGGCCCCACTGCTGCAGGTTGCCCTAGAAGTGTGGGGACAGGCGGCCTACCCTAGCCCGGCCTCAGCCTTCCTCAGCTGTGGAAACTGAGGTTCGGGATCCGACAGGCTGTAGGTTCAGGTTCGGGGTGTTGGAAAGCTGCTTGCTGGCTTCTGGCTGAGGCTGGTGGCCTGCAGAGGACAATGACACCAGGTGCTTGGCCCAGGTGCCCTTCCCCTTACTCCCTTCTGCATACACGTTTTTGTTTTTTCCAGTTACCACTCGAGCCCAAAGTTACAGCACCCCAGTACCCTTTCTGAGTGCCATCCATACCCCTGAACTTTCTCCACACACCTATCCGCATTCAACACCCTCCCTGGGTCCCTACTATGGCATGGCACTAAGCTGGGCATAAAGACTGTTGTGGGCAAGGGATCAAATCCAAACCTACCCCCCTGCCTTTAAAGGCTCAAAGTCCAGCATTGACAAGAACCCCTCAGTTGAACTTTTGGGAAAGAGGTAGCTTAGGTGGCTTGTCACCTGAAGCTTTAGGGTTGATGCAGGAAGTAGGAATGGGTGTGAGAACTGGAACCTTTGTTCGGGCTGGATCTAGGCAGGTACCCCACCACCAGCACCCACGCCCATGGAGTGTCCCTTGACCTCATAAGAAGCAGGGGTCCTGAGCTTTGAGATGATTCATGGCCACCACTGTGGGGAAGCCATTCACCCTCCTGTCACTAGGGTGGGGGGCCCAAGGCCTGCAGGAAGAAACTGGCCCTATGGCTCCTTTTTTATCAGCTTAGGCTGGAATTTGCCCGGGAGGGTGGCAGGGAGGAACCTCTTTTAGAGAGGACTGTAACTGAGTCAGGGAGGTGCCCAGTTACCAGAGACTGTCTGAAACAGGATAACCGGGAGAGGTGGTAGCTTGAGTAAGCGTGACGACGCTCGCTCGGGGAGGCAAGCTCTTTTGTTGGTGATGGCTGTTACCCTTGCCATCCACAGGTCAAGGAGAGGGACGTCTGGCCATGGAAGCCGGGCACTTAACCTCTGAAATGGTCTCTCTCTTGCACCAGCCGCCGCGGCTCCATCTCCCCGTCTGTGACACGAGTTCTCAGGGTCGGGCTTTCCCGGCTCTGGCCTCTCCCACTTCCCTCCTACCCTTTTGTCTTGCCCTCACCTCCTCCCACCTGCTGTGTTTCTAGACTCCAGTCTCTTCCTCCTCCCGGGCCTCGCTCTTCTTTCCTATGTATTTCCTCTCCCCTCGGCTTCTCCTGCCCTCTCTGTCTCACTCTGTGTCTCTATCATCCCTCCCCCCCCCAACCACAAACCCCAACCCCAACAGGAGCCCTTTGTGTCCTGGAGCTCCTCGGGTGGCAGCCAGATTCTACTCCTCCCCACCCCCCAACACACGCCCAGCTTGGCAGGTCCAGCCATAACTCTGTCCCTTCCCATCAGCCTCGTGTCCACAGTCACAGCCTCCCTGTCCCCCAGGGTCTGTCACTTGTCCCAAGTGCAGTTCCAGAGGAGGACCGAAACCACCCAACACTTGCCGTACACACCCAAAGAGGCTTTCCACTTTCAGCTGGGCTGACGGGCTCATGGGGGTTTGGGAGCGGAGAATGAGGACAAGGGATTAGGGTGGGTGGGGAGGGTGCCGCTGAGTTGGTCACAGGCCAAAGGCCCAGCGGGAACGTGATAAGGATTGGGGCTGGGACCTCCTAGGCCCAGCTCAGCTGCTGCCCTCGGCTCCGCCAGCCTCTTATTGTTGCTCCTACGCCCTTGACCACCCCTTGGTCTCTGACCTTCCCGCCTCCCACTTTCGGCCTGTGCCTTAGGTTTTTCCATCTTTCCCCGGCCCGGGACCCTTCCTCTCCTCCCCAGTGCCCTCACCCCTGGCTCGCTAGAAGAGGACTGATTATTCTGCCACCCCCAGAGTTGTGTCCCTGTACCTTGTCTGTCCCCATCACTCTGGCCAAGACGGCCCCCGCAGTCTACAATGTACATTGTTCCCACACTCTGAGCTGAGTGAAAACTAGATTCAAGATGGGGTACACAAGTGTGGGAGCTGCGTGAAGGGGAGTCAAAACCCAGGAACCCTCCCCAGACCCCCACCTCAGCCACACATGCTAACGCCACATTTTGTCTGTTGCTCCAGATGTATGGCCGGTACACTCAGGAACTTGGGGCCTTTGCCAAAGAGGAAGCTGCTCGGATTCGCCTGGGAGGGCCTGAGCCCTGGAAGGGGTCCCCTTCTGCCCGGGCTCCCCCAGAGCTCCTGGAATATGGACAGAGCCGATGTGCCAGATGCCGCAGTGAGATCTGGATAGGGGCAGGGACGTGGCTGTTGTATCCTGGGGGAGGCAGAGACCGTTAAGAGCTGCCCGTGGGGGATGGGGAGAGACGGAGAAGAGTAGCAGCACTTTGGTACCAGCTTCTCTATGGATCTTCCCTTCCCTGCTTCCAGTTTGTTCTGTACGCTGCCACAAGTTCCTAGTGTCCCGGGTTGGTGAAGACTGGATCTTCCTGGTCCTGTTGGGGCTCCTCATGGCATTGGTCAGTTGGGCCATGGACTATGCCATCGCTGTCTGTCTACAGGGTGAGGGCCAAGGCTGGGAACAGCCAACCTGTTTCCTCCATGCCACGGTTGTTTAAGTAACTTGGCTACTGGCCACTTTGTCTGGCCAGGCTGACTGCCCATCTCCAGGCATAGTTCCTGCCACGGGCATAGGCCACGCCTTCCTGCCTGCCCTCCAACCGTCTTATCTGTGATGGGCTTTGTCCCAGTGGATGCCTTCTAGGGCCTTCCTGTCTCTCTGCGCCCCAGCTCTGTGCCCTTGTCCTGTCAGTGTGTCCCAGTGTCGGGCAAGGTGTGGATATGTGCCCTGGAAGTCCAGCAAGCATGTCCTGTGCCCACAGCTCAGCAGTGGATGTCCCGGGGCTTAAACACCAACATCTTACTCCAGTACCTGGCTTGGGTTACCTACCCCGTCGTGCTCATCACTTTCTCTGCTGGATTCACCCAGATCCTGGCCCCACAGGCTGTCGGTAGGACGGGATGGGTTGGGAGGAGGGGGCGGTCAAGCTTCCTGAGTGAGGAGGCCTGTCAGACAGCTTTCCTGGATGTCTACCTCTGCAGGGTCTGGCATCCCTGAGATGAAAACCATCCTTCGGGGAGTGGTGCTAAAAGAATACCTCACCCTCAAGACCTTCGTAGCTAAGGTCATTGGGCTAACGTGTGCCCTGGGCAGTGGGATGCCCCTTGGCAAAGAGGTAATTGCAGGCTGGGGAATGAAGGAGTCCCTCCCATTGGAAGAGGAGGTCAGGCCAAGGTCCGGAAGGCCCCATCCCTACTCACAACCCACCCTACCTCCAGGGACCCTTTGTGCACATCGCCAGCATGTGTGCTGCCCTCCTCAGCAAGTTCCTCTCCCTCTTTGGGGGTATCTACGAGGTAAGAGGAGAGCCCTAAGATCTGGGGGGGAGGGGGTGCCGAGCCCAGACTGACACCGCGTCCCCAACCCTTGCCAGAACGAATCCCGGAACACGGAGATGCTGGCTGCCGCGTGCGCAGTAGGAGTGGGCTGCTGCTTCGCAGCCCCTATCGGAGGTAGGCGTGGCTCCAGTCAGCATAGCGTAGCCCGGCACTGGGCCTCTCCTCCTCCACCCCTCTTCTCCTGGGAGTATGTCCACAGGCCGATGTCCTCTGCCCCCTTGCAGGGGTCCTATTCAGCATTGAGGTCACCTCCACCTTCTTCGCTGTTAGGAACTACTGGCGGGGCTTCTTCGCGGCCACCTTCAGTGCCTTCATCTTTCGGGTCTTGGCGGTCTGGAACCGTGATGAAGGTGGGGCATGTTGGTGGCAGCGAGGGCATCTGGGGCAATTCAAGTGCGACACAGGTTTACCTGCCACCCCTCTGCTGCTTCCCCTCAGAAACCATTACTGCTCTCTTCAAAACCCGGTTCCGACTCGACTTCCCCTTTGACCTACAGGAGCTGCCAGCCTTTGCCGTCATTGGGTAAGGGGCGGACAGGAGGGGGTAGGGCAGGAGGGGGTGGGACGGGGGGGGGGGGTCGCCATGAGAAGACCTCCCCTCCACCTTGGTGCTTCTTTCTTTCCAGTATTGCCAGTGGCTTCGGGGGAGCCCTCTTTGTCTACCTGAACCGGAAGATCGTCCAGGTGATGCGGAAGCAAAAGACCATCAACCGCTTCCTCATGAGGAAGTACGTTGGCCACAGACTCTTTTCCAGACTGTTCTGGGTTGTCCAAGGGCCACATGGGGAGAGAGGGAGCCGTGGAGGGTTTGAAGTAGAGGCCCAGTCAAAATCAGGCGCTTCAGCCAGGTGCAGGGCCACACACCTATAATCCCAGCACTCCAGAGGCCGAGGCAGGATTGTAGCAAGGTTCGAAGCCAGCCATGGCTCCAGTGTGACGCTGGGTCTCTCAGATGAAAAGCTAAAAGGCAGCTACGCTTGGGAAATCAGCTGGTGTTTCCAGGCTGATGCTGTGACTTGTACACATGGGAACCACCTGGGATCTGTTCCTTTTGAACCTGTCAGTGGCAGGGGCACTTGGGATAAAAGACCAAGGTTTGCTTAGGTTTTCAGGCCTGGTCCAGATAGCAGACAGTGTTTGTACCTCAGTTTACCCTGTGACCAGTGTGGATGGCTATTTTTTTTTTTTTTTTTTTTTTTTTTTTTTTAATCTCAGAACACAGCCTGAGAACTGAGAATGGGAAGGCACGCGGGACAGAAGTGCTGCTTTCTACAGAACTTCTTCCATGCTGCCTTTGCTTTTTTTTTTTGAGACAAAGTCTCACTTGGTAGCCCAGGCAGGCCTTGAACTCAGAGTGTGCCTGGCTCACACTGCTCTCACTTAGCAGATAGTGGCAGAGGCTTCTTTAAGTCTTCGTACTACTTGCCCCTCAGCTGGGGCTTTTGAGAGCCGATGCAGTCACAGCTCAGACTTGTCCAAGAAAGGTCTAGAGATGGGTTTGCTGTTGCTGTGCGCTGTGGGGTCAGGGAAGGAGCTGTATTCCCAGCTCTTACAGTAATCCCAGTCCACCATCACCCTTGGAGCTGCGGCATCAGATGCAGTGAGAAGGACCTCTCAGGCTCTCTGGCTCTGTGCCCTGATACATAAGCCCTGCTCTGATGTTAGTCCCGAGGTGTGTAAGGGCGCCTGGCCTGTGGTCAGTCCATGGAAGCGGGTCCCTTTTGTCTGACTCTGTCAAACCTCTCTCTCTAGACGGCTGCTCTTTCCGGCTCTAGTGACTCTGCTCATCTCCACCCTGACCTTCCCCCCTGGCTTTGGACAGTTCATGGCTGGACAGGTAGCCCCTATCCCAGAAATGTGACCCCCCCCACACACATGCCCAGATGCATTCCTTTCCAAAGCCAACAGTCCCAGCATGACCGGGATGCCTTGTACCCATGGACTCCTACGGGCCTCTTCCTGGGGTGCTGTGCCCCAGCCTACAGCATTCTCTTCACTCCAGCTCTCACAGAAAGAAACCCTGGTCACTCTGTTTGACAACCGGACATGGGTCCGCCAGGGCCTGGTAGAGGATCTCGAACTCCCGAGCACATCGCAGGCCTGGAGCCCACCCCGTGCCAACGTCTTCCTCACTCTGGTCATCTTCATTCTCATGAAGGTGAGACCCCTGCCAGGGCTAGAATCACTGATGTTTACCCAGGCCACTAGGTGCAGGCGCTGTCCCAAGCATCGCCAGGTATTCAGAACATTATGAGGAAGGTACCCTTACCCCTGTCTTAAAGATGGGGAGTCAGGCCGGGCGGTGGTGGCGCACGCCTTTAATCCCAGCACTCGGGAGGCAGAGCCAGGTGGATCTCTGTGAGTTCGAGGCCAGCCTGGGCTACAGAGTGAGTCCCAGGAAAAGGCGCAAAGCTACACAGAGAAACCCTGTCTTGAAAAACCAAAAAAAAAAAAAAAAAAAAAAAAAAAAAAAAAAAAAAAAAAAGATGGGGAGTCAGAACACAAAGTAACAGCCCAAGCAGCTGGTCGGGTGAGAGGATTTGAACCCGAGCCTTCTGGTTCCAGAGTCCTCTCTTTTCCCTTCACCTCTGGGGATTCTGGGCTAGCTGGGTAGATGGGCAAGGTGGGCTTCCCTGAGGCCTCTGGTTTGAACCCATCCTGCCTACAGTTCTGGATGTCTGCACTGGCCACCACCATCCCAGTGCCCTGTGGGGCCTTCATGCCTGTCTTCGTCATTGGTGAGTCTGCAGCTGCCTGCCTTCCAGCCTGCACCCTTCATGCCCTCTGTCTGTCCCTTGTGGATCCCTTCTCTGCCAGGAGTGTGTGTTGACCCAGCTCTAGCCCAGACCCCCCACTCCCATGGGATCGCCCCCGTACTAAATCACCCACTGGCCCCTCCCCCACCCTCTGACCCTCTCTCTTCCTAGTGTTCCCCCACTACCTCTTTCTCTTCCTAAAACCCTCCCTGAAGGAGCAGCATTTGGGCGGCTGGTGGGTGAAAGCATGGCCGCCTGGTTCCCCGATGGGATTCACACAGATAGCAGTACCTACCGGATTGTACCTGGAGGCTATGCCGTGGTTGGTGAGCACCCAGTTCTGTTTGTTTTGTGGTGCTGGGGATCAAACCCAGGGGACTGCACACACGCTGTGCATGTATTTACAGTCCAGCAGTGCCGGAAGTCTGCCTCTGCACTGGGAGACCCCCGGCCCAGCCAGACTCTGAGGCTCTGGCGCCCCCTGCTGGCAGGGCCGTAGGCCCAGGCACTCTCTGGGGCCACCCTGAGGGACTCTAAGCAACTCTTGCCCTGGGGAAGGGAAAGGGACTGAGCACCCTGAGGAGACTGAGCACGGCTGTCCCCAGGGGCAGCCGCACTTGCCGGAGCAGTGACGCACACGGTGTCCACGGCTGTGATTGTCTTCGAGCTCACGGGCCAGATCGCCCACATTCTGCCCGTCATGATCGCCGTTATCCTGGCTAACGCTGTCGCCCAGAGTCTTCAGCCCTCTCTCTATGACAGCATCATCCGCATCAAGAAGCTGCCCTACCTGCCTGAGCTGGGCTGGGGCCGCCACCAGTATGAGGGGCCCAGTGAAAGGAGGGTGGGAGCGAGGGTAGGCCTCCCAGGGCCCTTCGCCCCACCGCCAGCAAGGCCCCGAGATGCCCTCACCCTGGGGGATCTCTAGCTGGCCTGTACTGACCCAAAAGGAGGGTGGAGAACACGCTGGGCCCGCCACTCCTGTCCCCTGTGGTTCTCCAGCCCTCCTCGTGACACTGGGATGGTGGTACTCTGGGCCAGTCTTCCATGCTGAGCACACACTGAGTGCCCGACTCTATCCCCAGGCAGTACCGGGTGCGAGTAGAGGACATCATGGTACGGGACGTGCCCTACGTAGCGCTCAGCTGCACCTTCCGAGACCTGCGGTTGGCACTGCACAGGACCAAGGGCCGTATGTTGGCTCTAGTGGAGTCCCCTGGTGAGGCCACGAGGGGTCCCCGGTGTTATGAGCGTCTCCCAGGGGCTCAGCTCAGGAAGAGATCGGGAGCCCAGAACCGGTCTCCTTGTTCTATATCGGTCAAGACTTGATGGGCAGGGTTCTCTAGGTGTGCAGTGTGTGTCCAGGGCCCCAGCTTGGGTGTGGGAAGAAGGTCGAAAGTAGGAGCTCCCTCCCCACCCCTGAGTCTCTTCCTTTGTTCTGTCCAGAGTCCATGATCCTGCTGGGCTCCATCGAACGCTCACAGGTAGTAGCATTACTGGGGGCCCAGCTGAGCCCAGCACGCCGGCGGCAGCACATGCAAAAGCTAAGGAAAGCCCAGAAGTCGCCACCGTCCGATCAGGAGAGCCCCCCTAGTTCTGAGACGTCCACCCGCTTCCAGGTGAAGGAAAGTGCCCCACAACCACACAGACTTCCGCAGTGTCATCCCGGAGGTTCTGAACCACCGCCCCCGGCCCCTTCCTGTCTGTGCAGGTGAACGCAGAGGACTCGGCCTTCTCTGGATCCCACGGGCAGACCCACAAGCCCCTGAAGCCTGCCTTAAAGAGAGGGCCCAGCAACAGCACCAGCCTCCAGGAAAGTACCACAGGTGAGCCATTTCTACCCCACCTCAGACAAAGCCTGAGCCGCCACACATGGATTAGGCTACCCGGGCGGACAAAGTGGAGTTGGAAACGCCTCCCCCTTGCCTTCTGCACCTTACCCCTATCCAACTTGCCCTTTCTGGGTTTGGAACACAGGCAACATGGAGTCAGCAGGCATTGCCCTCAGAAGCCTCTTCTGTGGCAGTCCGCCTCTGGAGGCTACTTCAGAAGTGAGTAGGCCGGATACTCCCCTCCTGCCTGCCCAGCTCCCTTTCTGACTCTCCCACTCTGCCTGCCTCCTGCCCTCCTGTCAGCTCTGCCCCTGCAGTGTGCCCTTCTTCCTGGGTTCTGTCTCGCCCTTCACACCCCTCTCCCCATAACCTCTCTGCTTTGGCTCTGACCAAGTTGGAAAAGTCAGAATCCTGTGACAAGCGCAAGCTGAAGCGGGTCCGAATCTCCCTGGCGGTACGTGTGCCCCTCTCCCTGCAGCTCAGGAGCATCAGGCAGGGAGGGCCAGGGTCTAGGTGGGACACACCTCCCAGAGCCAGGGCTACATCCACCTCCCTTCCTGCCTTCCTCCTAGAGTGACTCGGACCTGGAAAGCGAGATGAGTCCCGAAGAGGTAAGATGCCATGAGACGAGACTGTTTTCTTCCTGGGTGTGTTGTCGTCTTGACTAAAGGATCACAGGGAGGGAAAAGGGCAAGCAGCCCTCTGAGAGAGGAGAGGAGCTTCAGGCACCCTCTCCCTGATTGTCAGTCTCTTCCTCTCAGATCTTAGAGTGGGAAGAACAGCAACTAGATGAGCCTGTCAACTTCAGTGACTGCAAAATCGACCCTGCACCCTTCCAGCTAGTGGAGCGGACCTCTCTGCACAAGGTAGGGCAGGGTAGGTCTGCACCCGGACCGGTGTGATAGTACGTGAGGAAGGCATGAGAGACAGTGTACTTGATGCTGCTCTTCAAACATACTGCTTTAGGCCATGGGAGCCTGGGAGCCAGGAGTCCTTAGCCCTGTCCTACTCCTTGGTGGAACCAGGCATCGTTTTTCCTCTGCTCAGACTTACCCCAGGGAATTCTGGACCAAAGCAGCAACAAAGACACAGCTTGAACTGGGTGGGAGCCAGGAGGCCAGGCCAGGGTCAGAGCTAGGCAGGAGGTTGCCAGAACCCAACAAGGCTGATACACACCCACGCTGGAAAAAAAAGGGGGGGGTGGTGTGGGGGGGGGGGTGAGAAACAGGCCAGATAAGGAAATCTAATAAACAGGCTCACAAACAGTCAAGAAGGGTGAGGGCGACTGCCGAGAAGAGGTAAACAAAGATGAGAGACACCGGTAGGGGGCTTGGAATGTCAGACCCCAGAGAGTCTGACTTCAGGCGTGTCCAAGGAAAGCTGCTGGAGGAGACTCAGAAAGGCTGCTCCGCAGAGCGCCAGTAGCAAGAGGAATGAGTACAGATGGATGGAGGTGGACGGTGGCGTACACACGAGGAAGACAGGGGCTCCCAGGATGGGGTAGCTGGCACCGCTGGGCACCTGAAAGCTGCCCCGTAAAGGCAGGGAATGCAGGCTTCCCAGCCAAAGCCAAGGGGTATTTCAATCACATTTTTTAACAGACTTAATGTGTAAGCCTCCATCGGCAGGTACAGGCCAAAGTGACAGGTAAGGGTCAGTGGTCCCCAGACTTGGGCTTGGGTGGCTAGCTTAGCTACAGACTGTTGCTAAATGTCAGCCATAGCACGTACAGGCAGAGCCCATGATGGGAAGGTTAGAAGAGAAAAGAAAAACAATACAGCAAAAATAAAGGAACTTAGACCCTTTTAGATAAAGACCTTAGATCAAGATGGGGGGGACTGTGGTACTATGGCGAAGGAAGAGGAGATCGGCCAGACGGTACCACAAGCCGTACCCTAAAGCCTTTCGTCCCCAGGCATCAGCCATCTTCTTCTTTTTCCTTTTTTGAGACAGGATCTCACATAGCCCAAGTAGGCCTCGAACTCATGACCCTTGGTCTCTCTGGAGATTTCAGGCACATGCCGTCATACCCAGCTGTGACGCCCTTGATTCTGTCATCCATGATTTTGATGATAAGAACACTGGCGTGCTTTGAGTGTTTGCTGTGTGCTGGGTACCATGCTAAGATCTTCACGAGTGTAATTGAATTCTCACCACGACGCTAGCCAACGGGTCACACGTGTGGGAAGTAGCCGAGCTGGCCCGGGCCCGAAGATAGTCCAACCCAAAGTCTGTCTTAACTAAGTCATTCGATGAGAAAATCATCTGCCTGCATGGGTTTAGCAGAGTCAGGCCCAGGGCACAGATCTGGCCCTGCTCTCAGAATTCTTTCAGAAGGCCACGCTGTCCTTTTCCCTGTCAGTTCAATTCACTGTTCCCAGGCCTCAGAAATTCGGGCCCTCCAAAGGGCTCCCTGGTGTCCAATTAAATTAAAATGAAAAAGAACAAAGTAGGTGTTTGTTACAAACTTAAACTGTCACAGGAAGGGAAGAAGCCGCTGAGGAACCGCTAACCAAAGTACAAAGAGCTGGAATGATAACATAAAAGATTAGAATTCTAGAGATTCGAGTCTAAATTGGAAACCACTTATTAAGAGAGCAGTAAGCAGTAACCCACTTAGGTGCCAGAGGGGCACTTTCAGAGGGTGAGAACCCGTGGGACTATTTAGGAACCTCTCGGTGGCAGCTAGCTCCAGTGGACAGAGAGGAAGCCAGAGTACCAGGATGACGGCAAGACTGGCTAACCCAAATCCTCTCCCTGCTGCTTACAAGCTTGGCTCTAGAAGTTAAGCAAGTTGCTTAGCCTGTCTGGGTTTCCTTATCTATAAAGCAGAGGTGGCATAAACTGAGTGTGGTGGTGTATGCCTCCGATGCTGGCATTCAGGAGGTGGAGGGTCAGATAGTCATCTGGGAACTACATAGCAAGTTCAGTCATCCTGAGGTATGTGAGACCTTACTTCAAAAAAGAAAAATTCGCCAGGCAGTGGTGGCGCATGCCATTGACCCTAGCATTTGGGAGGCAGAGGCAGGCGGATCTCTGTGAGTTCGAGGGCAGCCTGGTCTATGGGGTGAGTTGCTGGACAGCCAGAGCTGTTACACAGAGAAACCCTGTCTTGAAAAACAAAAACAAAAACAAAAACAAGACATGTAAAGCCTGGAAACGAGACACAGAAGAAGGGCAGGCTAGCATGGGCCGTTCTAGGGGGTCCTAGGTGCTGCTCAAGTTTTAAAAAGCCATAGAATGGCACATCCCAGCTGGAGAGCGGGGAGGCAGGAAGCAGGGAAGCGCATTCTGCTGCTGTCTCAGCCCTGGTGAGGACAGTGAGGCAGAACTGGGGAGGATGGCACAGATGTAGAGCAGTCAGCCTGGTGGCTGCCAGGCACACATCGTCCACAGACCTACAAAAGCACATTGGCTGCTAGGTCGCTGTGGTTGGGAATGAGGGTATAAGGGAACTGTTTAACAGGGCTCTTGGAGAAGGTGAGATGGATTATATGACCACAGGCCAAGAGATTACAGTAACATACCTTCTAGGAACAGACCTCCTCCCAAGGACCCTGTTAAGGCTAATCTGAGGATGCAGGGTTTAAGTTATATAACAGGAGATTGCAAACTACATGACAACTGTAGGTTTTGAAGAAACATGACTTCTTTAGTTGCTTTTTTCTTCGTTTGCTTTTTTTTGGTTTTTCAAGACAGCATTTCTCTGTGCAGCCCTGGCTGTCCTGGAACTGGCTCTGTAGACCAGGCTGGCCTTGACCTAGGAGATCTGCCTGCCTCTGCCTCCTGAGTGCTGGGATTAAAGGCGTGCACCACCAGAAAACTGAATTTCTAAGATGGGTGTGGTAGCACACAACCTATAATCCAATACTTAGGAGGCCGGGGCAGGAGCAGACTGTGAGTTCAAGGCCAGCCTGGGCTAAGTAGTGAGACCTTCCAAGAGAAACAAAACTGAGCTTGTCCTGGAGCTACAGCTCAGTGAGTGGGAGACTTCCCCAGCATGGATGACACTCTGGCCTTGGCCCTTTATAAGTATGTTCAGACCCCAGATGGAGAAAACGGGGGAAACTCTCCAAGCCCCTCCCCATAAGTTAGTATAAGAAAACATTTAAGACAAGACTTGAGGTACTCAGGAAGCCGTTCGTGCTGCGCATCTTGATGCACCTGTTATGTCAAGAGGCTCACAAGTCCACCCAGAACAGCAGATAACAAATTCCAGGAAATGCTGACAGCTGTTTTGAAGACAGCAAATGGAAAGTGCTGATAATGTGAAGGTGGTCACATCTGAGCGCTGGGGAAGCAACAATACAAGCAGCCTGGAGGCTTTGGGTTCTGAGCTTTGGGACGCAGGAACATTCTGGTGGCATCTCCCTCCATCAGTGCCTCCCACGATTCTATTCCACACACCCCCATTTTGTCCTGGACCCCTTTGAATGTCTAGACCGGTGTTTCCTCTCCCTGCTCTGCAGACCCACACCATATTCTCACTGCTGGGAGTGGACCATGCGTACGTCACCAGCATCGGCAGACTCATCGGAATCGTGACCCTAAAGGAGGTGAGGTGACGGAGCTGAAGCCACTTCCCCGTGGCTCCCCCGGGGGAGGTGCCGGAGGGGTCTGAGTAGGGAGCAGATGCCTGACTCTCTTACCTTCCCAGCTCCGGAAGGCTATTGAGGGCTCCGTCACAGCCCAGGGTGTGAAAGTCAGGCCACCCCTTGCCAGTTTCCGGGACAGCGCCACCAGCAGCAGCGACACAGAGACCACCGAAGTACATGCGCTCTGGGGGCCGAGATCCCGCCATGGCCTCCCACGCGAGGGCAGCCCCTCCGACAGTGATGACAAGTGCCAGTGAACCCCTCGCTGGATGGCCTCTATTCCTTCTGCAGGCAGCAGCAACCAGAAGCTGGGACCCGAGTCCACTCTAGCTGTGGGCTGCCAGCTCCTCCATCCTCCAGCGGGCCTACCTGGAATGTAACTCAGCAGTGCCCTCCCTGGCAGGACGAAGTAGGGTCATGTGGCCCTTGCCCACTCTTTGAGAAAAGGGCAGAACTAAAATGGGTTTATACTGGAACCTCCAATGACAAGATGTATATAGAAATTTACAAAGATTTTTATATTAATTTAATAAAACAATAAATAGAATAAAGTAAACACCTAATTAGCCACTCATGTATAGAACACTTGTGCTGTTGGCTCATGTTTTCTTCTTGGATCCTCTTACCTGCCCAAGCCTGTAAGACTCACAGCCACCTACCGACCCCAGTGTCCCAGCAGTATAGGACAAGCCAGAGGCCTCCACTGCCTGATCAGCAACACCCTGCCTGTGACGGCCCCTAACCCCTGACGACTGTGCTACAGCCTTCCATTCAGCCAAGAAAAGCGCTGCCTTCTTTCCCAAGGACAACTACTCCCTCATGACTGTCCATTCATTGGCACAAACCTTCCGGCTGCCCAGGTGGCCCCCTTGTGGTCCTCTCTGAAAGAACATGGCACTCGGCTCTAACCACCAGAGCCCGCCCTTTTTCCAGTTCCGCCCCACTGAGAACTCGGTGCGCGCCCACACTGACCCTGCCATGCTGGGAAAGGGCCAGGGTTGAGGGGAGGGAGGGCCAGGGAAGGGGGAGGGAGGGCCAGGGAAGGGGGAGGAAGACACACCCTTCCATCATTCCAGTGCCTCCCAGAGAAGATCGGCTCAAAGAACAGACCAGAAACCCCCTGTCTTTAGGAAAAAAAGGTTTAGAGACAGTGGAGAGGGGAGCACAGCAGCGCCCAGCTGGGCAAGGGGACCCTTCGGGGACGGCTCAATCTGTAGACTCCAGGAGGGCGGGCGGGCGGGCGGGAGCCAGCCCGCGGGTGCAGGTGGTTCAGTCAAGCACGTGGACTCGGTGAAGACAGAAGCAGAGGAGAAGGGGCACAAGGGAGGGTGGAGGAGGTGGCCGGGCTTCCTCCATCCCCACCCTCCCAGCCCAGCCACACGACCCCCTCAGGTTCACGTCCCAGGAGGAAATGTGGCATTTTGGATTCAAGAAACATGAACGTCACTGTCTGCCACAGCTGTAGCCATGCCCCAGGGGTCCCGGGCAAGCCCCGGCAAACCCCAAGAGTGGAAGCAGTACATGCGCCCCCAAACCTGGCCCCTGCCTCCTCTCCAAACACTTTCATGCAAAACACACAATGGAGAAGTGAGCGCTCCCGGAAGCCCACGTTTTGGCCGCAGAGGCTCTGCCCCAGGCAGCAGCCAGGGGAAACACGCCACCACTGGGCATGTCTGAGTCACTGGTCCTCAGCCTCCACCTCATCCTCATCTAAGGATGTGACCCCAGAAGAGGCCACATCAGAGACTTGCTGCTGCCTTTCCCAGCTGCCTACAGGCAGTGGGCAGAGCAGCTGGCAGTCCTTGCAAGAATCGGGCTCCTCCTCGGCAGGGGAAGGGCAGGATTCCGTGAGTGGTGAATTGTAAAGTGAGTCCTGGGCCTCCAGTGGACCCAGGCTGCGGAAGGCACTTTCCCGGCTGGGGGGCAGTCTGGCAAGGAGCAGCTCTTCACCCAACATCTGGGAGGTCATCCTGGCTGGGGAGCCCAGCAACCCATCCTCCAGGCTGCAGAGACTAGAGCACAGGGTATCCGGGGACACGGTCTGGGAACAGTCGCTCTCAGGCTCCACAGAGCCCTGGCGCACTGGCCGGGAGAATCGACGACCTGTGAAGAGGTCCTGGAGGTGGGGCCCCAGAGACCCAGTCATGTCTGTGAAGGAAAGGAAAAAAAAAAGAAAGAAAGAAAGAAAGAAAAAACAGCTTTGCCAACCTCATTTCAGTCGGTCAATATGGAAGCCACATGGCCACAGACTTCCCACCCGCCTCCCACCCTTCTTTATCATAGCTGTGGGGGCAGGGTTCTACATGAGTGTTAGTAGGAGCTGGATAACCTGAACAAGCCTTAATCTTTGATGCCTTCGTTCCTTACATGGTGGATTAGAAATTCTAATAATATTTACTTTAGAGTGTTAGAACAAGAGTTTGGAACAGAGGAGACAAGCCCGCTGTATGATCACACAGGTTGCTCAAAGCAGTGAAGGCTGAATTGCCTGCGCTCTGCTCCCTAAGTAGGGCATCCTAAGCATGGGACTGTGCCCACCAGAAAAAGCTATGCATTTTTAAAAATTTGCTCAAAGATTCCACACACACTTTCAAGGTTAGCCTGGGCTACACACTAAAGTAGCCTGAGGCCCTTTCTCAAAACAAACAAAACAAAATTTAAAAAAAGACAAAAAAAAAAAAAAAAAAAAAGAATCAGAAAATACTTGTGGTTGAGAGTTCCACCTGGCCTTAAGCATTCAAATCAGCCCCCTCTGGACCACAGCAGCAGCTTCTTACCTGCTTTAAATGCAGGTTTTGGCCTTGAAAACCTTGTTAATTATCTAGAGAAGCAGGACTAATAGGTGATCTTCAAAGGGTGGGGGGTTGGGGGTAGGGGTCCTGTGAAGCCAGACACCAGAAGCTGCAGGGAAAGCTAGCCACAGAGTCCAAGACACGGGAAGATGAAAGGAGAGCTGAGCACAGCTGCATAGCCCCCACCCCAGGGTTGCAAGCACTGGCCCAAAGCAAGACCCACAGGCTAGCTAGCATACACAGATGCTGAGCTGAAGCCAGAACCCTGCCGACTCAGGCCCAGCATGCCTTCCTGTTTGCTTGGGATCACTGCCCTGGGAGGTGCTGGGTACTGGACTCATCTGTCCTGCCACAGCCAACCAAAGCCACCTCAAAGAGGTAAAGGCAAAGGTACCACAGATCCTTCTGGAAACATGACTGTACTCTGGGGTTGGGAAGAGGCCCCAGGTTCTCTGGGCCTCTTTACTCTGAGAACTGTAGGGCCCATTACACACAGGGAGAGAAGAAAGCTGGATCAGCCTGTAGAAAAGAGCTGTTCCATTTCCAAACTGCTGGTTCCCCAGTGATCTTTGGCCTTGGAGTGTCAAGGTCAGCCTAGGCAATCTATTTCCTCCTATCTGGAAGGCTTATGGTGCCTCTGGGAGGCTTAGAGTGAATCACCACACCTACCAGGCATGCCCACCCCAAGTGGTAGCACCAGTACAAAGTGTTCCTCACCTGAGTCAGTTCCCCCAGTGAAGTCTTCATCATAGGAGTCGTCAGTGGAGTCGTCCCCATCCACTGAAGACCATGCTCGGAGCTTAGCTTCTGCAATAGCAAACTGCTCGGCCACTCCTATCAGAGAGACACAGCATTCACTGGCACAGGAGCTGAGCTAAGACAAGATGTCCCTGAGGTCTCTAGGCAGAGAGAGGTGTGTGGGAAAGCTCCAGCCCCCATGCCAGATCCAGTGAGCTCAGAGGCAGCAGCCCTGTGGCAAATCTGTGGGGCTACCCACCTGCTGCAAAGCGAGCTTCTTGTTCCCCCTCGCTGAGGTCTGAATAGGAGGAAAAGGCTGATTCCAAAGCTGCAGGTGAGTCGCTGGGCTTGCTCCAGCCCTTCCATTCGATGAGGTGAGCCACGCGGCCCTGGGCCATGGCTGTGGGCTTAGTCACGTGGTCCTTCACCACCTGGGAAATACCTGGAGGTGGGAAAGAGAAGACGGGTTAAGGGGAAGGACTAGGGAATAGCTTGCAGGGAAGTAGGTGAAGAGTGTTAGAATAATGTCTCTCCATGAACTTCGGCAGGAAGAAGGGCTAGGATTGGTTGGGTTTTTTTTTTTTTTTTAATAATTCATCTTTATTTTGTGTGCATTGGTGTTTTGCCTGCATGTATGTCTGTGTAAGGGTATTGGACCCTAGAGTTACAGACAGTTGTGAGCTGCCATAAGTGCTTTGAATTGAACCCAGGTCCTCTAGAAGAACAGCCAGAGCTCTTAACTGCTGAGCCGTCTCTCCAGCACCAAAGAATATCTCTCTCCTTTTTTTCTTTTTTTCTTTTTTTCTTTTTTTTTTTCTTTTTTTCTTTTTGGTTCTTTGATACAGGGTTGCTTTGTGTAGCCCTGGCTGTCCTGAAACTCATTCTGTAGACCAGGCTGGCCTCAAGATCCTCCTGCCTCTGCCTCCCGAGTGCCGGGATTAAAGGCATGCGCCACCACTGCGTAGCTGGGCTAGGATTGATTTGCAAAAAGAAATCCCAGAAAATTCCCACAGGAATCAGTCCCACAAGACATGAGGAGAGACAAAGTGGGCAGAAGAACGGAAGTGGAGTGCATACCATGCAGAGAAGACCTGGCCAGCGCAGCGATCTCCTGGATGGTTAGGGCTCTCCGGGACTTGGGCAGCATGGCGACTGTGTCTCCAACATTCACCTTGAGAAACACCATCAGAAGGTCAGTGCCCCTCTGACAGAAACGACCTTCTTTCCAACATGCTCCTCCCTATTCCAAGGTATCAGCGGGAGCTGGGAGCAGGGAGCAGGAAGAATGCCAGAACGACACACAGGCCCTAGTGGCTACTGGCATGCAGAAAAGGCTAAGAAGCTGGAGTCTATGAACTGTCCACCTAGGGAGCAACGGAGACTCAGGCCCAAGGGAACAGAACTACAGCTGAGCCCCCAGTTCCCCAGCTCCTTGCCTATCATTCAGGAAGGAGACAGCTGAAGAAGTGAAGAATTATGGAATAGAACCTCTGAAGACAGAGAAAGGCTGGGCGGTGGCGGCACACGCCTTTAATCCTAGCACTTTTGGGAGGCAGAGGCAGGCGGATCTCTGAGTTCAAGGCCAGCCTGGCCTACAGAGTGAGTTCCAGGACAGTCAGGGCTACACAGAGAAACCCTGTCTAGAAGAAAACAAAACAAGACAGGAAAGGAAGAAAGGGAGACAGCTAAGGCAAAGACTCAAGCTTCTCCCCTCCGCTGTCTTCAGGTACATGTCCCAGCCCTGTCTAGGCTGCCCTATCAGAGCCACACATTCAGCACAACCAAAGCCAAACCATTCTCTCCCTCACATGTGGCTTTGCTTTCCAACTTCCTTTTTATCAACCACCATTCTCCATTTCACTGGGGTCCCTACCTCAGAATTACCATCCACTCTCCCCCTAAGCTTTGCCTGTACATATCTGATCTTAAAACCTAGCGAGGGGCCAGGATGTAGCTCAGTTGGTACAACGCTTGCCTATCATTCAGGAAGCACTGTGTTTGGTCTCTAGCATCTGTGGTACATAATGCCAGCACCTGGGAGTTGAAGGCAGGAGGATGAGGAGATTAAGGTCATCCTTGGCTACCTAGCAAGTCGAGGCCAGCCTGAGCTACATAAGACCCTATCTCAAAACAAACAACTACCATCGCCAACAACAGAGAATCCTTATTGATTATACCTCCAAGCCTTCCCCGACCCCGTTCATGTCTGTTCTGTTCCCACTGCCACTTCCCTTAAAACCTCAGTGCCCCTCCCCAGGTTGGCACAGGTCATTGATCCCTAACCATCCATGCTACTTGTTTGGCCTAGAAGTCTGTGGATATAATCTTTTCTGTTCTTTCATGCTTCAGCACTTCCCATAAGTTGGCTTTCTCAGCTTCCCGATTTTGACTGAAATATCACCCCTCAGAGGAGCCTTCCTGACACTGTCCTCTCACTGGACTCTCCAGTTAATCACTATTTTATATCATTGCACCATTCATGGAGCCAGCTTGCCAGGTGTAAATATGGCTCCCTTTGTTGGTCTTTATCTCTTTAAGGAATTCTGTCTGTTATGGTTACTGCTGCAATTCAGTGTTTAAACAGTACCTGGTAATAAGTAAATGTGTGGGCTCAATGAACAAGACAAGATTTCCCAAGAATACAATTAATCAAAATGTCATTTCAAATTTTGTACAATGATGCATATGCATGAAATGTCATAATGAAAACCATTATTTTATATGCTCACTAAAATTTAATCTTAAAAAATTGGTTTGTTTGGTGTGTGTGTGCGCGCGCGCGCGTGTGCGTGTGTGTGTGTGTGCGCGCGTGTGCGCGTGTGTGTGTGCACGTGTGCGTGTGTGCGTGTGTGTGTGCGTGTGCGCGTGTGTGTGTGTGCGCGTGTGTGTGCGCGCGCGTGCGTGCGCGTGTGCGTGTGCGTGTGTGTGTGTGCACGTGTGCGTGTGTGTGCGTGTGTGTGTGTTAGGGGAAAAAACTTTTTAGAGAGATGGAGAAAAGGCTCAGTGGTTAAGAGCATTTGCTGCTCTTACAAAGGACCCAAGTTTGATTCTCAGCTCCCACATCAGGTGGCTCACAACCTCCTGCTAATCCAGCTCCAGGAGATCCAACACCTCTGGGTTTCATGGGCAAACCCACAAACAGATGCATACACCTAATTAAATTTAAAATTTGTAAAGTTTTTTAAAAAAATAAATAATATTGTCTTTTCTAGGCTCTCCCTCTGTTATTCGGGCACTTAAGGACTCCATAAGGAGACCTGTGTCTGTCCCTGGACCTCCTTGAAGTCCAGCACTCATTTCTGCCCAGTGCTATCCGGCTCCCCCACCTTCCCTGTCAACAAGCAGCCTGCCTGCCTCCAGGGAAAGGAACCAGATTTTTAGGCCAAGAGGGCCATCCTTGCCTTACGAAATGTTCCCTGTCATTTAAGGCCACAAGTGTCACTTCGTAATAGACTTACTCTTTTCCTTTGCCCCTCCACCCCTCAGGCATGCGTGCCGCTCTGCTCCATACTGCCTTGTGTCACTCCCGAGGGAACAGGAGAAGGTAGGGTCAGAGTTTTAATCCATCTGGGCTCCTAACTCCATCCTGCACCTGACTTAATGCTCCTTGACAAGCCCCAGCAAATGTTTTCCTTGGCTGAACATAATTGATGCACACACCCCCTTCCCAGCATTACCTAATTCTCCTCCATCATGGTTGGTTCCACCTGGCACAAGAGGCCTCCACCTGCCCCTTGACCTCAGGCCCATCAATCCGTCCCTCTCCTTCAGTACCTGGCTGACAGGGCCTCCAGATTGGCGCCGATAGCCTCTGGCCAGGCCTGTGGGAAGGAGAACCTGCCGGGTGTTTCCTGGCTCGCTCTCCCTCCCTCCCCTCGCTTCCCCTAGCCGCTGCCATCCATGAAGGGGCGACGCTCCGCGCAGCTGCGGCCCTGGCCCAGAGAAAAGGTGTATATCTCCGTGGCAACCCATCACCATGCAACAGGGTCTCCCGGGATACGGCCTGGGATGCGCTGACGTCAGCACCGAAGGCGCTAGCAAGCCAGCCCGCTGGCACCAAGCCGAGCGGAGCAGACCGGCGCGGGGGCGGCCTGCCGGATAGCGCCTCCGCTTGCAGGAAAAAGAGTCCGAAGCAGGATGGTGAGGCAGGAACAGGGAGGGGTCACACGAACCCTAAATGTGAACATCCCCCCCCCACACACACACACACAAACATGCACAGAAAAGGCCCAGCACCTCTGGCAAGTCCTGGCTGTCTACAGAAGAAGGACGCGGGGACCGGCTCCAGCCTCGGAGAGTCCGAGCAGATCCCAAGGAAGACAGAGAAAGACCACGAGGGAGTTCGATCCACTCCACAGCCCAGGCAGGGTCCGAAGCCACTGAGGAGCGGGAGGACAAGGTGTTCGTCTGGATCCCCACTTCTACCAAGATCCCCATTCTCATCATGTTGCCATGTCATTTTTTATTACCCTTCCCCCATCTCTCAGGCAATCTGAGACCACCACGTACTCTCCCGTACCCTGAAACCCCCATCCCGCATTTCTGCCCTTTTGTGGCAGTTCAACGAACTCCTTCCTCTACAAATATTTTGCCATCAAAACGTAAGGTGAAGCCCAAAACGTGGGTAAATTCTGACTCTTCCCCAGTTTCTCAACCCTTGGAAAGTGCATGAAATTCTCCCTCTAATACTGTCGCCATCACCCACTTTCCCTCTCCTTTCCTGCTCCCTCTCTCCAATCTCAACTGGTCTAGGACTCTATTCTTTTCCAACAAACCCATGTTGTTGTTGTTGTTGTTGTTTTAAGTTTTCGCCCTTGTAAGTCATTCCCTAATAGCCCCCGCCTGAGTCTGGTTCCAATCTCTACACCACAGTGATTTTCCTCTCGGTATCTGGTGTGCCTTCCTCCTCAGCTTCCCATCACCTCCCAGATCACATCCATGGTCTCTGGTCTCACCTCTGCGACTTGTCTGACAAGTCCATCTTCCTCCAGGCCCTTCACGCTGCCACAGAAACATTTTGCCCAGGACAGAAATCATAGGCATGCTGGCTATGTCGATGCAGAGAACCCAAAGCTCGAACTGCTTCAGGCTCAGCTCCCAGTTCTATTCTTGTGTTGGCTCCGGATGCTGAGCCAGTCCCCTCCCCACTTGGAACTTGTGCCTAGTCACATAAGGAGAACACTCCTCCTGTCTCAGCTTTGAGGAAGTGGGCGTGCCAAGGGCCTAGCCAAGTTCTCTGGGGCTTGTGGAGGTGCAGCTCGTCCTTAGCACACAGTGCCAACCGGCCCAGTACAGAGCAACTAACCTTTTAGCTGGAGCAGCCGGCTCTGTCCCTGAGCCTCAGCCAGGTGGTGGTCCCCAGAAATGCTACCAACCAGAAAGAAGACAGGTTACTGGCTATCCCTGACCCCTCCCTGCTGGTACCTCGGGACTCTCAAGGCTAGCGCTAGGTCAGCCAAAGTCTTTCCTAACTACAGAAAGGGATGGCTTTCTGAACTCCAAGCAGACCAGGGAAATCACAGCACCCTGCTGCTTCTCAAATTCATAACCCATGAGGTTAATCCGGGGACTACAAGTCCCAGAATTCATCAAGGGAAGTACAAATCTCAGCCAGAATTTAGTGGTAGAGCACCTCAAATATCAACCACACTGATGTTTGGTGTGACTGGCCACCTGCTTGGAAAGCCTAGGACCCATTCCAAATCCACTCCTTGACATAGAAGCAAGGTAAGCTGGCAGACCTCAGATGGTCAGAGCTAAGGCAGCGTACCCCACGTGTCTACAGGGAGACTAAGCCTGAGCAGGGGTCAGTTGCTTTAGGAAGACCTGGTGGCCTGCCTGGACTTTTTCCCCCAGAGTAAGGGTGATCTGGGGTGGGGTGGGGGGTTATTGGAATAAAATGTCTGTGAGCATGAGAGACTTATTAGTTTGCTCACAGATGCTCCACATGGGGCTTCAGTCCCTTTAATCAACCAGCTGGTTCTGAAGCCCGGAGCAAGTGTTAGGCAAAAACTCCGTGGTAGGGTACTTGGCCAGGTTTTCCAGGCTGACTCCTGAGGATGACAGCACCCAGCTGGGAGAGGCAGGATCACAGCGAAGGGTCCCTCCTAAGACAGTGAGGTGAGAAGGAGGTGTAGGCAGAAAGGAGTATGTAGATACAAAAGGCTAGTTGCCAGGAGCCCGGAAGGTGGAGGCCGCAGGTTGCCAAGCGGATCCCAGGCTGTGCCCCTGCAGCCACCCTCAGCAGCAGGAACACAGACAGAAGGCGAGTACACCACGGAAAAACCCAGCGGAAGGCAGGCCACAGAAACAAGCCAGTCCATTAGATTAGCCCCCTCCCGGTTCGCTCATCTGGCCCGACCCGCCTCCCTGGCGCAGGCTCCTCCCTCTCCTTATACCAGCCCCCTCCTCACTGCCCCTACCACCCACGGCCCCACCGGGCAGCTGTGTAGCCCGACTCCCTATCCATGCTCCGGCCTCCGCCTCTTACCCTGACCGGCTGAGCGCCGAGAGCCAATACAGCCCATGGCAGGGAACCCAGGCACGCTAGCCCGCGCTTGGGACCCGGGCCATCGCCTTGCAGAGGGTCGGGCCGCGGTCACCACCGGGGAGGGGACAGCCTGAGAGAAGGGGAGGGGGTGGGAGCAGCGCGTCTGCTGCCGCTCCCGGGAGAGGGGAACAGGGCCGGTGACGTAAGCGCGGGGCTGTGCCCACCCAGAGCAGGCGGGGCAAGTCTACGTCACAGCCACTCAGTAGCAGCCTAGGTCTTCAAACAGCCTGCATCTCCATCCAGTCCACTGCGGAGCCACACTGAAGACAGAAGCCGGTAGGCCACGCGGTCCTTTTACACAGGACAGCCCTTTAATAGCTTCTATCGCTTTAAGGGTCTTAAACCCCAGGGCCTGGATCAATCGGAGCAAAAGTCCTAAGCACCCTACTGAACTAATATTCCCACATGTCAAAACGGGGAGCCCAACCCTCCAGAAAACCGACTCCCTGGGTTCCCAAAAAATTCACTGACCATGAAAGAGGCACGTATCAACATTGATACAGTGCCAAGTCTAGAAAGGAAGATGTCTACCTACCCATACTCCTCCAACGGAGATCAGTAAAGAGGCAGTGAACTTAATTGAATTCATGTTTAATAATTACAGGCACCGTGCCCCCCCTTCCCCCTGCCCAGGCAGCAGCAGGGGTGGTGCAGGGGCTGGGGCATATGCCCCCAGCAGCGAGGACGGCAGTCCCAAGAGTGATTTCAGAAAATAAAAAAGGACCCTAGAGGCAGGCGGTAGTGCCCCTCCCCCCCTGCAAAGACACCAAATTTCAAGACTTTATATATATCTCTGTGCCCCGGGGGGAGGAGAGGGACACTTGGCAGCATCCTGGAGGGGGGCCCCAGGCAGCCCCAAGCCATCCTGCCTCATCAGCCACTTTATTAGCTCAGACACATCGCACTACAGGCACCCACTGCCGCTGCCGCCGCCGCCGCCGCCCCCCTGCAGTCCAGGCGGCTGGCTGGCTGGCTGGGCCATCCACGTGTCCATGGCTCCAAGTCCCCGGCCCCACCCGCCATCAGTTGTGATCAGACTCCTCCTCCTCAGCCTCCCGAAGCCAATTGAAGAAGGCTGTGACGGACTTAAGGGCCACACCCTTGCCCTGCTGCTCGGCAGGGTCCTTGCTGCTCTCCCAGCTGTAGAAAGCGTCCTCCTTCACCACGTCCTCATCATAGAGAGCGTCAAAGAACATCCGAAGCAGGTCTGCAAGCCACAAGGACATCAATTAGGTGACTAGTCTGCACTAGAGATCCCTCCCAAAGACTCTGAAAACAGCCCTGACCCACCATCCTGGCATTCAGAGTGACTCTGACAGAATGCTAATCTTATGACATAGGCAATACCAGCCTAAGAATGAGTTACTTGGCCATTAGCATCCTTAGAAACAGGCATGTAACCCCAAATATTTGGGAGGCTAAGGCAGAAAGATAAGGATCAAAAGTTCGGGGCCAGCTCTGGTAGCTTAGCAAAACTGTCTGAAAAGGGGAGAAAACATTAGGCCAAGCGTGGTGGCACACACCTCTAATCCCAGTGCTTGGGAGGCAGAGGCAGGCGGATTGTTCCAGGCCAGCTAATTCTACACATGAGCCTATGAAGGGGGATGAAGAATCAATTCTCCACTTTTTGGCTAACATCAAATGTAGAGTCAAAGGAGAGAAAGGAAAGGAAAATTGTTAGGCACTGGGGTCCACAACTGTAATCCCATTACTTGGAATATAGAGGCAAGCGGTTCCAATGTTAAGGCAAGCCTAAACTACGTAACTAGTTTGAGGTCAGCCCAGACTACTTAAGATTGGATCTCAGAAAACAAAATAAAGAGTTGGAAACCAGACATCTGAGTTCAACCCTGAGTCCAGCAATGGCGAGCCAGGCACAGATCCTGACAAACACACTTGAACCCTCTCTGGCTTCTAGAGTGCTACACTCTTAGGCAGAGTTCCTCAGGTCCTGTCTGTCCCATTCTGCACAAACTACAGCAGGTGAATGAAGCCCAAGGACCTAGGTAGGCCTAGTTGTAAGGTGAAATCAATAATGGCTCACCAGTGAGTTCAAGCCACGATATGCCTCTGGGCATCCCACCAGTGTGTGGGCACAACTAACCCTTGACTTACCCCACATTTCTCCTCTAAAACCCACGCACATTCTGAGGACCCTATATAATTGCTCATCTACTTTGCCCTACACATTTAAGTCCACATTTATCCAAGTTAAACATAAAAGCTATCTTTCAATTACCCTACAGTTAAACAGGACTTTTATACCGTTTTCTTCCTGTCTTAGCCAACCATCTCAATTTTTCCATTTCAAATTTGACCCCTACTCTACAAATATTGTATTTTACTAAAAAGATCTCAATGTTTTAATCCAAAGTCTTTAATTTTTAGGTAGGCTCCTACCAAACTCTGTAGCATCCAGCATTTTCCACCACTTCCCTATCCTAAATTTTCTTTTGTTCACTGGACCCTGTCCTATCTGCATGCCTCCACTTCCCCAATGTTCTCTTTCCTCAAGGTAATCCCATTATCCTTTTGTAATACAACATGTTGGAGGTGAGAGTCCCAGCAGGATCTTTCCAAGCAAGAAGCCTGTCTCCCCCACTGTAAAATGGAAGTAAACAGCTAATTAACAACATTTTAAAGGTATTCATGTTTCAAGTGCTGTTTTGGATTTTGTTTTGTTTTGATGTCTGTAGCCCTGGTTGTCTTGAATTCGAGAGACCTACCGTCCTGTCTCCAGTGTCACCAAGAGCAGCTAGGGGTTAGAGTGGAGATTCTCTGAAAGGGCCTCATCAGCAAAGGTGGGCCTCTGGTGTGAGGATCACAGGGTGTAGGCACCATGCTCAACTCAAATTCTTTGCTTACAATCCCACAAAAGCCTCATTCCACCCAAAGCCAAGCCCCTACCACTACTTGCACGGCCTAAGAACCTGCTGCTCCCGCTGCCCCCCGCCCCCCCCCCCCCCCCCCCCCCCCGCGCCCACTTCTCTAGCTCCCTCCTTTGACTACTGTAGTCTTACTTCAGCAGCTCTTCTCATGTCTTCATCCCAACTCAGGGCCTGCCTGCTTGCTCTGTCAGTCAACCAATTCCTACCCATCACCTATCAGACCAACACTCACACTGTCACTGACTCCAGGCCAGCTCAGAACTGTGCTCTATTTCCTCACTACAGTTACCTAAACCCCTGAGCATACCCAGGTGCTGAATTTGTAAACCTCAGTCTTCCAGTGTGGAAAAAGGAGATAAACCCACAATGGCTATGAGATAAGAAGGCAAGGAAGGCCAAGCATTGCAGCCTTGTGCCAGACACGTCATGTCTGAAAGACACTACTGTTCATCACCTCCGTGTTGCTGTCACCTACTGGCCAAGCACAAAGCCGGCAGGATACCAACCCTCAAGGCTTAGATGAACTCATTCCACTGTAGGCAAGAAAACATGCATTGGGTAGGTAAGGTATCGATCAAACCTCAGGGCATCTTGTTCTTCACCCACCTTTCTTGGGTTAAGTACCTTCCACGACCACCCTCCTCTATCTGGCGGTCCCTCTCTGCCCACCCACCCCTGCAGCCTGGCTCTTACTGGCAGGCTGTTCTAAGGTCACTACAAGGGCCTGGAGGGCGTAGAGTGCTTGTAGCTCCTTCTGCTCGTCACTCAAGTACTTCTGTAGCAGTCTTGCTCGCACTTTCAACACTGCAACATCCACTCGGAGAGGGTTCTCAACTACAGGAGAAGACAAGGACAGATGGAACGCAGACTTCACTGGGCTTAGCCCCAGAGGGCCAGGTCAAGCCCCCCTCTCCCTCCGTTTGTCTCCCTGGCTCCTTACAGACAATTGCAGAGTAACAGACAGTTGTCATGAGGGCTCGAACTAATGTATTGGATGCTATCTGCTGCTCACTCAGGTTGGCCTGTGCAGACAAACAAAGGCCCTGAAGTTATAAATTATGCCTCTAAGTCCCCACTCTCGTAACCTCCCAGACCATCCCATCTTAAACCCCTCCCTGCCCATCTCCCCCCACTACCCAGAGGAACACACCTCTATCCAGTCCAACACCCGCTGGTTGCTGCTGCCCTCCTTGAGCAGCTTCTCCAGCTGCCTTCGCAGCTCCTCAAAGGCAAGCGCCCTCTGGCCAGGAGCTGATTCAGACTCTTCTCCCAAGGTATATTCCACCTTCTATATAAGCAAATGATCCACACACAGCCAAGGTCAAGACTACAGTGACAAAAAGCTGAGATCAGCTAGCACCAAATGCAGAATAACTAAACTCCAGTCTCAAACCTGTTCAGCCACAAATGAGCCAACGTCTTGGCCTTCTGCTAGAAATTCCCTCCAGCTCAGCCCAGCCTCTCGCCACAGCATCCCCACCTTTTTGGGACCCTGGAAAACAAAAGACCAATGAGCATCTCACTATCTACCTCTCTACCCACGGCCTCTAGCTCTCAGGACTCAATCAACAGTCTACAACAGTCCTCTAAGTATACCACATAGATCCCACCCTTCCCTGTCTAAATCCAACCAACATCCCAAGCAAGGCAACTCACTCACCACCACAGTGGTGTGACATTAGGAGAGGGAAAAGCCTCTAGGAAAAAAATCAATTAGCATTTGTAGGACTCTTAAGAAATCACTACATCTCACCCTAATATATTCCTAGCATATATATTTCACCTACATTTCTTTTCCAAAGCTGCTTTGTTGAGGTGTTTTTTGTTTTTTGTTTTTTTCTTTTTTCTTTTTTTTATACTTATTATTGTTTGACAGACCTGGAGAGATGGCTCAACAATTAACACTTGTTTGGGTCCCAGCACCCACATGGTGGTTTCACAACTACCCATAAGGCCAGTTCCCAGGGATCTGACACACTCTTCTCACTCAACTCTGCAGGTACATGGCATACACATGAGCACGCACATACATACATTTAAAAAAAAAAATACAAAAAGAAATAAATCTAAGATTTTTAAAATGCATTTTTCCCTCCCTCTTAACCACTGAGCTTTTTCATTACCCCAAGTATACGAATGTCAGCTTTAAACAAAAACAACTGCCAGGTGGAGGTGGCGCACCAGAACGCCATGGACATACAGAGAAACCTTGTCTCCAAAACAACAAACCAAAGAAGAATAGATACGTGAATTAGTTTCCTAAGTTCAGAAAATCTCAGCAGCAACAACACCCCCAACACCCTCACAAAAAGTCCCCTTGAGTCCCTTTCAATCTTCTCTTCTCTCTCCAAGTTCTAGAAACCCAAACTCTTCAAACTACACACCCCAACCTCTTACCACCACGGGCACCACTCCCAACTTGCTTTTCTCAAGGCTTTACATTCTAGTCACTTCCATTAAGTTTGATATATTTCACTCAAGTTGCTGAAGCTGCCATCTCTTGCTTTTTCTGTACCAAGCTGGAGTTCATACTGTTTAACCGCTGTAACGCCAGGGGCACAGTACTTTGTGAATGTTCAAAGAAACACTGATCAAATGAATAATAAATGAATTAACCACAGGTCTAGGGTCTTTGCCAATCTTCCTTCAGCCCAGGCAGAAGTCATGACAGAAACTACCTACTTAAACTTTTCTTCTCAAGTACCAGAAAGTACCAAAGGCTATCAATGGACCAAGAAGCTCTCCATGGTCACCAGAGGCAGCCAAAGCCACCTCAGTCCCTGAATATATCCCCTCTGAAAAGCCAAACTCACCATGCTCTTGCATAAGAGACCCAGGATCTCCAGCAACAAAGAAGTAGCTTTGCCTATGGGTCTCAGAGGCTTCGTAATTTCCCTGTAAGAGAAATCAGTCTTGATGGCCTCCATAGTCCTCAGTATTGCTCCATCCCTCTCCAAACACGGGTATTCAACTTGTCTCACTCCATTACCTCTCTCGCATCCACAGAGGGAGACAGGGGGGACTTACCTAAAGAGCTCTCCCATAGGCACCCCATCTTCCTGGAGAATGGGTGTTATCAGTTCTGCCAGGTAGAGCCATACATGAGGGATGTCAATTTCCATGTCCTCAGCCAATTCTAGTGTTTCATATAGCCTGAAAGGGGAAGGAGAAGTCAGCGCATTTGGGGAGATGGACTAGATTACCCTTGCCTTCTAGGGAAGTATAGCTCAACTAAGAATCAAATATGGAAGCCCTACAGAAACACTTTCCAGACATGAGACAATCTCAAGCTAAAGCTACCTTCACCCCTGACAAAAGCTAACTGGAAGGGTTGGCCTATACACTTGATGCCAAGTTCCAGGAATTCCACAGGAGAGCAGGAAGTGGTGTGGGTATGTGGACATGGAAGGCCCACAGAAACTCATCCTACCCTTGATAGTACTGGGCAGTAGAGAGGTGCCCTGCGCAGAGCAGCTGGTGCAGCAGTCGCCCCATATGCTCACGAGCAATGGTGCTCCGCTCCAGCGTGGACTCAATGCCATGCCGCACAAAGATGAAGAGCAAGGAGGGTGAAGCCAGCTCCTGGACACACTGAACCGCCTCCTGAGGAGGGCCAAGCACACGAGGGAGAAAACCATCAGTGCCTGACCAGTCGGCATAGCTCCCCTCCCTTCCCTTCCCTTCCCAGCAATCACTAGTCCCTTCCCAGCGCCAACCTTCATGTCATTGAGATGGAGATATTCCTCAATGATGGCCTTAGACTTCTTCTCCACCTCCTCCTCAGAGAGTGCAGCCTTTGGAGGGCTCACTGGAGGTAGAGTGGCTTCCCGCTTCACTACGGGAGAAGAACTTTTCAGTTACTCATCTGTTTAACAGAGTCAAGAGGCTGAAAGGCAACTGGGGAGCACTCCATCCCACACTGGCCGGTAGCCTTCTCCTTTCTCCTTCTCACCAGGATCCCGACCGCGATCTTCTGTGAGGCTAGCTGCCTTGCGCAGTCCCTCGGGCTGGGCAGGCCGCTCTCTACTCCGCTCCTCCACTTCCTTGCTAAAACTTCGCTTGGTGGCTGGTGTTCTGGCACGATCAAGTCGGTCCCCACGGTCACCTCCCCGCTCACTCCGCTCTAGTCGGTCTCCCCGGTCCCCAGCCTTCTCACCTCGTTCCCGGCTTAAGCTACTCCTGGAAGAGATACATTGTTTCTCATCTGTACTGGTTCAAGCACTTTCAACATGCAGGGCAGCTACTGGGTCTCATTCTTGGCATCAAGGACATGTCCAAGCAATACAGGTATGAGAAATCTCTATGCCTTGACAACCAAAGCTAATCACAGTATTCTATGAGAACAACCCCACCCCTAACACTCTCACCTCTGTACAACACGCCTGTTATCTGTGCTCTCTGTGGGTAATGCTTGTTGAAGAGCAGAAAAGCGATTCAAGGTACTAGTAGCTGGACGAGTAGCTTCTGATGCTAAGGAGACAAAAAACTGCATGAACCCACTTCCACCTTCCAGGAGCTGAGGTTACAAGAGCACACCGCCATGCCTCACTCACTCCTACTTTACGCACCCCTCGATCGTTTAGGACTCTTGGTCATAATGTTGACAGGAAGTAATTCACCCCGACATGTATATGCCTCCTGGATTCATTCCTAATTACTTACTCTGAGTCTCCTGTCGGCAGAGGAAAGACTGTACCTTGAGGGATAGCAGCTGAGAATAGCAACTACCCAGTTCCCTACAGTGGCCTCCATACCTGTGTCTGAGGGCTTGGCTCCTGAGCCCCCACTGCTGCCCTTGCCCCAACTCAGTCGCCCTCCCGGTGCAAAGAGCTGGTTGTTAGAATCGATGGAACCAGGCTGCAGAAAGACAGACAGTCGACTCACACGTTGGACCTAGCTAAGCCTTTAGCCGACACCACCACACACAGCCACACTGGTAACGAGCGGCCCAACTGAGGGGGAGGCAAGCTTTTACCACAGTCAGACAGGAACTGTTTAGAGCTTTACAACCCAGTCTACTTCTGCCACTAAGTGTGAAACAGCCTAATACATGAGGAGTAACTTGTTATATCATGGTAGTTACTCACAGTGGAATTCAAATTCTACAGCTTTTATTATTATTTTTTTCTCAATCATTGAAGTGTCAAAACTATCCTTGACTGGATTCTGGTGTTCCTGTCAGTTTACTAGGACCAATGTGAACAAACACTATTGCTGATGCTGCTTCATTCAACTAGTCTAACAAGTCCAGCTATCACCACTTAACCGTGGGGACTAACGCACGGCTAATCTCTCTTCACCCTCCACCTCATCTACTCCAGAATACAAGCCTACCTTTGTGATCTTGGTGAGCCGTGAGGTGTCAATGGGGCGGCTGCCTTTGCTAATGGGGACTGTATTCCAGCCACCATCATCCACAAGTGGAAGGCCACGGCCTGAGACAAAAAGGGGAAAAAGGACGGGGGAGGGGGGAAATGTTGGAATAACAAGTCTTAACAACCCTTCCTGCGCCACCCTCATCCTCTCTTCCTCAGATCCTCAATTCCATCATGTGGTCTCAGTGGCCCAGACACGTGGCACTAACGGAAGTCATCAGTGGAAAGCATGACACCCTCATACCCTCCAGGAGCTTCACTGTCTCCTCCTTAGCCCTAGCCTCACTCACTGATGGGCGGGCCTGGAGGGCCACCCCGACGCTTGTCGCTGCCCTTGGCCATGAGCTGCTGCACTTTGATATGTTCTCGATGCTCTTCCATCTCAGCCTCCTTGTGGATCTGATCAATAGTCTTGGGACCCTGATCCCCTCGGCGTGGCACCCAATTGCTCTGGGAACAAAAGGAAAACAGCAGTTATCTTGGGGTGACAGTGTCAGGACCTGGAGCAGCAGGTGAAGTGGAGGAAGACACACCTGCCGCAGATCCAGTACATCCTGCAGCATAAAACGGATTCGAGATGAGGTCTTCTTTTCTTTAATGATTTTTTCCATTTGGTTGAAATACTGATCCATTCGAGGCTAGGAAGCAATAAAAGGATCAAGTCAATAACCTCTCATACCTCACCTCTGACACTGGCTAAGCAGCCCAGACCCCTCAGCCTGTATGTTCTCAGCAAACAGGAGGGCCCATATGCTTTACCCACTCCCCATATCCCAGGACCTCTACCTTGGCTTTTGCAAAGTCCAGGTCTTTGCCAATAGTGGTGAGGAGGCGGCAGAGGCATTCCAGGGACTCTTCATCATGGTTCTTAAGTAGTTTGACCACACAGTCATGCATTATTGCTTCTGTTAACATCTTCAGCTTGAATAACTCTCCAATGAACTTAATATTCCCTAAAGAGCGCCGCCGAGCTATGTCCCGGGCCTCTTCTAGCTCTTCTTTCAGGCGTCCCCGTTCTTCTGCCTGTCAGTCATAGGACAAAGATTATGTCAAAAAGATAAAGCGGGGGCTGGAGAGATGGGTCGGTGGTTAAGAACACTTGCTGCTCCTGTAGAAGACCTGGATTCAGTTCCTAACAGGTGGTAGCTCACAACCATCTATAACTCCAGTTCCAGGGAATCCAGTGCCTGCTCTGGCCTCCTCTGGCACCAGACATGCACACTGTACACATACATACATGCTGGCAAAACACATACAAAAATAGAGCTAAGAACAAAACAAAAGTTACTTAGCTAAAACCCCCTTTTCTCTCTTTATCTAGAGAGCCAGCCTTGTGTTCTAAGGTAAAAGAGCCCTTCCCCCAGACCTCTAAAGTCAAGGTCTAACTGGTGGGGGAGGGTGTGAGTACAGAGTGAAACTGGCAATACGTTTTCTCACCGTAGCAGCTTCATCCATCTCTTTTTGCTTTTTTTCAAAAACTTCATCATCATCTTTGTCTTTCTCAAATTCCTTCTGGCATCGATTTAACAACAGTTTTCGAAAATTCACAGTCACTGTTGGCTTTTCTGTAGTGGGCACTTTCAGCTGTTGGCCAAAGAGAATAAATATCACACTAAAATCAGCCCAGGCCTTGCAAGTCTCCCTGACCCTGAATGCCTATACTGTACCACACTTAGCTGCCGTAAGACAAGAGGGCACCAGGGACAGCTGGACTCCAGGATCCCCAGGAAGATGTAAGAAGCTACACAGTAAGATTTAGAAAACTGGGCTACAAGACAGCTCAGTGAGTGAGAAAGCCTGCCATGCAAGCTTGGCAGTCTCAACCTTCAGAATCCCAGTAAGGTGGAAGGAATTGACTCCACAGTTACCCTGACTGCCACATGTGCACCGTAGCAGACATGCACCCATATATACACTCGCACATAAAATAAAATGTTAAATTAATACAAGCATGAAAAAAAATCTCTAAGAAAGACTCAACAGTGGAAACTAACCGCCATGAGGCAGCGGCACATGTTGGCATAAGCCACTGAGAAGTTGGGCTCTGAAATGGCTTTCTCAAAGATGAGGTCAATAACGCCTTTGAGGCGTTCCTCGGTGTCGATGGCCAGCTGTGTCACTTGCTTCATCAGCTGCTGGAACATCTGGGGTGTCAGCTTATTCAGGATGGAGCGCACCCTGCGGAACAGGTCCTGTGGGGAGAGAGGACCGAGTAGACAGGATCTAGTTTAGTACTGAAGATAAACACAGGATGCTGAAACAGGACGAAATGGTAAGGACTGGGCCCAGACACTGGTAATAAGCATGGTGGACTCAGGAGAGTGGCTCAGAAGGCAGATCTTGAAGAGCAGGATGGAGACCACAGGCAGGATGTCCCAGTACCTGGGTTTTGCTTCCATCAGCATCCTCTTCCCCTCGATCCTTATCAGCGGCTGTCCGTTTGCTACTGGGTTTCCAGGCCTTCTCGGCTTTGTTCAGTTTTATGTCTTCAGTCATTATCACTGAGGAAATGATCTTGCGTGTTTCCTTTCGTGGGCCCTGTTGAGATCGCCTGGGTCCCAGGCCAGCCTGCTGGACAAGGGAGGAGGACAAATGAAGGCAGAATAGCAAGTATAGTGTGGGACCCCATTACCAGTCTCAAGACAGACTTAAGATCCCACCCTGTTGTTACCCGTCTGCCCCGCAGCCATCCCCACTCACCGGCCCTCGGGTCAGCTCCCCACCTGGCCCACCCCTTGGGGGCCCACGGTTGTTTAGGGCTGGTCTGCCAAGGTTTGCAAAGGATGGGGTGAAATCTGGGCCACAGTTTATGCCAGGTAGTCTTGAGGGATCCAGCGCCCGAAGTGGTGTTTTATTGGCCTGCAGAGAAGGCGTATGTCTTAGAAATGGGTTAGGGTTACTGACGTCTCCTTGTGGACTTCAGGCACTTCCTTTCTCAAAACACCAACCTTGCCGGGCGGTGGTGGTGGCGCACGCCTTTAATCCCAGCACTCGGGAGGCAGAGCCAGGAGGATCTCTGTGAGTTCGAGGCCAACCTGGGCTACCAAGTGAGTTCCAGGAAAGGCGCAAAGCTACACAGAGAAACCCTGTCTCGAAAAACAAAACAAACAAACAAACAAACAAAACAAAAACAAACAAACAAAAAAACCCACCAACCTTGTCCAGCACCACATCAGTAATATGGGGCAATCCTTCTGGTTTCTGCATACTGGCAAAGATAAACTGAAAGCCCAGAAGGAATTCCCTGTCATAACGCTTCTTCTCTTCAAGGTTCAGAGGCTTCCACTGATCTGCATGACAGGATGCATCAGTCACATTCCCATGTCCTGCTATAGGGCTACATTTCTCACAGAAATAGACAAGTATTGCTTAACCACTCAATTCTTCCTTAAACACACCTGACTTGTACTCATATTTCTGTTCCCCAGGCTGGATATTCTCAGCATTGTGAATTTTGTCTTCCTTAGAGTCCCAAGTTTCATCTGTTTCCTCAGGCTGTGGGGGCACAGTGCTGCCCTCAGACTCTGGGCTTGGGTTGCTGCTTGTGGGAGGCTGATTCTCTACCTCTGGTACTGCTGGGTCCACCTTCAATCATAGACGAACACCCAGGTTCAGGTGCATGGATGGTCACTGTCCCCAAACTGTGCCATCTCCCCTCAACTAATTCTCTTGCTCCCTTACCTCCTTGAAGGCATCTAGAAGGTCACCCACAGCCTCCTTCTTATTTAGCTCTTTAATTTTCCGCCTCCTCTTTGGCACAGATACTGCCACTAAAAGGAAAGGAGGAGGGAGAGGGGGACCAAGGTGCGAATGATTTAATAAGTACCCAACTATCCCTAACACACGGAGAAAAATAAAACAAAACCAGCCACAGCATTCCCTCTACCCATGACTCCCACTTTAGGCTCTAAAATCCTCCCTGTAAGCCAGGCATCGAGGCACATTTCTATAATCTCAGAATTGGGAGACAGAACATAAGGATCAGTCTGGGCTACATAAGACCTTGTCTCAAAAAAACTTACTTCTTAGGGTCTATCACAGGCCCAAAAATGGGAGCCCATTTGTGGGAGGCTATGCACAAAAAAGTGGTGCACGCCTTTAATTCTAGCACTCAAGAACTCTTGAGCTTGAGGCCAGCCTGTTCTGCACAGCAAGTTCCTGGGCAGCCAAGCTATATAGGTACCCTGTCTCAAAACAACACAGAAGAGCTGGCAAAGGTGCCAAACGGGAGGTCAAGGAAGAGGACACGCTCAAATGGGCAACATTCATCATCATCTAGCTACCCCTCACCTTGGGTGGCTGCTGCCACCTCTGAATTCTGAGACAACTGGGGTGGAACAGGAGTACTGTCGAGGGGGAGGTCCTCTGCTCCCTTCTCACTCTCGGCTTCCCCGCCTTCCCCGCCTTCCTCTTCTTCCTCTATTTCTTCCTCCTGAGCAGAGGTATCTGAAGGAGCCACAGGTGGAGTGGCCGAGAGAATGGTGGCTGGTGCCACAGATGAAACCTCCTTGGCCTGTTCCTCGGGCTCACTGACCGGGCTTAAGTCCACAGCTGGTGGCGAGGGGGCTCCATTGAGCAGTTCCTCAGGTTGGGCAGTTGGAGCAATGGGCACAGGTGATTCTGCAGCACAAGCCGAAAGAGGGGGAGGAGCTGGCTCTGTGCTCGACTCCACCTCTGGTTCCAGATCCTCAGATGGGACCATGCCATTGGGCTCATGAGTTTCTGCCCTGTGAGGCGCCAGGGATGTGGAAACCTGGAGAGGACTGGAAGAGAACTCAGACTCTGGAATGGGTTTGCTGAGTGTCACTTCTACTTCCAGGATGGGTTCAGCAAGAGTGGGTTCTGGAGAGAGGCAATATGGCTCCCCAGTTTCACAAGAGATGGGGGTCGATTCTTCTACAGACATTTGTATCATCCCCGTTGTCACAGTGTCCCCAGGAATAGAGAGGACTCCAAGGTTAGACTCAGACCCCGGCTCCAAAATCGGGGGTGGTGATGGGGTTGGAGAAGGTGATGAAGGCTGAGATTCTGTGCCAGGGCTGTGCTCTGGGCCAGGCAGTCCTGGCCGCCCCCCAATGGCTGCTCCCTGTGACCGGTCATCTGTACAACAAGAATGAGAAGTCATGACAGCAAGTCCTTCACAGCAACAGTGTTCTTCCTCCTAGCCAGGGTCACTTCCAGTTTACTACTCTCACCCCACATCCCAATCTTCTCCCACTAAGGCTGTTTTCCCTTCCCTTCCAAAACAGTCTAATTTCAAACCTACTATACGAAACCCAACTCACTCTTCTCTGGTACTCAGTTCACATCACTCCACCTCCTTCAAGCTTAAACACTCACACATCACCTCCCCATAAAAGTTGTGCGACTGCTTTCCTTACCTGGCCGGATAATGACAGCAACCTGAGGCGACTCCCCATTAGGCTGAGGCTCCAGACCGCCTCCCGTCTGCAGGACACAAAGCGTTATAAGTTTGCACTGAAGAGTTCCACACCCTTCTTTACTAGAGCCATTTCTACTTTAGCTCTGCCTAGAAATCCAGGAAAGCAGGGAAATAAACCCCTTAGGTGAAGGCAAAGATCAAGTAGTTTGGGATTCCAGGGCAGAATAGCTGTCCAGGCCAAGGTATCACTCCAAGAGTTGACAGTACCTGGGGAGGAGTGGGTGTGGAAGCAGTACGGGCCCCAGACATGATCTCTTCTGTGATATCCTTCCCTCCTTGGTTTGGGTCTCGAATTCGGATCTGGGGAAAAAATGCTACAGGATGAGTGGGAAGCAGGAGGAGCCCACCTCTCCACCCTGTCCCACTCCTAAGACTCTGGGCCAACCTCCCACCCCTACTGGGAAGCAGGTGGGTGGGTGCCAGAAACCCCATGAGTTCTACTGTCAACCCATCCGGCTGCTCTTGTAGTCACTGTCCTAGCCCCCACCCCTAAGACTCTTGACCTCACAGAGCAGCCCTGTACATCACAATGCCCCTCCCCTCTACCCACCAGCAATCCCTAAGTCAATGGCCGTACACCCTGGGGCTCAAGTCCCCCATCTCGCATCCAGCTAGCTCACTTGTGGCTAGTCGGCCTGATCTCTAGGGGTAGGGCCCAGATGCAGTGGGTGGAGCCAGGGTGACTCAGCGGCTTCCCCAGCCCTGGCACCCTATTCTGGGCACCATGCCCAGGGCTTGAGGACTGAGCAGAGGCGTAGGCCTCCAGAGCTTCCAGGACTAGGGGGTGAGGAGCACAAAACAAACCATTTCCAAAGCTAACCACCAGCAACCCCAAACCAATCACAGGTCTTATGAACCTACTGGAGTCCAAGTCTCTTAGGAATTTCCCTGCTTCTCACTTTAGTCTTGCCGTGAGTTCCTTCTACACTGCAATCACCTTACAAGGAATCTTTGTACTCCACAGACCGGGATTTCTGCTTAAACTCAGATGAAGGTCTATGAAGTTTTGCACCCACAGGCACAATATCACAACATCCCAGCGACACCAGACCATGAGTTTCCCTTCCCTGATATCCCAGAGCCCCTTGCTGCTACTCACGGTTTTCCGCTCTCTCTTAGGAGCAATCTGGGGTGGCTGGTTCATCAGAACTGGGGCAGGAGCCACGCTAGCAGGAAACTGCTGTACACCTTGGGCTGGGTAATAGGCACCAGCTTGAGGGAAGGAGGACAGAAAGGAAGATTCGTGACAGCATCAGGACCCAAACATATACTAATGTCTGCCTGACCACCTCCCACTGCAGAACCTCTCATCACACAGAGCCGGCCCCTTGCCCTGCCCTGCCCGCCTCCCTAGGGAATTAGGTGTCTGTCAAAGCAGGGGAACCTGTTTGAACTGCATTTACAAGAATTCCTCACATAGACACACACACCTTGTAGGCAGGAACTCCTTCCTCTCTATGCTACAAGGTACCTGTTTTATCCCACAAGGCACTCTTATGTATGTACCCAGCCTAAGCAACACGCATGTACACTCTCAACTTGAGACACAATCAGCTCTTTGGCAGGGAATGAAAAAGGTTTTTCACACCACTCCACTCAAGCTGACTCCAATTCCCAATCCAGCCTTTTGCAAGGGGTAAAGTAACAAAAAGTAACACTGGACCCAAGAAAAATAAGAATTCCCTAAAGCAATTGTTTCCAAAGTGGGGTGCACTTATAACTCATTCCTAATTCCCACTTGTTCCTTTTGAAAACACCAATGGCAATGTCTGTTTGAATCACATATATACATATATACAATCATAAATGTATTAAATGTACATACTTCCATCTTCCCAATAGAAAAATTTTTTAGATCCTATTGTAAGCTAGCATGGTGGTACACACTTGTAATTCCAGCCATCAGAGGCAGGGGGAATCACTGAAACTTTGAGGCTAGCCTGATTTACAGAGCAAGTTCCAGGCCAAGCCAGAACTACATAATTCAAGACCCTGTCTCAAAAACAAAATCAACTGCTCTATAGATCATAATAATTCTCTCACTGAACATAATGAAAGAGTTATAAAAACCACTCAAACCCATGTCATTGCTTCCCAACTATGACAGAAACAGCAAGAAGTCTAACTAACTTGGCTCTCAGACTGGAGGTCTGTATTTCTTTCAGTTTATGCTGATATGCCTCTGTGGGGGTATGCATATGCCTGCAGGTACCCAAAGGGGCCAGAGACTTGGACCCCCCAAGCATTGAAAGTTATAGACAGTCATGAGCTACCTGACATGGGTGTTGGTAGGAACTTGGGCCTTATGCAAGAGCAATTTCCTCTTAGCCACTGAGCTCTCTGTCTCCAGCCCTCTTTTTCAAATGATTGGTTTATTCATTCATTTAGTGTATGCATGCCTGAGTGTCATGGCTTATGAGTGGAGGTGAGAGGACAACTTATAGGAGTCACTTCTCTCCTCAGCCCACCCAGGTCCCAGTGACCAAACTCATCAGTGACTAATGTCATCAGGCTTGGGGGCAATTGCCTTTAACCACAGAGCCATCTTGAAGGTCCTGGTCCTGTGTTTCTTTTATGTTTTTTAAGATAGGGTCTTAACACATAGCCCTGGCTGTCCTGGAACTCACTATGTAGATCAGGCTGGTTTCAAACTTACAGAGTTCCTCCTGCCTTGGCCTTCTGAGTGCTGGTTGGGATTAAAGGCAGGTGCCACCACACCTATCTTGATCCTGTGTTTCTTTTTTTTTTTTTTTTTTTTTGGTTTTTGAGACAAGGTTTCTCTGTGTAGCTTTGCACCTTTCCTGGAACTTGCTTTGGAGACCAGGCTGGCCTCGAACTCACAGAGATCCGCCTGCCTCTGCCTCCCGAGTGCTGGGATTAAAGGCATGTGCCACCACCGCCCAGCCGATCCTATGTTTCTTAAAATGGAGAAGATTCCAACCCTCTTGGCAAAGAGTCAAAGTTTCCTTCCCTTACCAACAGTTAAATATTAGGCACTAATCCCTATCATCTATTAATCCTATCATTTTAAAAATAAAAAAGCACGCCTAGGAAGGTCTTAGAAAGCAGAGCACTTAAATGTTCCCTAGGAGGCACTCTTACCACTGACTCCTTCCCTGCTTACCGTAGGTTCCAAACTCGGTAGGGCTTGCACCCGGATAGAAGCCTGGGGCTCCTGGCTGCACAGGGTACTGCTGTGTTGGGACAACATATGTGGAACGCCCCTGATGGGGGTTGGGGAGAGAGGAGGGAAAAGAAGATGAGGAACTCAGCTACGAACATCACATGTGATTATGAAGTAGGGTAAGCCAAGCCTGGGCAATGACTCTAAGTCCCACCTCTACCAAGAGTATCTAGAAGAGGATCTAGATGTACATGTATCCAGAAGGCCAGGTAGAAGAGGTGGAGGATAAGCACAAGGTAATCTGGCTTCCAGCCCCCAGCCTCACCTGTCCAGGGATATAGTAGGCTCCTTGGGAGGCTGAATAGGAGATCTGGGAAGGGATCATCATTACTTGGGATCCAGCAGGGTAGACATGGGCAGCTGGGCCAGGACGGGCAGGGGCTGCACTCTGCACTCGGGAAGCTGCACTGCTCGGGGGCTGGGCCCGGCTAGGGTAGAAGTGCTATTAGGAAGGAGGAAGCAGTTGGAGTCAAGAAGGGGAGGAGTGAACAGCAAAACCAGCACTCCACAATGTCTATACAGTCTCAGAGCACTGTAACTTCGGAGCATGGAGACCAATCCTTCCAACCCACATGATCAACTGACCCCAGCGGCCTCTTGCACTAACATTTGCCTCCAAACCTAGATGAATACTTTGTATCCTGTACTCTCACTGCCATGCACACTCTGTCACCTCTAGACTAACTCTCCAGAGTCCTCCTAACATCAAGATGCATCATGCCTAAGTAAGGCCCTTGAGAGCAACATACTCCCCAGCATGCACTATTCCACCTCAAGTACCGAGGTTAACTGCTACATGCAACAATGTCCCAGTTCTGGGGTACTCGCTCCTCAACAGTTAACCTCTAACATGCAGTTTCTGGACTCAAACTGAAGACCTACACAGCAAACAAGGCCCCACCCTGAATACCCCATCTGTATCTAGCTATGGACTAGGGTAGGGGATGGGGTGACACCAAGAGGTGGCTCAGGATTAGGAAAGGGGTATTACCTGCAGAGACCTGAATCCTCCCTGAGAGCACATGGGGACAGGAAAGACGACAATTATCCCCAAGGTGATGGAGGGGGTTTAGGGGGAGTGAAGTAGGTAGGAAAAAGAATCCTTCCACTTGGGAAGAACTTGGAGAACAGAAAAAAATGAAAGCACAGCTGGAATGTTTATCTCATCACAGTTCAAAGAGAAAGCGAAGAGGAAGGGGGTATGGCAGCCTCCTAGTGTTAAGAGCTGGCAGCAGGGCCCACAGCACTACCCCCAATTCTCAAAGGTACGAAGACCCAGTAATGCCACTCTCAGACTACAAATTTCACAAAGGTGAGCCACCATAAGTAACTAACACAGCATGAAAGAACACAGAGCAACTGTCAGGAAACTGGGGGCAAGTACAGAGCCTCCATAGTTTCCATATCCCAAACCAGCAGCACATTTTCCCAGTTCCCACCCAGCGACCTACTCTATCCACAGCCCCTCCCTCACCTGGCGGGGCTGAGAAGGCGTGTTCATTTGTGTCGCTTGTGGCGTGCTAAACACCACCGGTGCAGTCTGCCCCGGGGGAAACGCTGGCTGAAGGGGAGAGACCAGAGTTCAGCAAGAGGGGAAAAGCCTGGGTGGGGCTGCAACCCAAGCCGGTGAAATAAGGGGAGCAGACCTGCAGCAACAGCCTCAGTAGTCCACATGCTCCCTCCCTGTGACAGCCCCAGGGACAGCCAGGGGCCCTATCTCAATTTGGCAGCAGGCAGCTGCACTTTGCCCTGACACAGAGGGGGGGTGGGAAAACCGAGGGCTGCATGACCTCCACCCCACCGGAGTCCTGCTCATTTCGCCTGGATTACCTGTGGGAGTCCAGGGGACCTGGCGGGTGGGGGGCCTGTGGGCTGAGGAGCTTTGTTCATTTCATTTGGTGCCACATCAGGGTCCCCCCAGCACCTGTTGGAAAGAGCAGAGCTCGGAACGGGGAAAGGACCCAAGCCTTATGGCAAATGGGCTGGGGGAAAGGTTGTAGCAAGAGCTAGGACTAACACGATCAAGGGAGGTGCCAAGGGAATGCAGAAAACAGAAATGATCCAGACTGTGGACCCCACCAACACACCGAAACACCCCGACCCCACCCTTGTCTGCTCAAACAGCCCCCACACTCACCCCCTCGGTTAAGAATAAGTCCACAGTGCGGCCTACAGGTTCTGGGCATCCGAAGGCCTGGGGTTGGGAGGTGAGGGGTATCAACCCGGCTCCACGGGGCCCAAGACCAACCAGACCGGAAATTCCAGGTCTCGCTGGCACCAGGCTCCCGGATCACAAATGAAGCCGGCTGCTTCGGCCGTGGTGTCCCCACCCCCCACCCGGGGACACCGGGTTCGGAGCCTGCCGCGGGGCACTCGCACGGGGCCGGAGAGGCCTGAGACCGCCCGGGAACACAAGCCAGGAAGGGCGCGAGTCCGGCCACACCAGCAGGGCGGGCGGCGACGGCCGCAGAGCCGGCTTGGGGCAGGCGAGGGTCGGCCGCCGGGCGGGGCTGGGGGCTCCTCCCTGCCCGCCGCCGCCTCCCTGCCCTGCGCAACGCGGCCAGTGCCAAAGAACAACGTGTCACTTCCCGGCGGCCGCCCGGGCCCCGCAGGGGGAGGGGGCGGCGGGTCTGCGCCGTGGAGCCTGCGCCGGGCCGCGGCCCTGGCCCAGCGGAGGTGGCTGTCGCGCCGCCGCCCCAGCGCCCTCCCTGCCCGGGCCGGCCGGGCCCTGCTCCCCACCCCCACCCGGGCCCGGCCCGGCACACGTGGGCCGGGGATCGGCCTGGCGACTAGGGCCTGGGCGCGGGCGCGGGGCCGGGGCGCCGGGGCGGCGGCGCAGGGTGGCGGGCCCCGGCCCGGATGGCGGCGGATGCGGGGGGGAGGGGTGGGGGGCCGGGTCGGGCCCGGACATGGCGGCTTTACCTTCAGTCTCCTTCAGTCCGCGCGGCCGAGCCCCACGCAGCCGCACAGACGTAGTCCACAACCATTTCCGGCTCCCCGCACAGATCCCGCTCGGCGGCCACCGCTTCTCCGCAGGCGCAGCCGGCGCCCCACGTGACCGGCGCAGAGGGCGGAGCCGCGCTGGCGCTGGGGGAAGCACATGGGATTTGCTCCGCCCCGTCACGTGACGCCCTCTGCCCGCCCTCGTGTCCCCTCCCGAACTTTGGAACTCCCAGGCCGACCCCCTCTGAGGCTCCGGCGGTTCTTTAGTTCATTCATACTTTGCGCAAGCATTTATTGAGCGCGTGAGTGCTATGCGAATTGACGGCCGGGAGCTGAGAGTGCTGAATTTAAACGCAGTCCTGCCCTAGTAAATGGCACACTACAAATTATATAGCCTCTGAAAATACTTTAGATTTTAATCTTTGGTAGGCCTTTTAAGAAAGGAAATTGAATGTTGCACCAAAATAACTGACGCATTCTAACTAAAAACGCAATTTTACATTCGCTGTTTTTAAAAAAACCACTGGCTCCTAGGGGAAGGCAAAAGTCAATCATGAAAACTTGGGAATAATGGAAGAAGCAATCTCAGCCTAGTGTACAGACAGGTGCCTATCTGTGATCCCCAGAAATTTGTGGCTAAGGCAGGGAGACTGGCACGGTGGTTCACTGGTTAGAGCACTGGCTGCTCTTCAAGAGGACCTGAGTTTAATTCCCATCACCCATATGGCAGCTCACAACTGTCTGTAACCCTAATTCTACATGATCATGTTGTCTTTTTGGCCTCTTAGGCACCAGGTGTGCATGTGGTACACAGACATACATGCAAGCAAAACATTCATACAAATAACTATTTAAAAATAAATTGTTAAAAATAAGAAGATTTTTCTGGTGGTGGCACAAGCCTTTGATCCCAGCACTCAGGGAGGCAGAGGCAGGTGTATCTCTGTGAGTTCAAAGCCAGCCTGGTCTACAGAGTGAGTTCCAGGACAGCCAGGGATACAGAGAAACCCTGTCTCAAAAAACAAACAAAAAACAAAAAGGGAAGGTTTGAAACCAGCCTAGCTCAAGTTTGAGCTTTTAACCATATTTTTTTTTTTCAAGATTGTTTTTTTGCTGGGTGTGGTGGCACACACCTTTAATCTCAGCATTTGGGAGGCAGAGGCAGGTGGATCTCTGTGCGTTCAAGGCCAATCTGGTCTACAGTACAAGTTTCAGGATAGCCAGGGCTACACAGAGAAACCTTGTCTCTTGGGAAAAAAAAACAAAACAAAAAAATCCTGCAATCTAAGCTATGGTGGTACACACTTTTTTTTTTTTTTTTTTTTTTGGTTTTTTGAGACAGGGTTTCTCTGTAGTTTTGGTGCCTGTCCTGGATCTCGCTTTGTACACCAGGCTGGCCTTACAGAGATCTGCCTGGCTCTGCCTCCTGAGTGCTGGGATTAAAGGCTTGCGCCACCACCACCCTACTCAACAACAGCTTTTAAGAAATAAAAGCAAAATATACACTTAATGGAAAGAAACAGGGTGAAAATGTGGAGTGTTTTGTGACTTTTCACTTGTGTTCAGTGACTGCTGTCACATAGGGCTCCCTTTTCTGCTGGCTTTTTCTTTCTTCTTCTTTTTTTTTTTTTGTTTGTTCTTTTTTGTTTATTCGAGACAGGGTTTCTCTGTGTAGCTTTGGTGCCTTTCCTGGAACTCACTCTTAGCCCACAGAGATCCGCCTGGCTCTGCCTCCCAAGTGCTGAGATTAAAGGCATGTGCCACCACGTTTGGCTCTGTTCCCTAGTGTGGCCTGGAACAGAGACCCTGCCTGATAAGTGTGCTGACTTATTTGTTTACTTTAAATGACTAGCCTTGGGGCTGGAGAGCTGGCTCAGAGGTTAAGAGCACTGACTGCTCTTCCAGAGGTCCTGAGTTCAATTCCCAGCAACCACATGGTGGCTCACAACCATCTGTAATGAGATCTGGTGCCCTCTTCTGACCTGCAGCCATACATGCTGTATACTAAAATAAATAAATCTTAAAAAAATAAAAATGGCTAGCCTTTACCCCCTGATCTCTGGGCAAGCTTTATTAAACCACAAATAAATATCACTACACAATTACTGTATGAGGAGGAGATTAGGATTAGAAGAGGAGAGGAACTGGGGGAGAGGAGGGAGGGGAAACTTTGGTTGGGATGTAAAAACAACAAATAAAACTATTACTGTATACCTGATGACTCTCTCAGCCCATTACTAACCAGAAACTAACTTGAACTCCTTTGAACAAGGTACTATGTAAAAAATATTCATATCCTAACATCCCCCCCAGATATATGCCCAGAATGAACGTCATTGGTCCCTTATCAATGGAGACTCCAACTTCACCCCCAAATACTTAGTTGTTCACTGTAGTGGCTTGAAATGAGAATGGTCCCCCATAGGCTCATATATTTGAATACTTCATCCTAGTTCCAGGGAATCCAAACTCCTCTTCTGACTTAAGCAGGTACCAGGCACACACATAGTGTACATATAGACATGCAGGCAAAACACTCACATGCACCAGGCGGTAGTGGCACACGCCTTTAATCCCAGCACTCGGGAGGCAGAGCCAGGTAGATCTCTGTGAGTTCAAGGCCAGCCTGGTCTACAGAGCGAGATCCAGGACAGGCACCAAAAACTACACAGAGAAACCCTGTCTTGAAAACAAAACAAAACAAACAAAAAAACTCATACACACAAAAATAAAATAAACCTTTAACAAAAATCAAGGCCTACTGATCTTATCTGAAAACATAACCAGGCTGGTGACATGGCTGTGTATACTTACCCATGCAAATCTGGAAACCTGAGTTCAAGCCCTAGAACTGACTTAGTAGAACTAAAATTTTTAGAGCCCACCAAACTTCCTTCTCCCCTTCCCCTCCCACTTCTACTGCTCCAGCTCTGGCTGCATGTCCTATTCCTTATCAACTGGCTCTGACACCCAGAGCTTCATCCAGACACATCCTCTCACCTACTCTCATTCAAAGTCCTCAGGAAGAGCTCTTAGCAAAACTCAGCTTTTAAACCTGGCCTGAACCAGTATTTCTTTCCTTCTTTCTTTTTTGTTGTTGTTTTGCTTTTTGAGACAGGGTTTCTCTATATAGCTCTGGCTGTTCTGGAACTCACTCTGTAGGCCAGGGTGGCCTTGAGCTCAGAGATCTGCCTGCCTCTGTCTCCCAAGTGCTAGGACTAAAGGCAAAGGCGTGTGCCATCACCCGACCTGAGCCTGAATTTCTAGCTTAATTTCCTCCACATTTCCCTGGACTCTATATACTTAGCCAAGCGAAATTAAGCATGGTCTCTGGAAACAATACACTGTCCTGTTTGCCTCTGCTACTCCAAGCCACATCTTACTGTCATACCTCTGTATGCCCATGTTTCTCCTGACCTCAGACTCTCCTGCCTGATCCAGGTACTTTCACACCTTCTTTTTTTGGGGGGTGGGGGTGGAGGAGGCATTATTGGGCACTGGAACTAGGGCCTTATGCATTCAAAGGCAAACACTCCATTAAGCTATATCCCCAGTTCTCTTTTTGTTTTTTGAGACAAGGCCTCACTATGTTGTCCAGGGTAGTTTTAAAACTCATTATGTAGCCCAGGCCAGCAGTGAACCTTCTATCAGACTCACAAGTAGCTGGGGTTACAGGTCTATAGCACCTGGCTCTGGCCTTGGGCCATCTCAGTGGTACCAAGTACCTCTGCTCACATTCCAGTACAATACTGATCACAACACAAACACACCACAGTTGCTTTCACGTGACTTTTCATTACGTAATCCAGTGAGGCTGTTGGACAAGATTTTACTCTGTAGACCAGACTGGCCTTGAAACCTTGGAAATCCTTATGCCTCAGCTTTGAGTCCTGTGATTACAGATGTGAGCCAGCACACCTGGTTTACATTTGTTTTATGCTTTTTTTAATTACATTTTATGTGTGTGTGTGTGTGTGTGTGTGTGTGTGTGTGTGTGTGTGTAGGAGTGGGGAGGTTGCATGTGCCAGTCAGCAGCAAACTGCTAATAGTTGGTTCTCTTTCCACCATGTAGGCAAGTGCAGACACATCAAGTTCAGGTCATCAGGTTTGGTGCAGGTGTCTTCACCCACTGAACCACCTTGCTGGCCCCGCTTTTTTTTTTTTAAAGATTTATTATTTATCATGTATACAGTATTCTGCCTGCATGTATGCCTGCAGGTCAGAAGAGGGCACTAGATCTCATTACAGATGGTTGTTGAGCCACCATGTGGTTGCTGGGAATTGAACTCAGGACCTCTGGAAGAGCAGTCAGGCTCTTAACCTCTGAGCCATCTCTCCAGCCCCCTGGTTTTGTTTTTTTTGAGACAGGGTCTCATGTAGCTCAGGCTGGTCTCAAGCCAAGGATGACTGCTTCTATGCACCACCTCACCCAATTTATGCAATGCTGGAGATTAAACCTAGAGTTCTATGCATGAAAGGCAAGCACTCTACCACCAACTAGGTAACACCACTAGCCCACATTAAACTTTTTTTTTTTGGAAGACAAGGTCTCAATATGCAAACCAGGCTGGTCTGGAACTCACAGAGATCGGCCAGGCTCTGTCTAAGTGTCCGAATTTACCTTACTGTCACTACATCTAGAAACCAGGTAAGGCAATTGTATCACTCTCAGGCAATAACCGCCCTTCAGTCAGCAGTCACATTGAACGGGCACAACAGCAGGCTTGCTGACAGCCAAGGTTAAACCTTCACACAGCTGTCAATGAGAGCAAGATGATTGTGGAGACCTAAAGTTACTGTTGCTTCTCCAGCTAAGATCCTGAGTTATGGGGGCACTGGCTCAGTGGTGGAAAGCACTGGCTACTCTTCCAGAGGACCAGGGTTTGATTCCCAGTACCCACATGGCAGCTCATAACCATCTGTAACTCTAGTCCCGGGAGATCTGATGCCCTCTGTAGCCACTTCACACATGTCTGAGCACAACACCCCTACACATAAAATAAAAAATCAAGCCAACTGTGGTGGTGCACACCTTTAATCTCAGCACTCAAGAGACAGGCAGATGACCTCTGAGAGTCTGAGGCCAGTGTGGTCTACATAAAGAGTTCCAGGACAGGGTTATAGAGAGACTCTTGCCTCAAAAAAATCAAAAAGGAAAAATAAAAATGGTGGGGTTTAAAAAAAAAAGGTGGGGTTTGTTTTGAAAACCAAGGGGGCCCGAAGTCTCAAATCCCAGAGACATATTACCATAGTAACTAAGGCATGAGATGTATTTCAGATCCCAATCCTTGTCTCTACCTCTCAATGTGACAGTGAGCAAGTTATCAACCCCTTGGGAAAATATAGGTCTGTACTCACCTCTGAAATTGGTGGTCTCCAAAACACAAACAGTTATTCTCCCAACATTACAGCACCTATTTAGTACCAGCTACTATTCAGAGATTAATTCAAGGTAAGAGCTGCCAGGATACCTTTCCATCTGAGTTGCAACGCTTACAAACATTACCTATGATTATTTGGTAGGACCACATGCTACTCTCACTGCCAGACACATATATCCACAGAGACTAGGCCCCAGAGTAGCGGATTATACTTGTACCAGCCACACCCAGAATGAGTGCTGCCCATCAGTAGTGACTACTTTCCCAGGAAGAGGCTGCTCCTCTTTCCTGTGATTCCATGTGGCCAGTCAAAGTCAAGCTCTCTAATTTCTCCAATAGCCCAGAGATGCTATCATGACCAGATCACTCACGCAGGACAGGAGCCTCCTAAGAGGAACACAGGGTGCATCACAGAATACACACAAATCAAGACAGAAAAGAGTGGGACTGTGCACTCTTGGGCATCTTTAGCCCAAAGTCAGAAAAGATGGACTTGAAGGGAGGAGTGCACAAAATCCAGAGTCCTTTGAAGGCTGGCTCTAAGAGTTTACACACAAAAACTGTACAGAAGAGTCTTCTACAAGAGTCTTTAAAGCTGGGTGTAGTGACGCACCGTCTGTAATCTTAGCAGCCTCAGCGGGAAGGCAGAAGTATCAAGACTTCAAGGCCAGACTCAAGATACTAAAAGACAGCACCTGGGTGCAGAGGCAGGCTGCTCCCTTGAGTTTGAAGCAAATGTTGTCTACATAGAAAACAAAATAACATTCCATCAAATCTACCAACTTCTAAGGGAGTAATGAGCTTAGTCTCTTTTAGGCTCAGTGTTACTCTGAACAATGCTTTCTCAGGTCCTTTCCACTCTCCAGTCTAACCCCAGGCCATGACACCCAGTAAATAGACAGGGACCTTGGGGATAAAGGTCTTTATTCAACAAAGTTATCTCACTTACAGTAACAAAACAACAAGAGGTAACAATCCCCCAAAGATCTGGAACAGTATCCACCCATGGCAGGCAGCATGACCCTGCAAAAACATCATCTGCAGCCCAGGGTCTCTAGTGGCCACTTAAAGGTCATAGTTGGGGTTCTTCCGGAGGATAACAAAACCTTCCAGAATGGGGGTAACGGGAAGAAACTCCTCAGTGGCCAACTCTGCCCGTTCCCCATGGGCCAACAACACTGGAGTTGTGTGTGTCTGGAACCCTGTGATGGTTTTAGGCTTCCCAGCCTGGCCCACCACATCCACTGCCTGTGGGATGAGAAAATTGAAGTAAAGGGTTTCCAGGAAAGGGAGAGAAGCAATATCCCCAACCCCCTCACCGTCCACACCAGTATGTCAGAAAGGATTATATATACGCTGTCCAACTTCTACGGTACACCGAGCCCCCCTTTTTCTACCCAATACCTCACCTGACCCACACGGACAGAAACTGGCAATGGTCGCAGCTCCTCATCAAATGTGACCAGCATTCGGGGCTGCATGGCAGCCACCAGCCCATAGAGCACATAGTGGGATTTGCCTAGAATGACTGAGAGAAAGCAGTACAAAGAACAAAGAGTTGTAGACACTGCAGCAAGCCTGGCCTGAACTTTAGGAATCTATCCCAGCCCTAACCCACTAACCTACTAAGACCAAACTTTGTTCCTTATACACCCCACCACTAACCCAAGATGCTTCTACCCTTCTTTGCTCACATCCCTAACCATGAAAATCACGTTTCCTAGTTACTAAGGAGTAGATTCGCCTTGAAATCTTTTGGGCCAGATCAAAAGTGTGAGAAGTTAAGGTCTCATGAGGCCTCCCACAAGCCCAATGAACCTAGAAAAACAGAGCTAACTTGGGATCTTGATCCTGACTACTAAGGTGGCCCTGTAAGGGACAGACACAAGGCACACGTGCACCATGCCTAGTTTCCAACAGGAACTCACTGTTTCGGACATCCAAGAAGGAAACAAGCACAGTGAGCAGACCAGCCACAGCTACTTGACTCATGAGCTGCCGATCACTGTGGTAGGGGCAGAGGGTCAATGTGCCCTTCCCTAAATGTGTCAGGCCCTGCAAAACACATAGAAGTGTTCAGTGAGGAGTCATAGCTGAGAAGACATGTTCCTTCTTCCCAGGCCCTCCTGCATCACCACAGGTACAGCTGCTACCACCCTAGAAAAAGAAGACTCCTATTCTTTACCTGTGCCAAGCGCACCATGAAGAGGTTATTGGGGTCCTTGGCATGATACTGGGCTAACTGGCGCAACATAGCAGCCAGACGAGCATTATTGGTACCTAGAAATAAGAAACATTATAAAAACTTACAAAAAGAACCTTAAATCTTCTAGTCTGTTCAAGATTTTTCCAGTACTCACCACTGCCCACCATGCCCATGGCAAAAATGGAGTTATAGGAAACTTCCGGATCAGCATCATGAGAGAATTTGCTTAGAGTATCCAGGATGTTGAGTCTCGGATTTGAAACTGAGATCAGTGCCAGTGCTAAGGGTACAGCCCTCCGGAGGGTCGGTTCCCCATACCTCAGCTGGCGATAAAAAGAAACAAAATGACAGCGTGGGAGAAGAGGGAGACTAGTTCAGGGCTGAGACAGTTCCATGGGTTAAACTGCCTGCGTGAGGACCTGAGTTTAAACGCCTAAAACCAAAACAAAACAAAAAACATCAGACTAGCAGTGCGGACATCTGCAGTCCCAATGCTCCTATGAGAAAATAAAGCAGCACAGACAGAGAATCTCTGGAAGCTCTTGGACCAGCTAGCCTGGTGTACTCAGAGGAAAAATGTTAAGAGAATGTGGTAGTTTGAATAGAAATGGCCCCCACAAGCCGGGCGGTGGTGGCGCACGCCTTTAATCCCAGCACTCGGGAGGCAGAGCCAGGCGGATCTCTGTGAGTTCGAGGCCAGCCTGGGCTACCAAGTGAGTTCCAGGAAAGGCGCAAAGCTACACAGAGAAACCCTGTCTCGAAAAACCAAAAAAAAAAAAAAAAAAGAAAAAAAAAAAAAAAGAAATGGCCCCCAGAGGCTCATATATTTGAGTGCTTGGTCATTATGGAGTGGTGCTACTCAACAGATTAGGAGGTGTGGCCTTGTTGGAGGAAATGTGTCATTGGGGGTGGGCTTTGGAGTTTCAAAAGCCCAAGCCAGGCCTAGTGTCTCTCTGCCTGCTGCCTAGGGATCCAGATGTAGAACTCCCGGCTAATCTCTAAGCGGTTCTCAACCTGTGGGTTGCAAGTCCTTTGGGGTTGAATGACCCTTTCATGGCGTCACCTAAGACCATCGTAAAACAGATATTTACACATTACAATTCATAACAGTACACAAAATTTGTTATAAAGTAGCGACAAAAGTAACGAATGAAAAAAATGAAGTAATTTTTTTATAGTTGGGATCACCATAACATGAGGAACTGTATTAAAGGGTTGCAGCCTGGAGGGTACTGAGAATCACTGCGTTAGCACCATGTCTGCCTGCATGCCACCATTCTTCCCACCATGCTGACAATGCACTAAACCTATGAACTGTAAGCAAGACCCAACCAATTGTAATGTGTAAATATCTTGCTCTGTAAAAGTTGCCATGGCCGTGGTGTCTCTTCACAGCAACAGAACACTGACTAGGACAGATACCCTGTCTCAGACAAGGTCTAGGCACCTGTTGGCATTTACACATGTGTATGTGTGGAAAATCAAGTTCAATTATAGGAAAAGGATAATGGGTCAAAGGGGACTTGCTTCTCCACCAAGGAACTCTAGACCACCAAAACTAGAATTAGCCAGGGCTAAGGTGCAGTGTGGCGGTAAATCACACCCATGTATGCCCTGGGTTTAATCCCCAGTAAGACACAGACACATGCACACATGCATATTCTAGTCTACTCTGTGCTACTCACCAAGTGACCAAAGGTTCGCAGTGCCATCTCTGCACCGATCTCTTCCCCCATAGCAATAAGTGCAATCCCCAGGACAGCTACTCCCTGCAATGCCAGAGGCACAAGAACCAGTAAATTCCAGGAACAAAAACCAAGTCATCCAACTTGACCTGTGGAAGGAAGAGCTATCCTGTAGGGACACCTTCCTCTTCATGGACAAAACTCAGTAGTTCTGCCATTCTGTCACGTGGCAGTACCTAGGGGAAGAAGCAGAGGGCAAAACAAAGCTAACTCTGCTCCACCTCTCCTATCCACACTTATCTTTTCTCAGAGTGCCTGCCGGCCCCACACCTGATGTGCTCCCATGTCAGCAGGAGCTTCCTTCTTGTCCTTGTCCTTCTTTTCCTTCTTGTCCTTGTCCTCCTCCTTGTCCTTGGAGTCAAAGTGCTCACTGCAGATGTGGAGGAGCTGCTGCACCTTCAGCACATTCCCAGAGCCTTCAGGGGGCAGTGAAGGAAGAGAAAAATGAGAGGACAGCAAGAAAAAGCGTTCTCTGTAAACACAAGAGGCCTTAAGTGATCTAAGGAGCAGACAGACAGACAGACAAAGGGGAAACAGCCTGAGAAGAAAAGGACAAGAGAGAAGTGGAGCTGCTGGGAGACTGAGGCACAGACCTGCATAGGCACATACATCCACCAGAGTGTTGGCAAAACTGCGGAATGGTTCCGACACAACCTCCAGTGCAGCCAGGATCGCCTCGATAGCTTCACCCTTCCCTACAGGAATCAAAGGGTCCAAGGACACTGGCTTGTATCCAGCTCAGTCTGATGCATAGACCCTCCAATTGTGTTTAATTACTGTCAGCTCTTTGATAAAATAAACATCCTCTCACCCAAGTGATTGAGGCCCAGGCCAAGAGGAAGCCAACGAGCATAGGTGTCCTTGAGCTCAGTCTCAGATTTCTCCATGATGGTCTGAAGGATGGTGGAAGTGACATCTCCATTGCAGGACCCCACTGCTATCATTCCACAAGCTAGAGCTGTCACACCTGCTACCTAGAAATAAGAAAATCAGCATTATACACAGTAAAGTTTCCTTTTCTTTTCTTTGTTTGAGACAGGGTCTCACTATGTAGACTAGGATAGCCTGGAAACCCAGAGATCTCCCTGTCTTTGCCAGTGTATGCTGGATTCAAGGTGTATACCACCATACCCAACCACAGTAAGATATTAAAATGCTTGCTTATGTGTCTTTATTCAAAACCTACTTCTTCTGGTCCACTGTAAGTTATTCTCCCTAACCACACTGGGTAATTGATGTCTGTAAGATCAGTGAATTCTTACATATGTCAGACATTGTGCCAACCCATTTGCATACTCTTGTTTTATTGCATTTACTTATTTAGCATCCGAGTACACACAGTACATGTGTGGAGGTCAGAGGACGATTTACAAGTCAGTTCTCTCCTTCCACCATGCAATCACCAGGCTCAACTGCAACCCTAACAGCCTTAGTTTTGCATACCCTACACACTTAGTCCTTATAGCTTCTGCTTGGAAGATCCAAAGATTGGGATCATTTTACTCTAAAATCTCTGCTTTTGGCAATCATACAATATTTATCACTAAAATGACTGTTTAAGCAAGAAAATTTAAGGTTAGCTAATGACTAGATGTGAGAATCACTGCTGCGGCTTACATCTAGAATGGCCCCAAACCACATGCAAGAAGGCCTGGACTGCTTACAAATATAAGGGGTTGGCACTCTTGGAGGATCTTGGGAAGTGGTGGAAACTAAGGGGTGTGGCTCATTAGGAAGCCTTTGAATCATTAGGGGATTCCCTTGAAGGGGACAGTGGGGGAAGGGGGAGAAATGGGGAGCGGGAAAGGACCCTGGCTCCTTCCTCTCTTTGCTTCCTTGGCTGCTGCTAAAGTGAACAGCTTGGTTCCACCATGTGTTTGTCACCATGATGTGTTGCTTTGTTATAGTGACAGAAAGCTGGCCAGCGCAGCCATCACCCCTTAACTTCATCAAGTTTCTCCTCCTTATAGACTAAGTGGTTTGACTGGGGTTTCAGAGGCTGGAGCTCAATACGATACAACACAACACCAAGCTTTATCAGGGCTTTACATTCCAGTCTGCTTTTCTCCCCTTTCTGGGGGGTGGGGAGTGAGGTAAGAGTAACAGGGTGCTTGATACACAATTTTATTCTGTAGCCCAGGCTGGCCTGGAACTCACGGAAAATTTCCTGCCTCAATCCCCCAAGTACTGAGATAACAGACATGAGCCATCACACACAGCTTGAAATTGCAGTTCTAAGAGATTTTACTGAGGTGTCCCCCAACCCCAACACACCTCCCCTACCTTTTCCACCAGGAAATGACTCACCTCCATGCTGGACTTGGAATCTCCCATCACAGGTAGCAGCAGTGTTAGAACATCTTCCCGATTGGAGCCAGCATAGGCCAAGCCTAACCTACAAAGTCAGCAGATAAAGTCCCCAACATATACTCAGGGACACAGCAAAAAGAACAAAAATAGAACTGGTCACCAACACATTCACCAAGAGCTAGATACTCAACGGCACATGGCAGTCTTTGGCAATATCTTCTCTAGCATTTAAGCTGAGAACTAACAGAGAAGCAAGTTGTCTCAGAAACCTAAGAACTTAAAAATAAGTAAATAAACAAGGAAAGAGCCGCAAGAAACCTTACCCAAAGATGGAGCCAAGTCTCATGGTATTGCTGTTATGGAGAACATAGTCTGAAAGCAGTGCCAGGGCAGGGTCACACTCATTCCGGACCCCAGAGTTCACGATACCACAGGCAAGGAGAGCTCCTGACTGCAAAGAGCAAACAGACTTTACTTCAGCGGTCGCCCTCTTAACAACAAAGTGTGCAACATGGCCTCTGTGACACCTGCATTACCTGGAGTGAAAAACTGGGCCTGCCTAGGTGGTGGTTTGAATTGAGCACAATCCCCATAGGCTCAACGTTTGAATGCATGGTCCCTAGTTGGTCGAATTGTTCTGGGCAGGACTAGGAGGTGTGGCCTTCATGGAGGAGGTGTGCCACTGAGGGTGGGCTTTGAGGTTTCAAAAACCCAAGACAGGCCCAGCATCTCTCTTTGCCTCCAACTTGCAGAGAAGACCTAAGTTCTTAACTACTGCTCCAGCACCATTCCCACCTGCCTGCTGCCATGCTCCCCACAATGATGGTCATGGACTGACCCTCTAAAACTATAAGCAAGGCCCCAACTACTTTTTTTTTTTTTTTTTTTTTTTTGGTTTTTAGAGAGACAGGGTTTCTCTGTGTAGCCCTGGCTGTCCTGGAACCCACTCTGTAGAACAGACTGGCCTCGAACTCACAAAGATCTGTCTGCTTCTGGTCTACAGAGCAAGTTCCCGAGTACCAGGATTAAAAGCATGCACCACCACCACCACCCAGCTAAAATACTGTCTTTAAAAAGGAAGCACTAGAACATGAGAAGAAAAAGTCCCCAGTGAATAAGCTTTGACCAGACTAACCTTGATATAGTCCTCAGAGGAGTACAGATACTTGTCAATCTGGGTGAGGCCACCGTCCACATCCCACAGCAGAATCATGCCAAGGGACGCAGCAGCACTTAACATCCCTGTGACAAGGAAGACTATCAGCTTTAGAAGGGCCTGTCCAAAGAAACTTTTAAAGGGGTCCCTTGGAAACTAACTGTGGATCCTTCTCAGGTAACACCTGACTGTCAGGTGACATCTGACCTTATGACAAAGAGAAAATCATACCGTGGTCCTTGTTCTTGTAAAGCCATTTGTTGCCATCATCAGTCAGCAGCTTGTCTTGACCAAAGGCTGCATTCACAAAACCATTCACAAAAGAGGAGGCCAGGTTCATTCGGGCAGAATCCACCTGAGAGCCACTGCCACCAAACCCTGTACAGGGGAGAAAGGAGAGGCAGTTTAGCATAGGACCTGACAGGAACAATGCCTGGTAGACAGTCCCTGACTTCTGTTGTTGTTGTTGTTTTGAGACAGGGTTTCTCTGAGTAGCCTTGGCTGTTCTGGAACTTGCTCTGTAGAACAGGCTGGCCTTGAACTCAGAGATCTGCCTGCCTCTGCCTCCTGAGTGCTGGGATCAAAGGCATTTGCCACCACTACCCAGCTTCAGTCTCTGATTTTAAGTTAGTCCCTTAGTCTATGTCTCCAACAGTGATGTGGACACAAAGTTCATGGGAATCTGAAGTTCTCTATCACAGAACAATTAATAGTCCCTCCAATCCCCACACAGAGCTACTCACGGTTATTCTCCAGGTGGGTTTTGTAGATGTCATCAGGCACCTTGGGCTCCATGATGTCCAGCTAAAGAGAAGCCAGAGGGTCACAACTGCCTCCCCAGTACTCCCCCAGCTATCCCTTCTGCTACCCAACTGAACAGCAACTTTAACCAGGAGTCTAGTGAAAGTGGGAAGGAGGTAGCATGACAGGTAGAATTTTTTTTTTTTTTTTTGTTTTTCGAGACAGGGTTTCTCTGTGTAGCTTTGTGCCTTTCCTGGGACTCACTTGGTAGCCCAGGCTGGCCTCGAACTCACAGAGATCCGCCTGGCTCTGCCTCCCGAGTGCTGGGATTAAAGGCGTGCGCCACCACCGCCCGGCGACAGGTAGAATTTTAACAAAAAGCTTTAGGGCAAGAGCAGAGAATCTCACCTCCCGAGCTAAGGCCAAGAAGTTGCTGTTGAGTTGTACATTGGACATGATTTCTGTGAGGTCTTCATACTCCTCCACATCTTCACTCAGCTCCAGGAACACCCCATGCCGACCCAACATGAACGCCATCTGCTTCTGTACCACCCTGCGGGGAAAGCCACCACACCTCCTCATTTTCACCTACTACGGGACAGAGAAGCATCCCACGCTCGGACCACAAACTGTCAAGTCTCTGATTTCCACACAATACTCATGCACAAACTTATCTCTTCCTTTACCAACTTCTCTACATACACATCCTTGCAGGAGGTGAAAATGTCTTCTACCAGTTCCATGTCATTGAGCATCAACGCCAATCTCAGAGCTTCAGGGAAGCGGCTAAACTTTCGGAACACACCCAAGGCACAGCGCAGTAGGGCAGAGTTCTCAGGCTCTGGTACGTAATTCACACAACTGCAAAGGCAAGAGGAGCAGAAATTCAGAAAGTGCACTTAACTTATTTAATTCCTTTACCCGAATATATACTAAATGCCTACTATGTACAAGGCAGTGCACTACGTTCCAAGATAGCTAAGGAGACACAGTTTCTGTCCTCAAGAAATTCATGGCGTCAACAAGTAACTACAGCCTAAGGTGACCCTATGACCCTCTGGGAGAAGAGGCAAAAATGAGATTAGTGCAGAAGAAGGCAGCCTGCCATCCTCCTCAGCCATGCTCACTTACCTGGTGAGATAGAGGCAGACCTTTGAGTATGCATTCTCATCCATGTCCTTCTCCAGCATATCTACCTGCTCAATCTCCATGAGCAGGTCACAAGCCTCATGCTCTGCATTATGAGCCATATTGTAGGGAACAATCTCCTTCACCAAGGTAAGCAATGGTTCCCGCTGGGCTTTCTCGGCGTCATCCAGCTCTTGCCACTCCTTAGCCACTTCTCCTGCCAGATGTCTATGGACAGACACCATCATTAGGGAAGCAGTCCCCGGAGTCAAGGCATTCAGTGTCTGGGGAATTCAATACATCGATATTTTCCCAAGCCAAAAGAATTACGCTTCCAAGTCCCTTCACATTCCCAAGAAAGAAAATATCTTACCTGACATACTCATGACCCCATGATGCCAATTCCTCCTGGGAGCCCACTAGCCGATATTTGAGGCATTCACGCTCACCACTCATGGTCATGGCCAAAACAGATATGATGTCAGCAGCAAAACACTGTAAGGAAACCAATCTTTTAAGGTCAAACCCAACAGTCCAAGGAAAACAGTATGTGACATTAGAAAATCAAGATCAGTGTCACCAAAATTCACCAAATTCAGTGCATACTAGTTTCTGCACTGAAAATTTTCATGGATGTAAGCTAGGCCTCACAGAAAACCTAAAGTTGGTGTTGCCAGCTCCCTCTGACGCCAGCCTAACTGATGGCGACAAGCAATGTGGAGTCGGAGAAAGAAAAAGGCTCCTGGGCTTAAGTTGATGGAGATGGTGGTTCTTATTACATCGCCTAGTTTGACTTCAAGAGATGCTGAGTGGCTGGGATTAGAAGTACCCACATAACCAGCATAAATTCTAATGGTAATAGTAAATTATTGAAAGGTTTTAATAAGCAGAGTGGTGGTGGTGAATGCTTTTAATCCCAGCACTCTGGAGGCAGAGGCAGGCAGATCTCTTGAGTTTGAGGCCAGCCTGGTCTACAGAGTGAGTTACAGGACAGCCATGGCTGCAGAGAACCCGTCAGGGAAAAAAAAAAGGGGGGGGGGGAACTCTTCAACTGGACGGCCCCCCACCATATATATCTGAATTACCTTATTCTCCCCAGGAGCCATGTTCTCATAAATTTCCTTCAGTTTGCCATAGTGTGGACGCAGGAATTTGAGAGGCTTGGGTACTGAAGTCATGGAGGTTGTCGAAGAACGAATCTGTCTTCTCAGTTCCTCCAGAGCTGGTCGGTATAGGGATGTATCCTTCTCCTGATCAGGGGATGTTAGGGTTCAGACCGAAAGGAGTCACATTCCTCCTCCACATCATAGCCCAGAGAGAATCAACTAACACTTTGCTCAAACACATAACCGGCTCCTAGTTCATGATTCCACAACTCCTGTAAACTGCCTGAGACACAAGACTTCATTCAAACATCCTTTGTTATCTTTTCCCTCCAATTATCATAATATCTAATATGTGATATCCAGTTGTCGCCTCAAAATGAGATAGAGCAAACAAGTGGGAAACATCCAAAAACACTCCGCGTCAGGTTAACAATCCTGACTCACCCCAAGTCGCTCCACGAGCATCTCCAGTTCATCTTGAAGTTGTTTGTCCTCCTCCGACTGAAGGGTTGGGGGAAGAAATTCATTAAACGAAGGAACCCCAACCACATTCTCCTCCCATTCACCCGGGGACAGGTGGAAAGGGCAAGTGTATCCTCAGGAGGGACCAGACGGGCAGGAAATGGAAGTGGGGTGAGAAGCAGCCTTGCTGGAAAGGCAGTCCAGCCAGGCAGGCTCTGCATGGAAGCCGGGCTAGAAAATTATGTCGACGACCCACGAAACGGTGGTGCGGGCCGCGGGAGGTGGCAGTGCGTAATGAGGGGGGGCATAAAGGCAAGGTCTCCCCACTGCGTGCCTCCCGGGTGTGGTGGGCCGTAGGGAGCCGGGCCCGCGGCCTTCAAGCCAGCCGTGACTCAGCCCAAGGCCTCCTCCCCGGGCTCCCGAGGCTGCGCCTCACCAGCTCCTGCTCTTTGTCTTTGTCCCCGGCATCCCGCCGCTCCTTGCCGCTCGACTTCTCGTCGGCGCCCGCGGGGGCCGTCGCCGAGGGCTGTTGGGACTGCACAGGCGTCTTGTCTCGTCCACCCTCCTCCATCTCGGCCACCACTGCCGGCCCGCTGCGCGCGCACCTGCTCGCACCGCCCCTTTTCCCAGACGGCCTCGCGCGGCGTCCTCCAGACCGGAAGCGCCCTGCGGAAGCCGGGTCCCGCCCCCCGAGGCAGGCGGGGAGTTACAGTTTTGGCCTCCGGCGCGGCGACTGACTAGTGCGGCTGGCTTTACGGTGTCTCTGGCTGTTAAGAGGGCTCAGTCTCCTCCTCCCATGCTGAGCCAAGGGACTGAGTCCACCAGGTTGATCTCAGTCTGTGGGGAAGGCTTTGCCCTGGAGGAGATTGGAATGGGGGGCGGGCTGGGGGGAAGGTGAGGGGGGCGGGAGGGGGGAGAACAAGGGGATCTGTGGCTGATATGTAGAACTGAATTGTATTGCAAAATAAAAATTAAAAAAAAAAAAAAAAAAAAAAGAGGGCTCAGTCTAGATGCCTAGCTCTCCTCTCCGGTGCCTTCGCCAGAGCTGGATGCGTGCTGCGACAAACGGGCAAGACTCTTGACTGAGATCTGTGTGACGGCAGTGTAATTACGTCTAGCCTCAACCAATGTGGAATAGTAACCGCAAAACGTTCCCCCCGTGAGAATTAGTGATACTACCTGATGCTTACTTATTAGTACAGGCTAGCCTCAAGCTCGCTGAAGCAGAGAATGACTTTAAACCTCACGGTCCAGCCTCTGCCTCGGGAGTGCTGGGATTACAGGCATGAGCCACCACCCCAGCTACCGCTCATTTTTAAAACCTATCACTTTTGCACTCAGTGCTGGATTCTGGGTGTAACCATCCATTTCCACTGCCAACGACTTCTCCAGCCTTTCGACAGAAACTGGACAGAAGCTGCTCTACTGTTCTGTCTTTAGGATCTCCATACATTTTCACGCTTGCTTTAGTTCTCTGTAAGGAATTTCTACCAGTTTCTGTTTCTATGACTTCTATCACAGATCTCAGAATACACACACACATACATGTACGCGTGTGCGCGCTCTGCACACACACACACACACACACACACACACACAATACAGATAGAGATGAAATCAGTCAGTCACATAGCAATCAGTACGTTGGAGAGGAATTGGATGTTGTGCCATAAAACAGTTTATCAAACAGCTGATGAGTCCAGATGAAGATTGGCATTGATGCTCAATGACGTGGAACTGGTAGAAGACATTATTAATTTGGGATTAAATTAGGAGGCAAAGGCAGACGGATCTCTTTGTGTTCAAGGCCAGCCTGGTTTTCATAGTGAGTTATAAACCAGCCAGGAACTACACAGTGAGACCCTGTCGAAACTTTTAAAAAAGTGTCTAACAGTTACACCACTTGGGGTGATAATCCTCCCCCCAAATGCCATAGACTGTCTAACAAAACTCACAGTGCCGGGCATGGGAAACCTTCTTTAGGGTTGTTGGTCTGGGGAGTCCAGGAGACTCCTAAAACAGTGTAAGCTATCGCTGTTGCTCTTGGTTGCCTCCCAGACCTTGAAGGTAAGACTTTGTTACTGAGGACACCACACACGTCACAGGACTTGGAGGAAGTGAATGGAACTGGCCTGGAAGCCTTCTCCCTAGGGACTAGCTCTCATGGTGTCTGAAGACAATACGCAAGCTGCCAAGGAGAAGAGCAATCAATAGTCCTACCCAGCTGTAAAGTGTATGAACCGCAATGGCCAGCTCAGTGTGCTGTTCCCCAGGGTGCAGTAGTGGCACTTATATTTTGGGGGTAACCAACAGCCACCTAATTGGACTCAAGGACCGCTCAGTAGGAGGAAATGTATGCCAAGTACTGTAAACCTAGCCAACAAGGATTGCCACTAGGACTACATAGTGAGATTGTGCTGCCATTTTCTGTATGTGATATTTTTTCAAAAGCCAAACGTTTTGTGGTTTTTACTGTTAACTTTAGAAATGACAGCAGATGTTTCATTCACTCACTGCTACCCAGGTGGAAATTATATTATGTCCCTTTCATTTATACTCTGATCATCCTAAACATTTCACATTTCTGAATATTCTCCGCTCCTCCAAGCTGATTGCCTTTTAAAGTGGTCATTCCGTTTGTAAGGATGCCCTTCAATGTTCAGCTGGTAAATTCTACTGTCCTCTGAGCTCCAGTTCAGTGTTATCTTCTGGGATACTTTTCCTTCCTTGCCTCTTGGGTTATACATTTCTTCCTGAGCTCCTGCTGTACTTGACACATATCTCTCACACCTTGTACTCTGAGCTCCTGGAGGGCAAGGCACTGAATCTGGTTAATCTTTGTCATTTGTACCCAGCTAATGCCTGGTTTGAGGCAGGCCTTATCAAATACTTAACAGATGACTGAATGGTTTTGCGTTGGTCATTAGGTCATTTTTGTATATAATAAGGATTTGGGGTTTCTCTCTGGAGCCTAGACCAATGAATTGGAAAACTGCCAGGATTCCCTACTAGTGAGCCATAAGAGGCCCTTTGAAATTGTGCTTATTTTCATAGAGTACTCTCTTCTAGCCTGGTATTTCTAGAGTTTTATCAAGGGTAAGATCATGTGTCTTGGCAGGCTTCATTATTTTGGTTGGGAATGAGTTACCCAGTGGGATAGCATGGAGGTCCAGTAGTGTTCATTTCTCTTCTGCCCCAACACAACAGAATATTTAACAGAAGCATCATTCATCAACTTGACAGGGCTATTAAGGGTGACAATCACATCTACTACCCGAGGCTCACTTTGTCTTACCTGTGGAACCAGGTCCCTGCAGAGTGCCCCACAAAGACATACTCTCTGCTTTAACTTTGATTCACTGTGTATGACTTTCCCGTAACTACCTGCTCACATAGGTTTCTGGCCTGGGAAATAAACCTGTTGCTGGGGATGGTCCCCCTCAGCCCAATGAAGACAGATGTCTGCATTTGACTTACAAGATTAACTGCCGGTGATTAAGAGCATCCCAAATGTGTCTTTAGTACACTCTGTCTTGCCTGATATTGGCAGTCCTGGAGTCCTTTCCCATTTTCCCTGATCATGAAACAGAGGCAGTGGTATTGTAGGGACCTCAGATTTTTCTTTTTGTCAAACAGGGCTGGCCTCAAGTTCTTCTGTAGCTGAGGATGATCTTGAACTTCTGACCCTTCTTTGTCTACCTCATGACCTATTATGTGAAGGCATGTCGAAGTGCACATCTGTGTGGAGTCAGTTCTCTTCTTCTACCCATATGTGGGTTCTAGGGTTCAAAGTCAGGTTAACCACTGGGCCGTCTCACTAGCCCCAATCAGGGTTTTAGTCTTGTTTTGTTTAGACAAGGTCTCAACATGTAGCCAGGCTGAAATCACATGCACGCACGCACTCACGCACACACGCACACACACACACACACAAAACCCTGCTTCTGCCCACTCCCAAGTGCTGGGATTACAGGCGTGTGATACCATGCTTGGCCTGATTCAGGCACAAAAGGAAAGCAAAGCTTTATCCTGCCAAGCACCTTGTGAGGTCAGTATGCTCTAACATTGTTAGTCTTACCCTCTGCTCAGCAGCTAAGCTCCACACGTTATTAGTGTCTGTCTGAGTTCTGGAACTTACAGAACCCGTACATTCATTTTCCCCCGGTATGTGAATGAACCTAGGACCTCATTCACGCTAGACAAGCAGTCTACCACTGCCTTAGGCCTTTTACGTTATTTTGAGACAGTGTCTCACTATGTTATCCAAACTGGCCTCTGACATATGACCCTCCTGCCTCAGCCTCCCAAATAGATGGGATTAAAGGAATGTGTCATTATGCCTGGGTTGAATTTCCCTTTCAAGGCATTGAAGCTGAATGGTCTCAGAAATCATTTTACCCAATCCACTTATTCTACAGACTGCCGAGATGCCAAGGCCTGGAGAAAGGATGAGCCCCGCCTGGCGTCAGGCACTAGTGGGTGACCGCAGTTGGCACCAGAACTAGTTCTCCAGAAAGGAAAGCTCCCCTCTTCCCAGTACACTTTGCCATCGGCCCTGTAAGTGAGCCTAGAGGTTCAGACCTAGCAGTGTGGCTCAGTGGTTCGAACGACATCTTGTTCCTTCTGGAGTGTAACTGCCCTCCTTCGGTAAGCAGCTAGCACGTCCAGGGTAGCATGGCATGGCCCCATATGGAGACAGTCTGGTCCACTGAAAAACTGGGGTAGGACACAGGTTATGGGGTACATGTTAGTGACATACCCAAGAGACCAAAGACACCAGAGGCAATTATAGAAGCCCTCACTCTGTTCTTCGCAAACCTGGCAAACTCACCCCTACTTGCACTGAAAGGACCGAGCAGACGCCATAACAGGCTGTCAGTCTTCTCTCAAAGATCAGGCCTCCATTTCAGTTTCCTGAGACTTGAGCAAGGAGTTTCTGGGAGGGCCACGACATAGTCCTTGCAGTAGCTCCCTTTCTGCACATACTCTGACCGCTCAAGGTTCAGCCAGTTGTTTACTGTCTGTGACCCCTGACCAACTTAGAGCTACGTGCATGGGTCAATGTGAATGTGCAAGGCCAGCCAGCCCCCATGGCAGCTCAAGGACAGAACCTGGGCTGCTGAGTCAGCCCCCACAGTCAGTATGTGCTAGGCCAGCCAGCCCTCATGGCAGCACAAGGACAAAGCCTGGGACTTGTTCAGGCCTGCCCCCAAAATGATAACTGTAACCCCCAGCCAGTAAATTCAAAGGTTACACACCCTCATCCAATCATATGACGCCAAGGCTTGTACCACCCTGTTTGCAGGTTTTCCCTTTAAAAACCCCTCACCCTGAGAGCTCAGGGCCGTCCTCCTCCACCTGGCTAGCCAGTGTGTTGGTCGCGGACCAAGCCTGGGCTTGTAATAAACCCGTGTGTGTTTTGCATCGGATATCTGCTCTGTGGGGGTCTTGCGACACAAGAGCACCTCCGGCGCACTCTGTGCTTGGACTCTTCACTGCTCTGCTGTCACTCTCCCTTTTCAGTGAAGACAGGAAGGCTCCTGGGGCTTAGGTCACACCCATCAGAGCCTCAGTTTCAATCCCCATTTCTTTGGCTGCAGTAAAGTGGTTAGGGCTAGACCTGCATCATGGGAGCAGACCACTGGGAGGATATCATGACTGTGGGGACTGGATGAGCTTGTGAGAATAAAAATGAAATAGCTGAAGCCCCCAAAGGACAGAGACCACTTTATCCTCCATGCCTGAGACATAAATTACTGGTGGGTAGCCAATATATCATTCAAAAGTAAATCTAAAGAACAATAGAAGTTGAGTGTGATGGCAAACGCCTTTAATCCCAGCAGTTTGGAGGCAGAGGCAGGTAGATCGTTGAGTTCAAAGCTAGCCTGATCTACATAGTGAGATCCAAGATCGTTGAGTTCAAAGCTAGCCTGATCTACATAGTGAGATCAAAGCCAGCCAGGGCTATATAGTGAGACCCTGTCTCAAAAACACAAAAACCAGCCGGGCAGTGGTGGTGCATGCCTTTAGTCCCAGCACTCGGGAGGCAGAGCCAGGGGGATGTCTGTGAGTTCGAGGCCAGCCTGGTCTACAGAGCAAGATCCAGGACAGGCACCAAAACTACACAGAGAAACCCTGTCTCGAAAAAACAAACAAACAAAAAACAAAAAACAAGCTGACCTGACCACCTACTCTCCAGATCCAGTGACAGGCTGGCCACAGAAGCAGTGGTCTACAGACCCTTCCAGCTGTGAAGAATGTACCATGACCAAACAGACCCAGCTGTGCTCCTTTCCATCTTTGTCCCTTTGGGGCTTCAAATCTCGGGTCAGTATCTAAAGAATATTATTGTGGTGGTTTGAATGTAATTGGCCCTCATAAGCACATAGGGAGCGGCACTATTAGGAGGTGTGGCTTTGTTGGAGCAGATGTGGCCTTGTTGGAGGAAGTGTGTCACTGTGGGGGCGGGCTTTGAGGTTTCATATATGCTCAGACCACCTTCAGTGTCTCGGTTCACTTCCTGCGACCTTCAGATCAAGATGTAGGACTCTCAGCTCCTTCTCCAGCACCATGTCTGCCTGCATGCTGCCATGTCCCACTGTGATGATAATGGACTAAACCTCTGAAACTGTAAGCCACTTCCAATTAAATGTTTTTCCTCATAGGAGTTACCACGGTCATGGTTTCTCTTCACAGCAATAGAAACCCAAACTAAGACAATTGTAGTTGCTCAAATATTGACTTGATAAGAGGATGAATAAGGAAAAAGAAGACCAAAGGGAGAGACAGAGTGACTGATATGGATCTATTTATTAGCAAAGGGTCCTATAAAGCCAAGACCACACCCTCCCCACCCTCTTCCCTGCAAAAATAAACTCTTCCCTTTTCTCTACTAGATCTGCTTTTCTGTTTGGCCCAGGGACAATCGGCCATCCCTAAGACTCATGCCCTAAAACACGGAACCAGCACGAACTATACATACACATTTCTCCTCTCACCCGAGAGAGCCCTTGGCCTTCCACTTGAGTTCAGTTGCTCTGTCCTTGAGGGGAGCAGCAGTACTAGGAGGAGCACAAGGAACAGGTGGGGGAAGCCTGAGGGTGGGGCTGCAGGGAGTTGAGCTCATTTCCATATAGTACTGGATATTCCTGGGGAGAGGTGGGCATGCCCCAGGCATATCCTCTTGGCTCCCAAATGAGTAAGCTTGGAGCCAAAAGAGACAGAATCCTCTCTGTAGGAACTGGCACGTCTGCCTAGACTTCCTCCAGGGTGACACATTTGAAATGTGTCACAGTGAATGGTGGCATCTCTGCTAGAGGCACAGGCACCCCCAAAGCAAGGGCACGATGTGGTGGTGGAGACTAGATTTGTGTCACTTGTGGTGTGGAGAGACAACCATACCAGCTGATCTTTACTTTCTCCTAACTTGGAAGCCCCAGCCCCTGGCCACAGTGGCCCATTTCTCTCCCAACCCAGGTCTACCACACCTCGCATAGCTGCCCTGGGTTCATGGGGGAGCCGACAGGGCAGCCGAAGTGCCGAAGGAAGTCACGGGAGTTGGAGAGAGTGCCCAGCACTCGGAAACGGGCAGGGCTGTGGGGGTCGGTCACCAGCCCCTCGTGAGAGCTCTCTGGTGTGCGGACCGAGCACCACACCTGCGGGCCAGGACAGACATGGGGACATATGGTGTCTAGTGTGGAGCTGAATTAGGCCATAGCTTCAGCTACAGCAGAGCCATCTTGGTCATGAACCACTGTCCAGCTGGTGAGTTCAGGAGTTGTCAGGGCTACTGCAGGAGGCTTGGCCAGGGGAACATGCCCCCTCAGTTCCTTGAAGCCTCTAAAGAGCAACTGGACACCGGGTAACCCAGCCTGGGCGTGGCTGTGGGGAAAGGCTGAGCCCTTTAAGATTGCTTACTGTGGTGCAAAGTACTTGAAAGAGGCCCTGCCTGGATGCTAATTCTACTTCTTATTTTATTCCGGGGTAACCCTGAACGGCCATTTTGTATTCCCAAGCTACAGTTTCTTTTGCCACATTCTCCCACAGTAACAGGAGGAGATCAGTGCTTGCTCCTATCCATTCCACTAAAGCTAGCAGCCCTTCCCTTTCAAATAAAATCCTACTGAAGACTTCTCTCTCTTCAGGTTACTTTCATGGCTCTGGACACCAGGCTTTCTCTCAATGCACTTCCCACATGGTAACTGTGGCCCCATTTCCCAGCACCTTTCCTCCATGACCCCAACTTCTTCTAATGGCATCCTTTGGAGGGAGTGGACAGGAGACACACCCAGTTCTCCCGCGGGGCCATACCTGGGCAAATCCCACAAAGAACAGCTGGTGATTGGTGAGCCCCACAGCAGGTAGCTGCTGCTCCTCCCCATGTGTCCTCAGCCATGCTTGGTAGGCCTAGGGGAATAATAAGAAACAAGTCCACCGGCACCTGCCCACCTCCCCAGGCACCCTCTACACAGCCTGGGAGACCTCGGCCACTCACGTTGTAAGCAGCCTTAAGGCCGCCGTTATCGGCGATGTTTTCCCCCAGTGTCTGGAGTCCATTGAGCCTCTCTCCGTTGACCTGGTACTGGTTGTACTGTTCTTCCATGCAGGCTGTGTGATTCTGGAAAGCCGTCAGTGACTCATTCTGCCACCAAGGACGCAGATTCCCTTCTTTGTCATACTCACGCCCTGAGAAGAAATTATCTTGGCGTCCACCAATAGGAAAACTCACCCACAGGAGAACAAATGCCCCAACCAACCTTGACCAGAGACACCAGGATCCCCAAGGCTTGCCCCCAACACCCCCAAATCCCTGCAGTAGTCACTGGAAATTCTAGACTGGGCCCCTCCCTACCTTGGTCATCAAAGGCATGTGTCAACTCATGGCCCATCACCACGCCGATGCCACCAAAGTTCAAGGCCCTGGTAGATGAGAAATGCTGAATAAGGACAGGATACGAGTATTTCCTGATTCCCCCTTCAGCTCTTTTCCCAGTTCAACCACATGGCCAGACCCCAGCACCCAGACCCTCCCGCCTCAGACACACTTTGGGTGGTTGTGAGCGTAGAAAGGGGCCTGCAAGATGCCAGCAGGGAAGACAATTTCATTCTTGGTCGGAAGGTAGTAAGCGTTCACAGTCTGAGGCGTCATACTCCACCTGTGGGAGGAAGAGAGCGGCTGGGCCTCCTTACTGTCCCCGTGTTCCCCAGCCCAACAGCCCAGGCCTGCCCTGCCTGCCTCCTGCAAGGGCCTTGTACCGCTCCTCACCCCAGCCCCAGAAGCCCTGGTCTACCTCTCCAGCTGCCCCGTGTCTCCCCTCCCGTTCTCACTGGTCTCGGCTGGGAGGTTTGCGGAGCTGGTCAGCCATCACCTTAGCAGAGAAGTTGTACAGATTCAGCATGTTTTGGAAAAAAGAATCTTCAGAGACTTCATACTACGGCAACAGCGGAAGGGAGAAAGCAAGTGACAACATGTTGGAGAAGGTGAGAGTCCCAGACAGATCTTTCCAAGCAAGCCTCAGTCTCCCCAACTAGAAAGTGGAAGTAAACAGCTAACTGACAATATTTTAAAGGTACTTATGCTTCAAGTACTGTTTTGGACTTTTGTTGCCTTTTTTTTTTTGAGACAGAGTCTCACTGTTAGAACCTACTATGAGGATCAGGCTGGCTTTGAACTCACATAGATAGATCCACCTGCCTCTACTTCCTGAGTGCTGCTGAGATTAAAAGCATGGGCCACCACCATGCCCAGCTCTCCACCTCCCATCCCCCTCCGCTGCCCATAGAGGGTTTCTCTGCGTAGCCCTGGCTGTCCTGGAACTTGCTCTATAGACCAGGCTGTCCTGGAAGGCACCACCGCCTGACTTTTTTTTTTTTTTTTTTTAAGATACATTCTTTTGTTCTTATCACCCTGTGAGGTGAGTACTAGTAAAGCCCCATATTACAGATGAAACTGAGGCCTAAAGACATCCTATCCAAGATTACACAGAGTAAGAACATGATCCAGTTAGTCTAAGCTCCAAATCCCTACACTCATTAATGCTGTATTCTACCACCATCTGGCCCACGTCTGGCACAGAACCCATACTTAAGCAGTCTAATTACTTGTGATTACTCCACTGACGACTGCTTGAACTTCGATTACTGAGGCCGGGGAACAATGGCCCATGATTCTGAAGGTTAGTGCTGTGAACAAAGGTACTCACCCCATCATAAACATCATCCAGCTCTTTGGGCTCCAAGATGAAGTCAGGGAAACCAATCATATCATAGATGGCATCTGCCTGAAGAGACCATGTTAAGGGTTTCCCTCCCTGTGCCACAAAACTGTATCCTCTACTACCACCTCAAGATGGCGCCCCAAACACAGCCATGGCTCACTTTCTCCTTGGCTGCCAGCCGGGTCTTCTCATCCATCCAAACCAGCTCTCCCAGGGTCTCCTCAAAAGCAGACCGGATTTCGCTGATCATCCCCTCGGCCTGTGGGGGGAAGGTCACAGGTCAGCCTCCCCCCTGCACTTAGAGCTTTCCTGCTCCCCTCCACCCTCAGGCGCTATCTGGGTCTATCCGGGAGTCATGGGATTATGAAGACTCCTGAAGAAAGGCTGCCCAGCAGGGAGGTGACCACTGGTGACAGTATTGTTATTGTTATTGTTATTGTAGGTAGCTTTTTTCTTTTCTTTTTTGTTTGTTTGGTTTTGGCTTTTTGAGACAGGGTTTCTCTCTGTAGTTTTGGTGCCTGTCCTGGATCTCGCTCTGCAGACCAGGCTGGCCTTGAACTCACAGAGATCCCCCCTGGCTCTGCCCCCACCCCCCACCCCTGAGTGCTGGGATTAAAGTCATGTGCCATTACTGCCCGGCTACTTTTTTCTAATTAATTAAATAAACATTTGAATTGGCAGTTAAGTAAGTTAATATTATAGCTTCAAATACTACCATTGATCTTTATCTGGTTATGAAAGAAATGTATGAACACAATTTGTATTGAAAATAGAAGAAAATCAAACATTTGTAATCTCATCACACAGCTCTCTTCTTTTAATAGTCTGGCTATTCCTAGTGTTTCTGCTAGCCCAGAAAGTAATACAAAATATGGAGCTGTGTTATGCAATCTGTATATATTGTTTGCAGTCTACTTTTGTCCTGCTTTGAAATGTATCACTACACCAGGTATAGGAAGCAGAGGCAGAATGACTGTCACAAGTCTGAGGCCAGCCTGGTCTACAATAGTGAATATTAGGCCAGCCTCAGCTCATGGTTGGGTTTCTCGCTTGAGGTAACAAACTTGTCAAGCATGTTAAGGGCTCCAGATGCAGTACTGGCACCACCAATTTCTTTTTTAACCAAAAAAAGAAAGCCAGGCATAGTTGTTTAATTTAAAAAATAAATTCTAGTTGGCCCTGGTGGTGCCTGCCTTTAATCCCACCACTGGGCTGGGGGGGCACAGAGGTAGGTGGATCTCTGAGTTTGAGGCCAGCCAGGTCTACAGAGTGAGTTTCAGGACAGTTAGAGCTACACAGAGAAACCCATCTCAAAAAACAAAAACAAAAACAAAATCATAATAAATAAATAACTTATCTTCAGTTTAAAAGTGGAATCATGGGGCTGGGGAGATGGCTTAGCGGTTGGGAGCACTGGCTACTCATCCAGGGGACCCGGGTTCAATTCCCAGCACCCACATGGCAGCTAACAACTGTTTATAACTCCAAGATCTGACACTCTCACAAAGACATATATTCAGGCAAAACACTAATTCACATAAAATAAAAATAAATTAATTAAAAAAATAAAATAAGCGCAAGGCCCTGGGTTCGGTCCTCAGCTCCAGAAAAAAAAAAAAAAGAAAGAAAATAAAATAAAAGTGGAATCATATTCCATCCTATCATTTATTTTTCTTTTACTCCATGATTGAACATTTCAGTTTGTTTCATTTCTCCCTACAAACAACTCTCCCATAAACATCTAATATTTAAGCATATCTATTGTTATCTCTTAGAATTATTTTTGATAATTATATAGGTAACATAAACCCAGTATAATAATTTGTACAATTACAGAAAACTTTAAGGAACCCAATGACCCATAATCCCACCACCCAGTTTGCTGATTAGTAAACTCCCTTCCCAGTTTTTCTTCTATGCATGCACACGTATGACCAGCAGATTTTTAAACAAATCAAAGGGTAGTTTTAGAAGCTTGAAGACTCACGATTTCCTTGCTTCGCCGGTCAAACGTGGCCTTCACGAAGAGCGAGCCCAGAGCAAAGCCAAGGGCGTCATCTGTGTTGGAGATACAGGTCTGCCACCTTGGCGTACAGGACTGCAAAGGGACAAAGAGCAAGATCTCCAGAGAGAGCACTAACCTCTAGTCTGAAGGCTTCTTTTCTTCTCTGGGGCTAAGCCTCTCAGCTGGGCAGCAGACACTTGGGCTTGGGGTACCACTTCTCCTTCAGACTCCAGAGACAGGTAAGGCAACATCTCAAACTATGCCGACCCCGCAAAGCTCCAACAGAAAACGGGCATGCTGCCCACTCCGTTCCCAGTTCTCTACTATGTTCCTAATAGTCTCCCTTGGGCTTTAGATGTTTCCTTTTTCTTTCTTTCTTTCTCTTTTTTTTTTTTAGATGTATTTATTTCTCATGTATACAGTATTCTGTCTGCATGTATGCCTGCAGGCCAGAAGAGGGCACCAGGTTTCGCTACAGATGGTTTTGAGCCCCCATGTGGTTGTTGGGAACTGAACTAGGGACCTCTGGAAGAGCAGTCAGTGCTCTTATCCTCTGAGCCACCTCTCCAGCCCCCTTAGACGTTTCTTTTTTATGTTTACTAATTTGGAATGGGAGACAGTCTGACCTACCATGGTCCAAGTGTGGAGGTCAGAAAACAACCTAAAGGAGCCACCATGTAGGACTTGGGGTCAAATTCAGGTCATCAGGCTTGATGGCAAGTGTCTTTACCAGCTGTTCTGAACCATTTTGTTTTGTTTTGTTTTTTTGAGACAGAGTTTCTCTGTGTAGCCTTCGCTGTCCTGGAACTTGCTCTAAAGACCAGGCTGGTCTCAAACTCACAGAGATCCACCTGCCTCTGCCTTGCACCATCATTGCCCGGCAGTTCTGAGTCATCTTGCTGGCCCAAGTTCAGAAGTTGCTTTGCTCAGTTCTACAGTTCAGGCTTATATGCCATCAGTCCACTATACCTGAAACCTGGGCATCACCCCAGCTTCCTCTATCGCCTCCCCTCCCAATCCAGTCAGTCACTAGTGACTACGAGCTCATCCTCATCATTTCCTGAGTAGCATGTCACCATTTTCCTGCCCTGTAACACTGTCATCACTTGTCATGGTCAGGCTCCTTTTTTGTTTTTTGTTTTTTATTTTGTTTTGTTTTTTTTGAGACAGGGTTTCTCCGTGTAGTTTTAGAACAGGCTGGCCTCGAACTCACAGAGATCTGCCTGGCTCTGCCTCCCGAGTGGTAGGATTAAGGCATGCGCCACCGCCACCCAGCATAGTCAGACTTCTTAACGTAACTGCCATGGACGTCCCATGCCCACCTTACCACACTCAGTCTGCAGCCCTGTTCTCAAGCTCCTACAGAACCCCTGCCAACACACCAAGCTCCTCCGGGCCTCCGTGTTTTTGTTGTTGTTGTTGTTTTTTGTTTTGTTTGTTTTGTTTTGCATGTGTTGTTTCTTATGCCTGGAATGCCCTCGTCCCCTGCTTTCTCAGGAGTTTATTCCTCACAGGGCATCTTCTGAGAAAATTGTCCTGTTTCCTTCCCCATTGTCCCCCACATAGAGTGTGCCTGTCCCAACTTCAGCTTTATAATACAAAGGTTTTTCACTCACTGTGAACAATTAATACTTTCAAAATACATGCATTTGATTGCAGGTTTACTCCCCACACTTAATGAGGCCTCTTGAAATGAAGAACACACTTGATCATCTTCATCCTCATCATCAAAGCTGAACATCTATCTACACCACGTGCGGACGTTGACTTAAGCCAGCCTTGAAACATATTCCTGTTACAGATGAGGAAACGGAGCCAGAGCAACATGCTCACATACCCATGGTGCCATAGGCCAAAATATGAAGGAACTAAGATTGGAAATTATGACAGCTTGATTCCGATCTGTGTTTCATACCATGTGTTCATGTACCAAGAGGAAAATGATCCTGACACACTGTGGGCAGGAAGCACCAGCGAGGTTTGTTCAGGAAGGAAGCAGAGCTCACCTTCTTGGTGCCATAGAGGGTCTCCAGCAGCTTCTCCTGCGCAGACTCAAAGCGCTGGTCAAGGCTTGAGGTCGTCTTCTGCACCAGGTTCCAAATTAGATAATTGTTCAGGACGCTATTTCCGTACCAGAAAATAAGGAAAGACATGTGTGGAACCCTTTCCCCTCCCCAGCCAGTCCCCAGGACCATGCAGGCTACAGGAGTCCTGAGAGTTGTGTGGCAAAGTGATCCTGAAGTCTTTCTCTGGGACACAAATGCCTGCAGAAATCAGCTTGGAGCAAGGTGTGGGAATAGAGGTCACAAATGGATACCCTGAAACTGCCCAGGGGGAGAGTCCACAGACGTTCTGATATGAAGTTTGGAAGGTTCAGGCCTTATCACTCAGTCTGTGTGCCAATTCACTATGGTTGGTCCTTCCAGAAATTTCCAAAGCCCTGAGTCCCCTCCACCACTGGTACCTCCCCTGCCCCCTCCCGTTCCCCAGTCACACCTTGGTTCCGTGCGGTTGATGAGCTCCGACACCTGTTGTAAATACTCAGTCCCGTACACCACCACGGGCTCAGAGTCACCCAACTCGAGTGGTGACAACAAGAAAGAAAGGAACTCCAGCCAGTCCATGGAGGGTGCTAGAGTCTGAAAGCAGAAACTCCTCAGGCTCCCTGCCTTCCCACTGGGCTCCCCCATTGATTTGTTATAGCCTGGGCATCTTTCCCACTGCCATAGTAACAGTTACTGACTGCTTGGGGACCCCTTCCTGCAATAAGTGATTTTCCAGGCCTGAATGCCCTGCTGTCTGGGAGTCTAACCACTTATTATACAAGGAAAGCCACTGTGTGTGATATTCAGCTTGGGCACAGAAATTCAAATATTTTCATGCCGGTTGATAAAACACCACTTCCCCAACGTGCCCCACATACCTGGTCTCTCTACAGAATCTCCTTTCCCCTAGTCTTTCCATAATTCAACCAAAAGGGGACTGGCACAGGAGGCGCATTAGGAGATATTTCCGTACACATTCTGATTATTTTGTAGATATCTCATCAATTTGTTTTTCCATTTTCTTGCTTACTTGAGATGGGGGTCTCACACCTGTAGCCCAGGTTGGCCTGGAACTCACAGAAATCCTCCTGCCTCAGTCTCCCAAGGGTTGGGGTTACAGATGTGAACCGCCACATCTGGCTAAACATTTTAAATACGATCTCTTTACATAGTCCTGGTCAACAGGACTGAAAGAGACTAGAGGATGGCTTTGAGAGTGCTGGCTTAAAATGCTGACCATTTTTCTTTCCAGGATAGCGATACACATCCGGAAAGCTCGCAAAAGCAGGACGTGGGGGGAAGGACCGGCTGCCTCAGGAGATAAGGAGACGGGGTGGTCTTTATCAAGGGCTAGCCTCTCCCTAACATCTGTAGTCCCCCGCCTACCCCACCTGCAGCTCCGAGATGCTCATCTTATGATAGATCTTCTCTTCATCACGCCGCTGGTCCTGGGGCACAGTGATGTTAGCCAGTTGTGTCTCCAGCTCGAGGACTTGCTGCATCTGCTCCCGGGTGGAGGCGGGCTGTCCACCCAGCAGCACGCCCAGCTCTTCCATGTAGTCCAGGTAGGCAGTAAGCACCTGTGAAGGCCCGTCATCCTCAAAGCCAGGAACACGTCCTGCCCAAGGCTAAGATCCGCTCAGGCCCTCCCTCTTCCCACCATTCCTTTGGCTTGACGTGCTTTATGGACGTCTTGGTGGCCCTGTTTAATTCCTGATCCGTTGCTGACCACTGTCGGCTTTGGCTTACTTAATTACCTGTGCTCGTATCATCTGTTTCCCTCAGTGGACGCTGTTCAAATTGTGTCAGCTGTTTGCCACTGAATCCCAAGAGCCTGGATCAGGGCCAAGCACAGAACTGGTCCCCTGTAAATGTTTACCCAACGGATGGACTCCCATAGTTCTTTGCCTTCTCATTTCCCATCGCCCTTCTAATTACCCAGTCCGTCAGGAGCCATGTGCTTTTACTTGAACAGCTGCATGGACCCGACCCTGTAGGGGGTCTGCCCCTTCGCCTCCCTTCCACCTGTCATCCTAACAGGCCTCAGATGTGCTTTTCTCACCCTCCCTTGTATCCAGGGGAGAGAGAAAGCACAGGAAAAAAAAAAAAAAAAAAAAAAAAAGCACTGAACATTATGTATGCATGACCAGATGGCTAAGGGATTTACATATAATGTATCTTGCCCCACACCCTCATAGCAACTCCATAAAATCCATAGTAGGTCCAATTTCCATAGAGGGAACAAGCCTGAGGAGATGAGGTAAGGACTCCCATCCCAAACTCCCCCTGACAGGGTCAGAATGTGGAAGCCTGAGCACTACCTGGGCCTGCCTCAGGCCAGGCTGGCACCATCAGGACAAAGCTTGTTTGCTTATTCGTCACTGGAATCTTGGGTTCAAGTACAATGTCTCCCCTACGATAGTTCACTAAGTATTTGTGGAGGAAAGGGAAAAAAACATGCAGATAGATCATCAGCTCTAGCCAGCAACCACCTCTGTGGTTCCCCTCCCCTCTTTTCAAGACAAGACCTCACTGTGTAGCCCAGAGTGGTATGAACTCACAGTTCTCCTACCTCTGCTTTCAAGTGTTAGAATTACAGTTTCCTTCCTGCTCCTGAACTGAAGTCCCACCCTGGGTTCACTTAATGCTAGAGGCCATCTCTTTTCTTCACTGAAAAGTTTTTGGTCCCTTGATATTCATTCTTTTGTTGTTATTGTTGTTTTGACTTTTCGAGACAGGGTTTCTCTGTGTAACCCTGGCTGTCCTGGAACTCACTCTGTAGACCAGGCTGGCCTCAAACTCACAGAGATCCACCTGCCTCTGCCTCCCGAGTGCTGGAATTAAGGGCATGCGCCACCACCCTACCCCCACCCCACCCCTGGTGATATTCGTTCTCTATACTACAAAACTTCTCCTTTTCCCCACTCTACTGCTGCTGGCGTCAGAAGAGTATCACTCTGCCCCCCATCCTAGCTGCTAGGGGGGCACAGTTAGCCCAGTCACGGACCTGGCACGTGTGTGTACTTTTCTCTCCCCACCTCTTTGTCCTCAGCTTAAGACTTACTCCTGAGACTTTCTTGAATTCTCCGCATCCTGGTTTTCATCCTGTCACGGCCATTGCACTACATCTTCCCCGATTATGGCAAGAGGCTTCCCTTCCCCCTAAGGAACCCAATGGTGCAATAAGAGTCAAACATGAGGCCTTTTCCAAAGCGATGGCCAACACGGCTCTTCCCTGTGCTCTCGCACACACACACACACACACACACACACACACACACACACACAAACACGCAAGCATGTGTGCAGGCATGGCCTGCTGCTCAAGTCGGGGGAAAGGATAGCTTCTGAGAGCTGGTTCTCTCATGCCATCTTGTGGGACCCGGGAATCGAAGCCTGTATCTGCTGGGCCATCTGCCAGGGACCCACTTCTTCTGGGATAAAGCCTAAACTTGCTGCTACAGTAATGTGTGTGTGTAGTCCTAGCACTCAGGAGGCTGGGGAAATAAAATCACTAAAGTCCAGGAGTTAAGACCAGCGTGGAATACTATAAGATCCTATCTCAAAAAAAAAAAAAAAAAAAAAATGGTTCCTAAATTCTAAATTAGACCTACATATTTGTCCAGAAGGACTGGATCACCTTTCCCTATTTCATTTCCTCGCTCCTTCAGTCTGTCAATAAGCTGTCCATCTTCCTTCCTGAGAGCCTGTCTGAACTGCTTCTTCTGTGGGCCCCTCTTTCTCAGTCTTGGCCTACCTTCCCCGTCATCCAGGGCTAGTTCCCAGTTGGAATCAAATTGGGAGCCTCGCGTAGGACCTTCTCTGTGGTTGTCCTAATGACTGTGACCAAAACAGCATCACGAGAGGCTTCCTATTCTCTCCACCACTGAGGGAGGAAGAGCGGCAGTCTTACTCACACATGTCTAGAGCAGGGTCTGGCTGAGAAGTCCAGGCAATGTTAACGAAGGCATGGCAGAGGGACACAGGACTCTCCAGCTGGTCGCTCTTTCTTCCACAGCCCTCGACACCCAAGCATCACCTCCTTTGTCCCGCCTTCTTCTACGTTAAAGGAGAAGCCCCGAGCTTCCGGCTCCCTTCACACTATCCTCTCCAGAGCTCACCAACTTCCGTAGCTGCCTACATACAGACCTCTCACACAGAAGGTGCCCACGTTCCTCAAACTCACATGTCTAAAATGAGAGACTCTCCCACGCTATCTGTTCTACGCAGGAGCATTGGCTGGTACCCTGCACCTCAAACTTATGCTTCTCTTTTTACAGTCAAGAAACCAGCCTCAGAGACACCAATCAATTACAACAAGCAGGAGAGCTGAACTTGAAATCCAGGTCTGGTTTCAAAGTCACTCCCTGTCTGTGACATCACACTGTCTCCTGGTCCCCAAGTTGTCCAGGCTGATTCTTCTACAGATACCACGGATCCCCTAAGGCCTACTCCATTCCACCGTCACTCAGCCTTATAGCTGCCATCATCTTTACCTCTTTCCTCTTCTAACATCAGGTAACTAGCATGCCGTGGTTCTAGCGCGATATGTCTTTCAACCTCAGCTTAGCACTCACTCTGCCTCTCCCTCTGTCACCTGGGCCGTCACTGACTCAGGGTCCAGGCACTGCGGAGACTCTCATCTCTGGGCTCCAGGCTCCCTCCTCTGTGTCTTCTTCTTACCTCCAGACAAACTGGCTTCCCAAGGCACTGCTAACCTCATCCCTCCATCCCTGTTCTGGAACCTGGAGGTGACTCTTGGGCTGCAGAATAAATCTTTGAGGCATTCAAAACCTTCTCCATAACCAGTCACCAACCTCCTTCTGGCCTCCATGTGCTCAGCAGCACATCTCACCAAACCATACTTCTTGTTACATTCCAAACACATCTAGCCTCTCTGGCTTCAACATTTTGTTCAACACATCCTCTCTATGCAGAAGGCCCTCTGTTGCTCCCTGGACTCATCCTCATGGTCCAAACACACTAAGCCTTCTTCCTCTGAACACTTGTGTAACCTATCTCTACATAGGATGACCTCTGATGAGCCTTTGTAGTCTTTTCTCAAAATTACATCCAGTTATTTATTTGTGGTGTGTGTGTGTGTGTGTGTGTGTGTGTGTGTGTGTGTGTGTGTGTTTGCGTGAGTATAGAGGTAAAAGGAAATCTCGGAGAAAACAGTTCTCTCCTTCCATCATGGGTCCTAGGGATTGAACTCACAATATCAGGCTTCACAGCCAGAGCCTTTACCTGCTGAGCCATGGTGCTGGCCCACTTCTTTGCTTTTATAGGGGTCTGACTCAAATGTGATCTCATAAGGGAACTCTTGGATGCCTGCATCTGGCCTAAGTCCTAGAGACCTTTTGAACCTTGTTCTCAGACCCTTAGATCCACAAACCTATTGATATCAAAAACTTCCTGTGACAGTGACTCTGAAACCGACATCTCAGAATTGCTCCAGAGATTCTGGCACACAGTAGGTACCCATGAAATGTCTTCCCAGGGCTGGGGATGTAGCTCAGTGGTAGAGTGCTTGCCTAGCATGTGTGAGGCCCTAGGTTTGATTCCCAGCACCACAAAAAGAAAGAAAAAAAAATGTCTTGGAAGAATAATAGGAAGAACGGAAGGGAGGAAAGAAGAGACGGAGGAAGAGGATTGAGGAAAGGAGAGAAGAGGAATAGAGGATAGCCTGCTTGCCGGATGGGGGCTCACCTCCCCGATTCTGACCCTAGGCAAAGAGAAAGGTATACAGGGATTAGCCAGCTCAGCAAGGGATGGGAGAGAAGTTCCAGGCGGTGCCTTACTTTCTCATTGGCAGTTCTATTTAGGTAGTAATCTCGAGAGGGCAGGAAAAGCCCAGACTGGTCCACCTGCAACAGCAACAGGTAAAAGTTAGTCTCTCCCACTTTAAACCTGAGCCTCCTGGGCATGGGGGTGGGAGGGCGGGTATTCAGCCTGCCTGTCGGAGGAGAGTGGACTCTTGGCTTGCTTGGCAAAGGTTCCACGAGTCCCTACCCTTTCCCAGCTAGGCACCTGGATGACGTTGCTGTTGGAGCTCTTAGAATCGGCACTGACATAGACCGTGAAGAAGGGGGTGGCTCTGTACGTTCCGGCTACTGCCTTTAGCACTTCCATGAAGTTGTCCTCATCCCAAGGCCCCGTGATGTTCCAACCACCGATCTGAGTAGAGAGCACACGTGAAATCTCTGGTCCAGGGATTCTCAGAGCTTCCCTGGACCACATGCTGTCCCTCCTGCCCGAAGCCCACCCGGTGCCCCTGCCTTGTCAATGAGGTCTCGAAGGGGCTGGGCTCCTAGCTTCTCAATGCGCTCCAGCTGGAGGCAGGACAGGTAGAAGCGTCGCGTCTTCCGCTCAGCTTCGCTGCTGGAATTGAAAGTGGTATTCTCTGCAATGGGTAGAACACAGGACAGGATCCAGGGAGCAGTTAGATTAATTGTTGCCGGGGAGCCCCTGACCTTCATTCTTCTCCTTGCCCCCCCACGTGTGTGTGTGTGTGTGTGTGTGTGTGTGTGTGTGTGTGTGTGTGTGTATTTATGTATGTATGTATTTTGTGGCACTGGGATTGAATTTAGGACCTTTCACATTGAGCTGTAATCCCAGTCCTTTCTATTTTTGGTAAAGTCAAAAAATAGGGTCTTAATAAGTTGCCCAGGCTGGCCTTGACCTTCCAATCTCCCTGCCTCAGTCTCCTAAGTAACTGGAATTATTGGCATACATTAGCAAGCCAGGTTCTCCTTTCTCTCTCTCTCTCTCTCTCTCTCTCTCTCTCTCTGGAAGTAGTCTCACTATATAGTCCTGATTGGCCTGGAACTTACTACATAGACCAGGCTAGACTCAAACTCACAGAGATCTGCCTGCCTCTGCCTCCAGCGCTGGGATTAAAGGTGTGCAGCACCCATGAAGACTGAGGAGTTAATTGGGGCCTTTCCCTCCTCTGTTTGTGGAGCCCCTCAAAGAAGCCTGTTACTCTTAGAGGTCTGCCCCCAGGTAACCCATCTCCAGCTATGGAGAGCTCCTGCTCTCTGCATACTCTCCCACAGGAGCGCCACAGAATGATCCACCTAGTCCTTCACTGGTGGATATTTATCGAGTACCCACTAAGTGCTAGACCACGTGCCAGACACAAAGCCTAAGATGGGCACAGCACTCCTGCAGTCATCACTCACCAAGCAGGTGCTTCAGTATGGCCTGGTTCTGGTCCCAGAGGCTGTTGAAGGTGTTCCAGCGAGAACGCCCATTGGGCAGAGGGTTTCTTCTAATCCAGCCTCCACAGGAGAACTGATAAAAGTCCTGACAGGGGCTCACCCCACGGTCCAGAGATTCCAGGATTTTCCCAGCCACTCGAATGCAGGCTTCTGTGAGGCAGGTGCTATGGGCTGGGTCTGTGGCAGGGGACAGGATGGAAGGTAGGAGACTGTCAATCAGGATGGAAGAAGAAAACATTTTGAGAAGGCAAGGACTTCAGGAAGTTGGGAAAGCTAGCCCCAACAAGAAAAATATTTAGAGGCCCTTCCATTTCTAGCCCCCACAGCTATGAGGACTCCTGACAGGCGTGGACCCACCTACCTCTGTGGTACTGGACCCACAGAGCCACGAGGCAGCCCAAAAGAAGGGCAGCCAGCACTAGAGAGAGGCCTGCCAAGACCAGCTCCAGCTGTGTGTGTGAACCAAAGAGTCTTCTTGTCCTCTTCTGGAACCCCACCTGGGCAACACAGGACAGGGAGCAATTGAGCCGCATTGCAGGGACTCAAGATCACAGAAGTCCTTCCAGCAAATAAAGGTATGAAGGCACAGCCCGTTTCTAGAGTCATGGAGCAAATAGCTAGTGGGGTTAACTTGGGGGCCCAAGAGCAAAGAAGTAGGAGCAGCCTGATTTGTGCAACGTCATGGCTTTGAATCTCCTCACCCTAGTCCTGGCGCAGAGGCCAGAGATGGAGTGGAAACTGGAGCAGGTGACCCACCAGAAGAGCCCAGAGCACATGGTTATGACAGGCGCCATGCCAAGGGCGAGGCCTGAGGAGAAAGGGGGAACCCCCTTGCCCACCTCCAATGAGTCCTGGGTGGCCCTGCCTTCTACTGGAGTCTCCGGTGCTTCTTCATCCCGAAGCTTAGCAAACACCATCTGCAAACAGTTCAGGAGCGCCAACTGAGGTCAGGCAGCTAGGCCTTTTGCCCAAGGCCTTGCCCGGGTGTCCGTCGCTGGGCCAGCTTCCTCCTACCTGCAGGAATGGTGCTTCCCAGATGCCGGGCTCTCAGGCTGGGGTCCCCTCTGACATCATCCCTCTCTAACCCGCATAAGAAGCCCCCATCATCCGCAAGCCCGAGTCCCTGCCAGATGCTGCCAGCTCACTCACACCCTCCCCTCCACACTTCGTGCCCTCTCCACCCGGGTCCTCTCCCCTGGAGCCCAGGGCCACCACTCACACTGCCTCCGCCACCCAGCTCATGCAGCGCGACGTTCATGGTGGCGTGGAGCAGGGCCCGGCCGCGCCTTAGGGCTGGGCGAGGTTGACCCGCCCAGGAACTACGGCCCAGGCCACCCGCTGAGCCCCGGCGCGGGCCTCCATCACGGCCACCGCTGCAGCCCCTGGCTTGGCCGCCGCGGCCCCGGCTTTCTCAAGTCTCCCACACCCAGCGGCGCGCCCGGGGGTGGGAGCGAGGGGGAGGGGCGGAGCGCTCGCGGCTCCCCGCCAGCTTCGGTGCCCGGGACCGTTGTTGTGGATATTGCCTTCCCCGCAACCAACCGCGGCTCTCCATCAAGCCCGAGACCTCCTCAGGCAGGCCACCGATAATTTGCTTTCCTTTGGTTGAGGCCCAATCCCTGCTAATATTCTTTACCCTAACTCTCCAAATTGCAGGCCTTCCCCAACACTTTTAAACATCCTAGAGGAATCATGCCCCGGCGAGGAGCCTCTTTACCAGTCTGTCTGCGGGGTCTTTTTACAGCCGGCACACATAGATAGACGCCACTGGCAGTTCACGCCTTTACAGGTGTCCACAGGATATACAACAGCACACAGACTCCAAGCACAAGTGTACAGAGACACTCAGAAGCAACCACACTGAACATTCACAATGTATATATGCAAAAGCCCAGTGTCGCTGGGGACACACACAAGCACACACCAAGTGTTAGGGCAGCATGCACTGTACACACAGCTCACACTAATGCCACTCTTACACATTGCTTCAAGATGGCACTTTTACTCTCCAAGATAATTGCTGTCATCAGATCATCTCATAAAGGGAGGGTTACAGATGGTGACAAATTGGCAGGGAAAAAAACAGCCATGCACAGATATTTAAAGAAAAGACATGCTAACACTTCTAACTCAGGAAGGCAAGCGATTTTATTTGGGAGGTTTACAAGAAAGAAAAAAAATAAAATAACACCAAGCAATATTTAACTGAAACGCAACAGTGTGGCATCCATGCATCTGCCATCTGCCTTCCATATTGTCATTCCTTAAACAGGCAGGGGAGTGTGACAGTCTGTTGCACCAAGGAGTGCCTCATGTTTTTTACAGTGCTGGGGAGGGAACTGGGGCACTGAGTCACTGCCTCATCTTCTTCTCCCTAACCTCACCAAGAGAATACAAGAATGTGATATGAGGAAGCTTTACGTAGTGGCAGTGGTTAATCGTTTATTGATTCCCACCTCGGTTCTCAGACATCTTGTTGCAAGAGGCTCCAGCGTGGAATATTCTTGTGGCTGAGAAGAGATGCATGGTGAATGGGTTCAGCTGAGAACTGCGGGGCTACTTTCTGAGGCAGGTTTTCATCCCCAAACTGCATGTTCTCAAACAAGACAAAAACAGTGTTGCTGTTCGGATGAACAGCTCTGGATTCAGACCAGCTTCCCCATCTGTAGAATGGAAGAGTAGGAGCTACCTCAAAGTGTGTTTCTAGAATCAAATGAAGCAGTGCATGGCACATTAAGAGCATATTATGAGTCAGTCTGGTTTTTCAGGTTCTGGGTATTGAACCAAGGACCCTGTATCTACCTCCACATTATTTGAGGGCTTTAAAGGATTGTTTTTGAAGCTGGATTGATGGCTCACTGGCCACTCTTCTAGAACAACCAGAGTTGAATTCCCAGCAGCCACATAAAGGCTCACACCCCTCAGTAACTCAAGTTCCAGGGGATCCAACACTCTCTTCTGGCTTCCACATGTTCTGCAGGCACATGTTGCACAGACAGACACGCAAAACATCCAAACACATAAAATATAAATAAATAAACAAATAAAAATTTAAATGAAATAGAAGTTCAATAATGTTTTGGGGGATGAGGTGTCTTAAAATAAAGGCTATTTTTGGCTCACTATGGTGATGCACACCTTTAATGCCAGCACTCCGGAGGCGAAAGTAGGTGGATCTATGTGAACTTAAGGCAGCCTAGTCTACACATTGAATTCCAGGCCATCCAGGGCTACATAATGACTGAGTCTGTCTTAAAAAAATATATACTATTTTTATTTTAAGGGAAAATCTCATTAAATTGTCTAAGCTGACTGTAAACTTTCAATTCCTCTGCTTCAGTCTCCCCAGTAGCTGAAATTAACAGGCCTGCCTGATTTTATTTTATTTTGTCTATTTTGAGACGGGATCTCACTACGCAGCCTGGGCTGGTCTCCACCTTCAGTGATCTTCCTACCTCTGCCTCTTGAGTACTGGATATAAGTGTACACCACCATGCCCTGGTATTTTAATTATTATTATCATTTAAGCCCTATAACTAGAGTAAGTAGGACTAGTTAGCCTGGAGGTAGCATATTCTATTTCTCTGATGGCGGAGCAGGCTAGGTTAGTCAGGGGTTCCCTAAGCAACAAGTTTTCACATCTTGCCATACTGAAGTCTGAGGCAGCGATCTACTTGGGACGAGTCTTTGGCTTGTTCAGGCTCACTCCAACAATTTATTTGTTTTTATTTTATGTCAATTTGTGTTTTGCCTACATGTATGTACATCTGTATGAAGGTGCCAGATCCCGTGGAACTGGAGTTACAGACAGTTGTGAGCTGCCATGTGGGTGCTGGGAGTTGAACCTGGGTCCTCTGGAAGAACAGCCAGTGCTCTTAACTTCTGAGCCATCTCTCCAGCCCCTCAGGCTCACTCTAATGGTGACATGGCATCACAGCATTTACCTCTCCATCTCCCTTCCAAAACTAGATGAAAGAAAATTCAGCACTTAAGAGTCAGGTGAGGTGACATACGCCTATGCCTGGAATGTGGAAGCAGGAAGACCATTCATTCAAGGCCATCCTCAGTTATACAGTGAGTTGGTGGCCAGGCTAGGATATATGAGACCCTATCTAAGGAAGAAAAGGAAAGGAAGAGGGAGAAAACAAAACAAAACAAAACAAAACAAAAAACAAAACAGAATGAGTCAGAGCTGGTAGTACAGGTGTGCAATCCCAGCTACTCAGAACTAGAAGGATAACAAATTTAAAATGGCCTGCCTGAGCACCCTGAGCAACTTGGTAAGACTCTTGTCACAAAACCAAAAGGAGAAAGATGACTGGGGATATAGTTCAGTTGTAGAGCACTTGCTAGCATGCGTAAGGCCCTGGGTTCAATTCCCAGCAACTGAAAGACAAGGAAGGGACGGGGAAACCCAAACCATCAGGTACACACAGCACTTCAGCTTGTGTTGGTTTGAATGAGAGTGGCCCTCATAGGTTCATCTGGTTGAATACTTGGTCCATTCCAATTGGTGGAATTGCTCGGGAAGGAGTAGGAGGCGTGGCTTTGTTGGAGGAGGTGTGTCACTGGGGGTGGGCTTTGAGGTTTCCCACACCAACCCCAGTTAGCTCTCTGCCTCCTGTGTGTGGACTATAATCTCTTAGCTACTTCTCCAGCACCATACCTGCACACCTGTTGCCATGCTTCCCACCATGAGGGCCACGGATTCACCCTCTGAAACTGCAAGCTCTCATGAAACACTTTCTTCTGTAAGCTGTGTTAGTCATGGTGTCTCTTCACAGCAACAGAAAAGTGACTAAGACAACTGTTCTGGATGTGTTACATATGCAGACTCCTTCATCCTTGTGACACAGTTTCTAATTGGCTGAACTAGGATCCAAATTCAGGGCTTCTGACTCCTTTCTGGAAAGCAGATTGGAAATGTGTCTCAAACGAAAGCCAGGTTTCTTCGATACTATTGCTGCTCTTTTACCATCTCTCCTCCAAGAAGAATAAGAAGAAACACGTCTGTTTTGAAACCAGGCTAACTTGGATTCAAATCTAGGCTCCTTTTCTTATTAGCTAACGTCTTTATCAAGTTATTGGACAGCACTACATTTTCCATGCTGTAAAACAAACACAACTATCCCTATCTCAGAGAACTAAACGCAACCACCCACACAGGAGACTCTAGTACGTTTACAGTGTTCTCAGGTTCACAAAGACTGAACCTGAATATTTGTTTCATGTCTCCTTCATGATCAAAATCAGTCTTTTGGCCCATTACTGCTCCTGTCTACATTTCTTATTAGAAACTTGAAGATACTTCTATTCTCTAATTCTATTATCTTCCCTTTGTGTTTACCATCCATTCCCCCCTATTCTATTGTGTCCTCCTTTCTCCGTTCCTCCTTCCCTATGTATCACTCATTTATTTGTTTGTAACAGAGTCTTAGGATGTAGTCTAGACTGTCTTCAAACTTTCTATCCTTCTGTCTCAGTGTCCAGGGTATTTAGTTCAGTAGAAATATACCTCCAAGCTTGGCTTTCCTACCACCCTTCAGTCTCCTTCCCTCTAATGATTTGAATGAAGGGAGAATGGGCAGACACTGTTCTCCCACATTTACAAGGACAGTGTAGTCATGATGATAGGAAATACTAATGGTCAATATTGACAAGGATGGAGAATATGGTCGCCTCCATACACTACAGTTAGCTTATAAATCCAGATATTCTTTGTACTATGAGAGATGCAAATGTGTGTACATTTTGATACAGAAAGCCTACTTCTAGAAAATTGTGTCAGGAAATGTTATCCAAAAGATGTCTTTATTAAATAGCTTTTGTTCCATAACAAACCACACCAAATTTAATGGGTTAAAGTAAGAACTAAACCGGGCAGTGGTGGTGCACACCTTTGATCCCAGCACTTGGGAGGCAGAGGCAGGCTTGGTCTATAGCCCAGGACAGCCAGGGCTACACAGAGAAACTCTGTCTCGAAAACCAGAATAAATAGAGTAAGTACTATTACTTTTCATGTTCAGTGGTTTGGTTGGATGGCTCTTCAGGGGCTGGATAGTCTACAGTACTTAGATGGCCTCATTTGTTTTATGGGCTTCGGTTGGGATGACCAAATCCTGTGTAATTAACTCTTCTTCCAATAACCATGCTATATCAGAATAACAAAAACCGAAAGATTGAGCTAATGTTATTCATCATTAGAGCTCTCATCATCAACAACAACAACAAAAACAGGATCCTGCTCCAGTACACAGCCACCTCTCAGACCTTTGCTTCATCACATTTGGTAGTGCCCCCACAGGGCAATCGAGTCCTGTGGTCAAAGTCAGACTTAGCGATGGAGAAATAGGCTCTACTTCTGTATTGGGAGAGCTATAAAATGTTGGGTTTTTTTCTACAACATGTGCTCATCACAGCAGTATTTACAATAACCCCCCAAATAGGGAGGAAATAATGTATAAATACAGAGGGCTTGTGGAATAACCCAAACATCCACACACTGGAACCCTATGCAGCACATGCAAATAATAGAAGAGGAATAATCAATAGGAGAAAATGCCATATAAAATTAAGAGAGGAAGGGTTTTTTTTTAATTTCATTTTTATAAAGCAAAATAAACAAATACATACATGCAAGCACGGGTGTAAAAACGTCAAAAGGATGTAAACAAAATGTTTAGTGTGAATGTGCCCAATGATGATGTTACTTCCTCTTTTTTATACTTATTTATTCATTATATGTATGTTTGCACATGCCATAGCACACATGGAGGGGTCAGAAGGACAACCTGTGGGCATCTCTCCTTCCATCATGGGGACTGAAATCAGGTTGTCAGTCTTGACAGCACAGACCTTTACTTACTGAGCCATTGAACAAGCCTGTTGTCACTGTATAACAACAGCTACAATTTCTATGCACTTTACTTGTTAATTTAATCTTTATAGTCTAATAAAATATATCCCACTAATGTAATTTCCCTGTTTTATAGATGAGAAACCCAAGAGACTGGGAAACTTAACAACTTGCCTCAAATCAAATCGTAAACATAAGGCAGGATTCTGATCTAAACTTCATACTCATTAATCACCACACTAGTCTACCGGAGTCAACTGATGTGTCGGGGCTCCAGTGTGATCCTTTAGTGTATTTAAATGTATTCTATCATCAGTGGGGTTTTGTTGTTGCTCTTTTTCCATGCTGGGGAACCAACCCACAGCCTTATGCATAGTGTGCAAGCTCCAGCCCTTGCTTTTTCTGAAACAGGTTCTCAATGTAGTCCAGGCTGGCCTTGAACTCATTATATATCCCAGGCTGCTTGAGATCTTCCTTCTTTAGCCTTCTGAGTGCTGGGTACAAGAGTGTGCTACTATGCCTCAGGATTTTCAATTTAAAAAAAATTCAATGTGGGGGGCTGGAGAGATGGCTCAGAGGTTAAGAGCACGGACTGCTCTTCCAGAGGTCCTGAGTTCAATTCCCAGCAACCACATGGTGGCTCACAACCATCTGTAATGAGATCTGGTACCCTCTTCTGGCCTGCAGTCATACATGCTGTATACATAATAAATAAATAAATCTTTAGAAAAAAATTCAAAGTGCTATTACAATATTTCAAATTTTATCTCAGCAGGGATGAAGAACATCAAACTTTTGAGTAGAGGATCAGAATATAAGGAATTTTCCTCACACTTTGATAACTTAAGTAGAACTTATGTATATTCACTATTACAAAGTCTTTATAGTCCTGCACTTGGATCTTTTGCTTAACTACGATCCAGCACGCTCAGGGAGACAAGAATAGATTATTTAACATTATTATTTAAGGTTTGGGAGGTTCAAGGTTAGCCTGGTCTATACAACAAGTTCCAGGCCAGTCAAGCCTACATATTGAGACCTTGTCTCAAACAAAACAAAACAAAACAGAAGAATCTAACCAGCTGAGTGTGGATGCACACCCATGTACTCCTGGAAACATTGGAAGCTAAGGCTAGGGGGCTTACCTGAGCTATATAAGAAGCTTTCAGGCTAGCTTGGGCTACACAGCAAGATCCCCTCTTTAAAAAAAAAAAATGAGTGAATGAATTCCAGGTTAAATTATTATCCTTATCTCTCTCATTCGAGAGAAAAGAGATTTGCTTCTGTTCCCATACAGTGTCACCCTTGGCAAGAACCCCAAGAGTTCCTTCAGCAATTTGGGTGAGGGGCTTCTCAGATCCTGAAACAAGGGAGTTTAGCTCAGGACCATTTCATCCACAAAACTGGCCTTACTGGGTAAGCTGTTTTCTCTGTATAGACTAGTGTACCAGCTCAGAGAGGTGCACATGCTCATGGGGGAAGACAAAGGATACACAGCCAAGGTCCAGTGTGGTTTTCTTTATTTTTCTAAAGCTATACAAGTAGAAATGATTTTTTTCTTTTCTTTCTTTCTTTCTTTCTTTCTTTCTTTCTTTCTTTCTTTCTTTCTTTCTTTCTTTCTAAGGACAGGGTCTCACTGTGTAGCCCTGGCTAGCCCAGAACTCATGATGTAGACTCAGCTAGCCTCAGAGTCATAGGAATCAGCCTGGTTGAGTTCGGGATGAAAGGCCAGCACCACCCGGACCAGCCTAAATGATTTAAAAAAATAACATGATTATTGGGCCTTCAATTCAAGGTCATTCAGAAAATGGCAGATTATGCATTGAAAGTCATTGCTGTGCAACTTCCAAGGGAGGGAGATAGTCTGGGTTCTCTAGTCACCCAGAGTTAGATGTCAGGGACCTTCTCACCACAGGGCCCAGCTGGTGGCCCCCTCCCAGCCACGAGGACAGAGTACAGGAGTGTTAGAAGGAACCTCTGGTCAGGCTGAGACCCAAAGGTAACAACACCGAGGCAGTCCTGCACACCTCCTCCCGACCTCACAGGTCCCATGTGACAGCAGCTATCTTGGCAATTAACACCTGAATAAACGGTGTAGACGAAAGGAAAGCCAGCACCCAGCAATCTCGCTAGCTGCATGATTTGGCGGGACTAAAGGGAAGGCGTCTTGCTTGGGGCATGGACAGAACCAACGGCGTCATTATTATTTTTACCAGCCCTTCACTGTGAGTGAATGAGACACACCCTCCCTCCCAAGGCCAGTGATTGCGACAGAGCCCTCTCGCGCCAGAGAGCTGGTGACGCTGCTACTGACTGCTAGCAGGGCAGAGGCGGGGTTTGGGGGGCGGTAAGAGGTACAGGGAAGTGTGCGTGTTCCGATCTGTGGTGGTGGGAAGGGGGGGGGAGAACTCTACCCCGGGCCCCAGCAACAAGGGCGGGGGACACCCTGTCCCTCCTGGCGCTTACTAGCGCGCGTCCTGTGTTCAGGCACTCCGGGCTTCCCTGCGTCATCCGCATCCAGGGCGCCAGCCGCCGCGATGCTGCCATTCATTTCTCCCACACTGCCAGCTAGAGCGAGCCTCCAGGGCTGAGGGAACCGCGTGGAGCGACTGGCGCTTTGAGTCTGGATTTTGGCGCCAACAGCGGGGCTAGGGTTTGTGGGGAGTCTACTCTGCTGCGCGCTACGGTTGCGGTGTTAAGATCCTTCCGAAAGGCCGCATCGTAGTGTCTGGGGAGAGACCCATTGGTACGCATACCGGGGCCAGGTATGGGGGCAGATACAGACAGTCCAAACCCGACACACAGAGGCCAGATCAGACGCACAGACGCAGACTGACAGATGCAGAGACAGTCGAATACAAATTGACCAACTGCTGGAGACCTGCGAGCATCCAGGATACAGGGACGCGCCAAGCACGGTGGCACCACCCCCAGGCCGGAGCTCTTCCCGCGCTCCGGTCTGCTGGTACCTTCCCCTCTCTTCACGAGTATTCCACCCTGTCTAGGCGCCTTTCAGAGTCCAGGCCGTGCCCACTGCCAGTCTGCCCGCCGCCTTCCGAGGCCCCGCCGCGCCCCCCAGCTTTTGGCGCTCGGCTCCCGGGCGCTCTCCCCTAGCCGCGGCGTCCGACCCTCCCCTTTCTCCCCTAAGCACTAGGCGACCCGCTCTCGGCTAGCCCTCATCTGCACCGGCCGCTGCGGTCCCCCCGGGCCCACGTGGCGGCCATTCCGGGCCACATCGCGGGAACCTCCCACGGCTGCTCGCTCCACTCCAGGGATCACCGGGCTCGCTCGGACCGCTGGGCCCCGCCTCTTTCCGCTGGCCGGTGCCCGCCCCGCCTCCACCGCGCCCCGCCTGCCGTTCTCTGCCGCAGTCGGGCGCTCATCGTCATTCCGCTCTCGCCGCCGCCGCCGCCGCCGCCCCCGCCCCGCCCCCGCCCGGTCCCCGCCGCTGCCGCCGCCGCCTGCCCAGCGGCCCGGGAGGCGGAGGCGCGGGGGAGGAGGCCCCGCTCGGCTCCGCAGTCCCGGATGCTGTATGACTTCATCCTTCCGCCGGCTCCCCTGCTGAGCTAGGGCCGGTCCGGCAGCTAGCCTCTGCCCGTGCCCCGCCGCAGTCCCTAGCCCGCCCGGTGCCCGCCATGTCCGAGATCCTACCCTACGGCGAGGACAAGATGGGCCGCTTCGGCGCAGACCCCGAGGGCTCCGACCTCTCTTTCAGCTGCCGCCTGCAGGACACCAACTCCTTCTTCGCCGGCAACCAGGCCAAGCGGCCCCCCAAGCTGGGCCAGATCGGCCGAGCCAAGAGAGGTACGCGGCCCGGGCCCGGAGTCGCCGCCTGACCCAGAAACCCTTCGCTCGGCGTCCTCAGGCTGCCGTTCCCCGTCAAGTGGCATCTGCTCTTGCCGCAGACCAGCGCAGCCAGCTGCGCACCCGCCCGGGGTGGGGAGGGTCCCTGCTGTGGAGTTGTCCCATTCTTTCCCTCTCCCGGGAATACAGTGTCCCGGATTCGAAGCTCGCCACTTCTGGAAAAAGAGCCCTGGCTCCTGGTCGAGGGGGAGGGGCCGCTTAGGGTATTTGGGGCCGCTTGGCGCTGGGAACGCAGCATGGTGGGCCGATTTCTCGGGCTGAGATGAGTAGGTGGATGTTACTGGAGGGCAGGGAGGCCAAGGGTTCGGTTGTCTTGGTCGTTTGCACGGGGAGGGGACTCCCGGGTGCCAGTCTCAGAACAGGGATTCAGGTGCAGGAGAGGGTTGCCCCAGGTGGCAGTTTCATCCGAGCCCAGTTTGAGGAGGGGTCTCTGTCGAAGGGAGAGGTTTCCGATCAGTTTAGGTGGAGGAAGGCTCAGGTGACGGGAGGGCTCGCACTGGGAGTCTTTGGAAGAGGGGTGTTCCCGCACCGGGAGGAGGAGGAGGAGGTGGTTTGGTAGCAGGTAGCAGGGTCCGCAGGAGAGTTCGGGTGGGGAGGGCATGGGTTTCCGAGTGGTGTCGCGGGAACATAGGCAGCAGTAGAGTAGATCTGCGCGGGGCGTGAGGACACGGGCCCCACTCTCGCCGCCGCCCCCCGAGACCACGCGGCTGATGCGCTTTCTCCCTGTGCAGTGGTGATCGAGGATGACCGGATAGACGACGTGCTGAAGGGGATGGGGGAGAAGCCTCCGTCCGGAGTGTAGACGCGCCGGCTCTGGCGGCGGGCTCCGGGCCCAGCCCCGCAGCGGCCAGGAGCACGGGCCGGCGATGCGGCTGCCGGCGCACCCCCGCCCGGGCCGAGGTGCCTGCGGGCGGGGGCTGCAGGGCCAGGCCGCCGCGGGGTCAGTGTTGCTACCGCCGCTGCCAGGCGCTCCGGAGCTGTCCGCTTCAGCACCACGGCGGCGGCGGTAGTGGTGGTGCGGACCAGCCCGGAGCCCGCCGACGCACTCATGCACTTTAGAACCTCGGGCCGCAGCTCCACCCCGCACACCGGAACCGACACAGAGACCCAAGGCCCCCAGCCCGCCCCCTCCCGCACGGCTCCCCTGCCCCGCCCCTCCTCCGATCAATCTGGTCTGCAGCCCGGGCAGCTGCGGCGTCGGACTGCGCGGCCAGGGAGGTTTGGCTGCATATTTGCATGAGCTTCCTACCCACCTCAGCCTAGCCCTCCGGGCCTTTCCTCAACTGTATCCCTGTCTGGCGTGACCCCAGCCTCTTTCTAAGGGACTTCCTCAGCACATTTGTATTTTTATATCCGATTCTTTGTTTACTGGCTCCTCTCATGGTTTGTGCCCTTCCCCCACAGCCTCCGCCATGCTCTTCTGCGCCTGGCAGATAGGACGGGTGTTGAGACTGGGATGGGACAAGCCCCCAACATGGTAACTAACCACATGGCCAGTCCGCCCAAACCTGACCCCAGGAGGCTCATTGGGAGACTCCTTCCTCCCAAGGTATCACCTTTTAAGGGCCCAGATCTGATTTTACCTTGGACCCCTTCATGCTATCCCTGGGAACCCAAATGGGGACTGCTCAGTACCTTTGGATGACACCTGTGGACCTGAAGATGTTCTCAACCCAGGGTTGTCCTTTGTAAAAATGTTTCTCCATCCTCAATGTAACAGGAGTGTGTGAATAAACACAGACCTCCGTGTGTGTGAGTGTGTGTGCGTGTGTGTCTGCTACTTCAGTCTGCGGGGAGACAGGTGTGGACAATCTTGGGTGCAAGTTCCTGGTGGGGAAGGGTCACCGAGTGAGCACTAGCCGGGCACCCTTGTGTGGGAACATCTTAACTATATGGCCTGCTTAAGTACATGCTTAGCCTAAGCAGGACAGGTCGCCAGTGTTGGGGCTGGGCTGGGATCAGAAGCATAAGCAATCTAAATTCAAGATTCTTAGCCTCTTAAGGATAAATCCACCTTGGATGGGGATACCCAAGGCCGGCTGGTTTGCAGAGGAGCCGTGTTGAACTTTACCCCAAAAGATAAATCATAGGTCACTCAGTATGTTGGAGGAGGTGGGAGAAGCCTGTAGAAATAAGAAACCTAGAAGCCAGAACCCTGGGGTCTGGGACCTAGTTGGACTCATACTGTATTGGTTGACATGGCCTTGATCCCACCAGCACTGTTTATGCATGAGACCTCTGGGATTTGAGAACCCAGTAACCAAGTCCTCGGCCCCAATTTGGGAAGTCCAAATCCCTAGGAACCTAATGCACAAAGCCAGGGAGGCTTGGAGACCACACTTCCAATCTCACAGATGAATGGCATTGAGGAAGTCCTCATTATCTGAGTCTTGGAGGAAGCAGGGTGAGGCAGGAGGACTGGGGGGTGACAACATCTGGGCCCCCAGGCCCAGCTGGGTCACACTGAGCTCTCTGCCCTTATGCATGACGTAAAAGTGGAAATGAAAACCACTGCCATAGGTTGTATGCCTCAGTGACCAGCCATAACGGGATTGAGCGTAGTGTCTGGTCCTAAAGTGGGGACCCGCAGAAGTCATTGAGATGAACCGGCCTCCAGGGACCAGCACCCGGCTCACCTGCAAGGCAGACAGAGAAGCCATCAGTGTGGAATCATCTCCAGGTTCTCAAAGGTCAGTACTACCCACAGTGACGACCTAATCAAACCTTAGATACCACTCTCTATCCTGTAGCTCAGGCTTTCCGAAGCGGAGTAAGCCACTCTCCGCCTTTGGTTGTTCTACCTGGGGCTCAATTCTGGACAGGGAGGAGCATAGTCAGGTATTGCTTTCCTGCCAGCCACTCACTTCCCCAATCTGTGTCACCTGTCTGGAACCTGGCTACTTAACTACCTCTTCCCTGTGTCAAACCAGTACTTGTGAGCCTGGCCACTCCAGTCTCATCTGTTCTTCAGAAAACCATTACTTTCGAAGTTTCTGATTTTTGAGTTCCTCCGATCTCTCGAAGGTTCAGCCCCCGTCCCCAGCATCTTGATCTGCTGTCTTGCTGCTTCCTCACCTCACTCAGCACCTGGTCCACAGTGTGGATCCCTTCAGGAGATACGTTCCAGGGATCCCGCTCCCCAGACAGCAGGGCATCCAGTGTGCCCTTCTCAAGTACAACATCAAAGGAATCACTAGGGAAGTCCAGTGCTCGCACATCCATGGTCTCCCAGCGCAGACTGGGCACGTGGGCATAGCGGGCTTGCATAGCTGCCACCACTACTGGAGAGTAATCCACACTGGTCACGTCAGGGAAACCTCCGAGGAATAACTCGTAGCTCAGGGCACTGTTCCCGCAACCTGCCATGGGGTGGGGTGGGTAGCAAAAGGGCTAGGTTAGCTTTGGTTCTCATGTTCCAGTTATTAATCACTATCGGCCCCATTTTCTCTCCATTCACCCCCTGACCCCACACCAAGTATTTAAAGCAACAGGTATAGAAGACTGTTGAGCTTTGGAATCACAGAGACTTGGGCACAAACTGTCGCTCATCTTCAGCTATGTGGACTAGAGTAAGTTGCTTCTGTACCAAGAATTTGGAATTTCCATAGAAGAGAATGACGAGAACAGTCAGTAGCTAGCCTACCCACAGATGCAGTGCACTAAACTTAAGAGCTGAAGTCATCTGTGGAGTTGCTGAAGGAGCTTGGAACTCAAGAGTTCAAAGACTTGGATTCTAAGAATTCAAAGATTTCTCAGTCACAGAAAAACATTTGATTCTGGGGCCCCGGTTCCCTCAAATTCAGAATGTGTACAATATTGGCATCATTAGGACCACAATACTGTTACCCTAATGATATCGCTAACCTCTTAGAGGCTCTTGGAAGATACCAACCCCCAGAAGATGTCACGTTAGGGGTTCTAATCTTACGTTGACGTTCAAGGCAGAATTAATAAACTGAGGGAGAACAAGGTGGAGACGTGCAGAGAAGTAGGCTGCCAAGAACTTCAGATGCTGACTACAGCCTCTCCTCAGAAGAGCTGAAAAGCAAGCAGTGTCTTGGGGGAGGACGGGGGGGGGGGGGGGGGGGGGGGGGGGAGGGGTGTCTGCGGTAAAGTGTCTACAATGCAGTCTCTAAGCTAAGCATGGTGGCGCACACCTTTAATCCCAGCACTTGGGAGGCAGGGGCAGTCGGATCTCTGTGAGTTCGAGGCCAGCCTGGACTACAGAGTGAGATCCAGGACAGGCTCCAAGGCTCCAAGAAACCCTGTCTTGAAAAACCAACCCCCCTCCCCCACCACCACCACCAACAAAAGAACGCAGTCTCTAAGAAGGCAGGGACAAGGAGAGGGAGGTGGAGATTACGAGAGTAGATACACAGCCCAGTCGGCACACCTGCTGGGAAGATGCAGTGGTCTCCTGCGGCTGGTCTTGGGCTAAGAATGGGGTTAGACAGCAGCTCTTGGCAGGTCCCGTACACGGATCTCTCCTTGGGACCCTGGCTACTTTGAATCCTTATTTATCTGTGCCATGGAATCCTGAGATTAGGAATTCAAGGCCAGCTTCATCTACATAATGAGTTCCAGGCCAGCCTATGTTATGTAACACCATGCCTCAAAAATCAAAAACAAGCTGGGCTTTGTGGTGCACACCTTCAATCCCAGCACTGGGGGACAGAGGCAGGTGGACCTCTGAGTTCCAGGCCAACCTGGGCTACAGAGTGAGATTTGCTTTAAAAAAAAAAAAGACTACATTTTTAAAAGTACTTTCTTTTTAGATAGGATGGCTATATAGTTGAGAACGATCTTGAATTTCTGATATCTGTCTCTGGAGCTCTGGGATTTCAGATGTGTATCACCATTCCCAATTTATGTGATACTAGGAACTGAACCCAGAGCTTCCTGAATGGTAGGCAAGCACTGAACCAACCAGCCCTCCCCACCAAATAATTACAGTTAATAGTCACTGAACACTCAGTATGATGCTAATTTGTAAGAATTATCTGTTTATTTTCAATACAGATTCATGCAGAACTAGTATTTTATCATTTCCAGTTTTTAGATACAGAAATTGAGGAAAAGTAGATAAGGAACTTTCCAAGGCTGCAGAGTAAAGTCAGAGTCAAGGAGCTAGAATTTAGGCCTACATATTTCACTCCAAGCCAGAGCTTTTAAATGCCATACTCAACTGCCTTTCAGTTTTCAAGAGGCCCACTCCAGTCCAGTGGTGACCCTCCAGCTTGTGTTACATTAGCATGATCAGTAGGCTGTAATTCACTATGTAAGCCATTTCAGAGTTCTCATTGCCTCTCCCTGTCTGAACAGCAGAACTAGAAACTCTGAAGTCAGAGAGCATCCTGTTTCCTCACATGTCACATGACAGCAGCAGATACTGTCTGTGTTCCCCCCAGACGCCGGTAGCCTTTTATAGGTTTTGATATGTCCCCAGGTTTTGGTATGTATTTACTTCTAATGGTTTTCATCTGTGACACTTCAGGCTGAAATTATTCTTGGGGAAATTCTACCTGAGATCACAATTTTGTTTATCTTCTTGCCTTTCCCCATTCTTCTTCTTTTTTTTTTTTCTCCCCTTCCCCCATTCTTACCAGTTTCTCCTGGAAGCTACTACTGGAAGAATTACTTGGATATGAATCTCCTCAGGATTCTTTCTGGGGAACTCAACCTAAAACAATGACTCACAGTAGAATCAGTATCTCTTTTTATAAATAAGGTTTGGGGCAGTTACAGTGACTCATACCTGTCATCTCAGCACCTAGGAGGTAAAGACAGACAGATCTCTGTGAGTTTGAAGCCAGACTCGTCTACTAGTGAGTTTCTGGCCAGCCAGGACTACACGAGACTCTGTCGCAAACGGAAGTTTTATTAGAGAGCATCAGTTCTTTTTTATGCACTATCTATAGCTGTGTGTCTATTGGCATAGCAGAACTGCGTATCCGTGACAGAGATTGTGAAGCCTAAAATATTCATTATCTGGTCATGTTTAGAAAGGTTTATAGACCCTTAATGTTCAGTAACTCTTAATACTTGTTCCTCAGCTTTAGAAATTGATTAAATAAGTTAGAAGGGCCCAGCATTGCTGGGTGCTCTACTCATAGTTAAGATGAAATATCATACAGGTGACTGACTCCCCAAATTCTGAGTCCTGTTTTTTTTTTTTTTTTTTTTTTTAAGATTTATTTATTATGTATACAGTGTTCTGTCTGCACATATCCCTGCAGGCCAGAAGAGGGCACCATATCTCATTACAGATGGTTGAGAGCCACCATGTGGTTGCTGGGAATTGAACTCTGGACCTCTGGAAGAGCAGCCAGTGCTCTTAACCTCTGAGCCATCTCTGCAGCCCCCTGAGTCCTGTTTTTAGATATTGAAGATCTAAGCTTTCTGAGAACCTTAACTTTTACATTTAGACTTTTCATCCCTCCTATCCAGAAAAGGGACACCTCCCAGTCAAGAAGATTTTAATTCAGTGTCCTGCCCACCAGCAGCAAGACAATCAGCTGTGGAGATTGCTGGAAACAGAGTCCTGAAGCCGGCTGGCTGGTGCCCATCCACAATCCCGACACTTGGGAGGTAGAGTGGAAAGTGGTTGCTAGTTCAGGGTTAGTCTGTCCTAATTAGTAAACCTCAGGCCTGTCAGTCTACATAACAAGGCCCTATTTCAACAAAAGGAAAAAAAAAATACCTACAATCTATCTTAGATCTCCCTGGAATTGGAAGTCTCGGTATGGTACCTAGCTTGCCAGTTAATTTTGAAAGGCACTAAATTTTGATAAACAGAGTTCTATGGTAAATCTACAAATCAACACAATACTATATAACTACAAATTCAAGAAACTGTTTACTTCTAGTGTGGAGAAGTTATGGGAAAACTACAAGGAAACTCTGAAAACACATGAAGCTTTTTGCCAGGTATTTGTCTAGATAGTTCACATGCTCATCTAATCACTAAAAGAATCTATATGAAAGTCGGGCAGTGGTGGTGCACACCTTTAATCCCAGCATTCAGAAACAGGTGGATCTCTGTGAGCAATGTCCAGGATAGCCAGAGCAGTTACACAGAGAAACTCTGTCATGAAAAACACCCCCCTTCTCCCCCAAAAAACCTGATATGTAAGTTTTCATTTCCTTATTTATTTTATGATTTGTTTTGTTGAAACAAGGTCTCTTTATGTAGCAGTAGCTGTACTGGAACTTGCTGGGTAGACCAGACTGCCTCCTATTCACAGAGGTTTGCCTGCCTCCTGCCTCCCAGTGCTTGAGATTAAAGGTGTGTGCCACCACACCCAGCTAAGTTTTCATTTTCTTAAAGCATGGGAATAGAGGCACAGCCATTTAAAGATTTTGTGCAAGATTCCAATACCAGCTAAGCCAAATTTCTTACATTAACTACCTGATCCCAGAGTTCAAATTCTTAGCCACTAGGTTATACTTTCTGGTCCTGGTCATGTTCTACTCCCAAATTGAGTAGGCCAGACACACACATTATATTATTTATACTTTACATATATGCTGTATGTATGAGATATCCTTTTTATCTTTTATCAAGTATTTCACTTAAATGTATACAGGCTTTAGAGGCAGAGGCAGGTGGATCTCTGTGAGTTCCGATACAGACAGTATTACACAGTGAGACCTGTCTCAAACAAAACAAAACGTATACAAGCTTTTACTGAACACAAATTTCAAAAACTGTATTTGATAGTCAACTCTACATCCTAAGAGTTTCCAGCGGCTGACAGTGGGTGGGAGAGACACACCAAACGGCACAGCTGGACCTCACGGAGATCCGCTTTGCACTGTAGCATCTCTTTTTGAGAAACGACACCTACCTCAGCAGCAATTTCCCATCACACTCAGTGTTTAGAACCAAGTTTCAGCGAGGGCTCAGAGAAGTGGTAACTCCCTTTACCTGACAATAGCTCCAGGTACCCACTGGTGAGAAAAGAAAACTAGATGTGATGCTCGAGATGCCTGCACATGACTTATTCCAGAAAAATTCGCAATCCCATTTCTAGACATGGAAACGGAAGCACACAATGGATTCATGACTTGTCCTAGGTTACACAGCCAGTTATGTTGAGACTTGAAGTAGGTCCACAGAGATGAGCTCTCCGGTGTGCTAGGCTGCCTCCAGTGTCTGGGGCAGGGTAATGCCCCTCTCTCTGGGACACTGAAGGGCTGTCTTTTTCCAGAGTACTGACGATCTCTTATTTCTGTTTGCCCTGGCTAAATACAGACGGATTCTGAAGGTACTGAGTCTTGACTCCGAAACGGAGTGTCCTCGTACAGGAGAAAGCGGAAGGGAAGAAAGCGGTTGCGGTCTGGCCAGCGATCCCTGGCTGGGACAGCACCGGGACTACCCACCTAGCACGAGGATACGGTCCTCAGGACACAGCTCCGGCTCTAAGAGGGCACGGAAGGAAGCGAAGTCCCCGAACCACTCATAGGGTCCAGAGTCGGCCGCATCTTTGTAGCGCCGGTCCCAGTATTGGACTTGGCAGTACTGGAAGTTCCGCTCGGGTAACTCCGGAGGGGACACTGGAGTCCGCGGAGAGGCCATGCTCTGGGCTGCGCCGCAGCCAGGGCGGGGCTTAGGAGCCCAATCGCAGAGGGAAGAGATGGGAGGAGGAGCCTGTGGCTCCGCCCACCCCTGCAGTCGCTCTCCGCAGACACGTGGAACTTCCGGCGTTTTCTAAGCTCTGTTTTGAAAATCTTCCGGCTGGGAAGCCGAGTTGTTTGGCGTCTTAACGTACTTCCCCTCTCAACTCGCTCCCACTTTCTCGTGTCAGGCTCACCCAGGCTCATCACGGCGTCCTCTCGGGTTAGGTTTCAACAACGCTTTCCATTAAGAAGCCTGATTAATGAGAGATTCCCTTCCGAAGACGTTTGGATCGCCCGAAGGAAGGCGAGAGGAAAGCAGAAAGAAGCTTTGCCACCTACCGTAAACACAATGACTCGACACAGGCCAAGTGGAAAACTGGGCTTGGAGAACAGAGTCCTGAACTGCTATTTTCTAGGCAAACATTCTGATATATTAGCGTTTATGTGCTCTGTACGGTACATACACCGAGAAGTGTGTGGATACTTTTATTACAACAGCGTGTAGTCCTCCAAAGGAGATGCGTTCTGAGCGCCAGCTATCTTACCCTATTCACGTCCACATATCCATATTAGAAATATTTCTCACCACTACATGTTATAAGCACCAAACGTGTATGCAATGAACCATCTTTAGCTGGAAACCCTGGCGCCCTAAGCCCGATTAGAAGAAATAAACAGCAACGGAATAAAAAAAAAGAATCTTGTTACTCGGATCAGCGTTTCGTTCCAGAGGACGCGCGGGGCGGGGAGCGGAACCTAGTGTCTTAGGGTTGCTTTTCCCTGATGGTGGGACCGCAAGAGTGGCGCACCGTCAAGATGGCTGCTGGGCTGCGGAAACGCGGCCCGCCGGGTCCCGTAGCCCAGCCGGCGGGACTCTGGAAACAATGGCTACAGCGGGCCTGGCAAGAATGCTGCCTTCTGTTGCGAGAGCCGCGCTACACACTGCTGGTGGCCTCCTGCCTTTGCCTAGCAGAGGTGGGCATCACCTTCTGGGTCATTCACAGGGTGGCATGTGAGTTCACTGAAGGGGAGAGAACTGGAGGGAGGGATGGAGACCCGAACCTTCGACGCAAACCAGATTACAGAGCATTCATTCATCATTCAAACCCTACCCTTTACCCGAGCCCCGAGCCCGCTTTCCAGAAAAGTGATCATCATCTCTCTCCCATAAGGAAGGGAGGTGATCCTAGAGATTGCCCTCAGCATTTAAAATCCAGCCTGCTAAGAAAGCATAAGCCGCTTGGGAGTCAGTTCTGGCCACAATTAATGTGCCGTTGCTGCTACTTGTCTGTACCCTTAGACAGTCACTTCCCCTCCCAGATCTGTTTTTTCATGCATTTAATTCTTATGTCTTGAAAGTCCTTCTGAAGAATGAAGAACTTTGTGAACACTTGAGTTCATTAGGTACTACTGGTGTCTTTTTTCCGGGATCAGCCTACTTTTTTTTTAAGGGTCTCATTGTGTAGTCCTAACTGGCCTGGAACTTGCTATATAGACCAGGGTGGCCTCAAACTCACAGAGATCTGCCTGCTTCAGGCTCCCAAATGTTGAGATTAAAGGCGGGCACCATAACTGACTTCATAAAGACCCTGTTTTTGTTGTTGTTGGTTTGGTTTCTTAATGAGAGTAAGGAACATTCAAGAAAGATACTCACCATTAACTTCTAGCCTCATGTACACATATATGCATACACACCCACACACATGTGCACACACACATGTGCATATGCACACACACATGTGCATATGCACACACAAAAGAGAGAGAGAGAAAGAGAGCAAGCATTTTTCCTTTTAAGAACTGAAAAGGAGGGCCGGAGAGCACTGACTGCCATTCCAGAGAAACCGGGTTCAATTCCTAGCACCAGTATTCCCAGCTCACAACTGTCTGAAACTCCAGCTCCAGGGAATCTGACACCCTTACACAGAAATACAGCAGGCAGAACACCAATGCATATATAATAAAAATAAATAAATCATTAAAAAAAAAAAAAGCAGGGCGGTGGTGGTGGTGGTGGTGGTGGTGGTGGTGCACGCCTTTAATCCCAGCACTCAGGAGGCGGAGGCAGGCGGATCTCTGTGAGTTCAATGCCAGCCTGGGCTACAGAGTGAGTTCCAGGAAAGGCGCAAAGCTACACAGAGAAACCCTGTCTCAGAAAACCAAAACCAAAAACAAAAACAAAAACTGGAAAGGAAGCTAGGCAATGGTATCGCACGCCTAATTCCAGCTCCTGGGAGACAGAGGCAGGCGGATCTCTAAGTTCGAGGCCAGCTTGGTCTATAGAGTGAGTTCTAGGACAGCCAGGGAAAACAACCCTCCCCCCACCCCCCCCAAAAAAAAAAGTGAAAAGGAGAGAAGTGTATGACAACATGGTACCCAGGCTTGTGGTACTATTCAAGGAACCCAGGAAGGAGAGTGAATTTGGAGTAGGAAGAAAGATCATAAATTCAGTTCTAGATGCTGAGTTTGAGATACCTGGGTTCATGGGACGAAGGGGATGGCTTAGCAGGTAGTGTTTGCCGTGCAAGTGTGAAAAACAGTTCAGACCCCAGTACTCTACATAAATGCCAGGCAGGCATGGTGGCCCACCTGTAATCCCAGCACAGGAGAGGCAGGGCAGGGGGTCCTTGGAGCAAACTGACTAGCTAGACTCTACAGATGTACCATATGTCTGTGTATGTGTACACATACACACGTGGTAGAAAGTGATGGAGGAAGACACCAGACGTCAACCCCTGGCCTTCAGACACACACACACACACACACACACACACACACACACACACACAGTACCTGGGATCACCCAGAGAATGTACTCTGTGCAGTTAGACAAGGGGTGATGATGGAAGAAGCCCCTGGAATAAGAACTCTGTGCTTTGGTGGTCTGAAGACATGGGGGTTAGAGGCAGGCAAGTCCTGGACTCAGAAGTAACTGGACCATGTCATCTTCTTCCAGACACAGAGATTGACTGGAAAGCCTACATGGCCCAAGTGGAGGGTGTCATCAATGGCACATATGACTACACACAGCTGCAGGGTGACACCGGACCTCTTGTGTGAGTGCGGACAGGGATTTGAGGGGACTGTGATGGGCTGGGAGGGCACCAAGTTGATTGCCCTGGCCGAGGCTCACGGTCCCTTCCATCTCCCAGCTACCCAGCTGGTTTTGTGTACATCTTTATGGTGCTGTACTATGTGACTGGCCGGGGCACGGACATCGCCATGGCCCAGAACATCTTTGCTGTGCTCTACCTGGTCACCTTGCTACTTGTTTTCTTGATATACCACCAGACCTCCAAGGTGAGTCTATGCCATGGGACCAGCTAGCCCTGGCCTGAAGTGGGGACGGGGATGACTCAGGTTTGGGAAGCTGACCCTGGCACCCCGCCCCCCTTTAGGTGCCTCCTTTCGTCTTTTTCTTCATGTGTTGCGCCTCTTACCGGGTCCATTCCATCTTTGTGCTGCGGCTCTTCAATGACCCAGTGGCTATGGCATTGCTCTTCCTAAGCATCAACCTCTTCCTGGCAAACTCCTGGGGCTGGGGCTGCTGCTGTTTCAGGTCAGTGCCTCGCCCTTCAGCCCCCTCTGTCACCATGGGCATTTCCATTTCTCCCCGGTGTTCTGCAACAGAGGCCATAAAGAGTCATTATGTTCATCACGCTAAGCCTCCCTGAACAAGTCCAAGGTCTGTAGAAAAGTCCCTCTTTCCCTGTGTTTTCTTCCCATCTTGTCCCCATGGCATCCATTGTTGGAGTTGGCCCTTGAGCACTGAAAATGTGTTACTCAGTTTGTGTTAGTTAGTCTGGACATAGGGACGAGGTGTTACTCCTTTCCTCTCAGCCTCCCTCTGGCCATCTTATGCCCCTGTAGCAGTTCTGGATGGGAACCACATCCTGGTGCTTGCTGGCCTGGGGAGACATCTGTAGGGAGGTGGGTGTGTCTTTGCATGGGGCACATAGTCCTGGAGCTGCTCCTCCACCGTTCCCTCCTTTACCCTTTCAGCCTGGCCGTCTCTGTGAAGATGAATGTGCTACTCTTCGCCCCTGGGTTGCTGTTCCTTCTTCTTACTCAGTTTGGCTTCCGTGGTGCCCTGCCCAAGCTGGCCATCTGTGCTGCTGTTCAGGTGCCTCTTCATCCTCCCCTTAGCGATGAGAAAGAACCACTTTCAGGTCCCCTCAAATCTCCTGCGGCTTCCTCAAAAGCCAGCAGACAGAGTTTGGAGTTCATTCTGAGCTGGGCAGCCACTGGCTCTGTGCTTTAGTTTCCATGGCTACTGAATTTGGCAGGCATCTGAGAGGCTTCCTAGAGCTGCCTGCTTAAGACCTGGTGAATCAGCTGGGCATGGTGGAATGCATCCTTAACCCTAGCACTTGGGAGACAGAGGCAGGTGGATCTGAGTTCAAGGCCAGTCTGGTGTACATAGCAAATGCCAGGCCAGCCGGGACAATCAGGGAGACTCTTGAGGAAGGCAGTGTGATCACCTCCCTCCTATGCTGCTGCCGTGGTGTCTGGCTCTGGCAGGGGGTGGGAGTAGGGGGGGGCTTCCTGCTACTCCTGGTGGGAATACCGGAGCTTCTGGGGCTTCCGTCCCACTGTGTGCCCCTAATGATTACCCTGAAGGCTGGGGTGAGCCTTAGCAGCTCTGCTGGCACACCCCCGTCCTCAGGTGGTGCTAGGACTGCCCTTCCTGCTGGAGAACCCCGTTGGCTACCTTTCCCGCTCCTTTGACCTTGGCCGTCAGTTTCTCTTCCAATGGACAGTGAACTGGCGCTTCCTTCCCGAGGCCGTCTTCCTGCACCGCGCCTTCCATCTGGCCCTGTTGGCTGCCCATCTTACCCTCCTCTTGCTGTTCGCCCTCTGTAGGTGGCACAGGTAAGAAACCAGGGCGACTGTCATGGGACGACTCAGGGAATGAAGTGAAGAGCTTAGGCCTTAGGAGCTACTTGGGGGAGACGTTAAGTTCACGGAGGTTGATCTAGAGTTTGGCACACAATTGGGGCTTGCTAAATCTCTCACTGACTTCTCTTCAGAACAGGGGAAAGTATTCTGTTGTTGCTGAAGGTTCCTTCCAAGAGGAAAGTTCCACCCCAACCCCTCACACCTAACCATATCCTTTAAATCATGGAAAAGTAAGTTTTGATCTGTCCAAGTGCAGGTAGAGGCTCAGTCTGTTGGCCTCAGATTCCAGAGCTGGCTATCTTGAGAAGAGGCAGGAGCCCATTCATAGAGCCTGTCCTCTGCAGCAAATATTGCATTGAGCACCTTACACATCCTAGCACAGTTTGTTCTGAATTGTACATACAGGGCCAGCATTGTGGGTGTGTGCACACCTCTTTGTATTGTCCTAAGATTCCATACGTCCTAATGTGTAAAATCCACCTGAGTTGGGGAGGTACTTGGATTAATTTTACAGAAGAAGAATTAGGGCTAGCGAGGGAGTCAAACTCCTTTAGGCTTTACAGTCCCAAACATTCCTGTCACCCTACCAAACTGAGGAACAGATCCAGAGAGGCTTGTCGGGGCATGCATGTGGGAGTGGCCGAGCCAGGGTAAGGTGCATTCTGACCCCAGAACTTTGCCCCTCTTTTTGAATCCTTACCCTCCACCCACCCCTCTATTCCTGCCCAGAGCCTTAACTACCACATTACAGATTGTGTCCACCCTCTTCACCTCCAACTTCATCGGCATCTGCTTCAGCCGCTCCCTCCACTACCAGTTCTATGTCTGGTATTTCCACACCCTGCCCTACCTCCTGTGGGCCATGCCTGCACGCTGGCTCACACACCTGCTCAGGTACTGGCTGGGACAACCTGGGAGAGGGAGCAAAGGCTAGGGAACTCCTCCCCCCGAAAGCTGTGGCCCTAGAAGAGCACGGTGGGTGGGTCTAGGGCCTGAGAAGTCCAAGAGCCGCAGACCTGGAGATGGATAAGATCCATTTCTCGATTCCAGGTTGCTGGTGCTGGGACTCATTGAGCTCTCGTGGAACACGTATCCATCCACATCCTTCAGCTCTGCCTCCCTGCACATCTGCCATGCTGTCATCCTGCTGCAGCTCTGGCTGTCCCCTCAGTCTTTCCCCAAGAGCATCCAGCCTAGCAAGAAAACTCACTGAAATCCACCTCATCCTTCTAGGACCCGCCCAGGATCGTGGGTGGAATGGACTCTGTGTTTAGAATAAACCTTGCCAAGTCCACCTTTGTGCAGCCTACATAAAGGTAGTGGTTGTTCATGCCTAGGCCGTCCTGTGCCTAGGTGCTATGAGGTGCATCTTCCCAACAGATAAAAACCCATCAGGCAGTCTTAGAGGCACTTTATTGCATAGGGTTTGGGGCTGTGGCTCTCTCCTCTTCCGTTGTCCTATAGAGAGCTCAGAGCCCATGGGAGGGGTATGGTGTGGGAGGAGAGAAGAGAGCACAGGCAGGCACTTTCTGTGGTGGCAAGGGGGCTTGGGGGAGGAATGAAGCGGTGGAGGGGACAGCAGACACCAACTTATTCTTTCCCAGCACCAAGAGACTGGCCCTGGGTGGCAGTGACTTCATGTTAGGGGGTCGCTAGCCAGAGCTGCAGGCAGCCTTACACATTTGCAGGGCTGTAACACAGCAAGTGTAGCTGCAGGTTTTGGTCCCAGTGTCGCAGTAACAAAAAGAGGCCCCGCGCAGCAGCTTTGAGCGCAGTCAGCTCAAGGCCGTCAGGCAGCTGTTGGGCCCTCAGCCAGCAATCAGCTTTGGATGCTGTCAGTTCCCACTCGCCAAAGGCAGCTGCACAGCGGTGCTCCAGCCATGCCAGGGCCACTGCTGTGGCCCAGGTGCGCCCCCGCAGGTCAGAGCTGCCCTGCCTTTCCACTCCTTCTGAGACCTCAGTATCTGAGCCCCGGCCACTGTCTGCCTGGCCTGGACCCTCAGAGCCTGAGCTGGGGGACTGGCTGCAGGAGGCCGTGGCGCTGTCACCCTGGCCAATACCAGGGCCCAGCAGTGCCCAAGGAGATGAGGCTGAGGTGGGGCTGAGGCTGGCACGGTGAGCAGCAAAGGGCGAGGCTCGGCACAGGCGCTCTTGAGGAATGCACACAGCGGCACAGAAGGGCTCGTCCAGGCGGAAGGAGCCCGGTGCCTCTTGCAGTCGCACCTGAGGAGAGAAGAGGTGGGGGGAGAGGGGAGCTGAGACAGAGCTCTGGCCCCGGTGGTGCCACCCTCCACCTCCCCAGTCCTCACCAAAGGCAGGTAGTCGTGGTTGCTGCCATCACTGGTGCTGTCACTAATCTGGCCCTTATTGGAGCTGCAGAGTCTGCGATGACGACCCAGGCTGAGCCTGGAAGAGGCTGAAGGCTGGCGGGGCAAGCCACGATGACCTCCAGTAGGAGATATGGGCTCCCCCAATGCCGACTTGGAGTTATCATTTAGGTCCGGGTCCCAGGCACCTGCAGAAGAGCCTCCCTGATGTCCTACAGTAGGGTCACCCAATACCTAAAGGCCCCGTGTGCCCAACCCACTGCATACCTTTAGAGTGGACTGCCGTGGGCAGAGGGGCTGCAGCTAGAGGTTCTTGAGAGACAGAAGTGCCCGAGAGCTCAGCTGGATCTACAGGAATACAGGAGTCAGGCCCACTGGGTAGCCAGCAAGGTGAGAGTCACACCAGGGAAGGACCGTACCTGAGCTCCACACCTGCAGGGCTCCAGGCAAGACCTCCCTAGTGGAAGCATCTACAGCAACAGGGCAGGTGAAGTGGGATGGGGCAGAGCTGGCCTTGCTCGTCTGAACGGCTCGGAGCCAGGACCTTCTGACTCGGCCTGCAAATCAAAGCAGCAGCATGCTCAACTCCCACCATCTATAGAAAGATGCATAAAAACACTGGAAAGCCAAAAGTGGCTTTGATCCCAGCACTCGGGAGGCTAAGGCAAGTTGACATCTGTGAGTGCCAGGACTACAGGGTGAGAACCTGTCTCAAACACAACTAGAATGTTCCCTATGGCTCCTGTTCCCTTTGAACATCGAGGATGGCCAAAGGTGATCCAGAACCAGCTCTTCCCGACTTTGACAATAGGCTGAGTCTCCAACCCACGGTAGGACCAGGACCCCCCAGAGCCCAGAAGTTGGTAACCTAGAGTGATCCTCCTGCCTTTGCCTTCAGTGTTGAGATGTACATCACACTCACACCCAGCTTTTCTTCTTGTTTGTATGATTCAAATGTAGGGAGGAGGTTGGGCATAGGCAAGTCTTAGAGTATCCAAGGGTGTTGGATGGCCCACCCCAGGACATCAGGGAGGCTCTTTATTTTTGACAAGGTCTTATGTAACGTAGGTTGGCCCAGAACTCTCAATCTTCTTGCCTTAGCCTGCCGACTGCTAGGATTTCAGACAAGTGCCCCGACCCCCAGCACGACCCCCAGCACGTGTACTGTCCACCATTCCAGTTGTTCATGGAAAGCAACTGCAGGGGTGGGCGGAGCCACAGGCTCCTCCTCCCAGTTCTGTCTGCATGATCCAACCTGGTAGTCATTAACGTCATGTGACTGTTGGGTACTTACAGTGTGGCCAGGGACAGTGAGGAACTGAAGTTTTAACTTGGATCTTAATAGTCTCCTTGAATGGAAGATTTATTTTCCTGTTGCATTCACTTTATTACAAGATCATGCTGCCTTCCATTTTGGCTGCTAGGAAGCATCCTAATTTGGGGTCCTATGCTTGCAAGGGTATATAACTTAATGTTGTGTGTCTTGTAATATACCTTTGTGTTTCCTTTTATCATTTATTATTGTTTTATGTGTGTGGGTGTTTGGCCTGCATGTGTGTCTTTGCATTACATACATGCCTGGTGCGCATAGAGGCCAGAAGAGGGTGTTGGATCTCCTGGAACTGGAGTTACAGACGGTTGTGAGCCACCATGTGGATGCTGGACATTGAACCTGGGTCCTCTGGGAGAGCCGCCAGTGCTCTAACCACTGGACCATCTCTCCAGCCTTAGTTTCCTTTATTTTTACTTTTTCTTATTACTCTGCAAAATTTCTTCCCTTGTCAGTGTGGTGAGTCCCCTCAAATCTTCTGTGACCGAGTGAGGAGCCGGGATTTAACACACAGACCCGCACTTTACTAGTCTCTGTTCCAAACCTTTGTGCCTGAGCTGTGTCTACTGGCCACTTACCTTGCTCGGCTGTGGTTTCGGCTCTTCCACGGAGAGCCAGCTGTTCGTTGTCCCGGACCACAGAGGCTGCGGTCAGCCGGTGGAGTGCCTGATCCCACGCAGCTTCTCTTACGGGGAGTGATGCAGGCTGTGAGCCATCCCCAGGATCCCAGAGCTCCTCCAGCCCTACACCCACCTCCCAGCACATTGGCTGGTCCCCGCACAGGGCCCGGATCACCACATGACAACGTGGAGCCTGGGGAGGCAGAGGCTCTGCTGGAGGGGCTGAATCCCCATTGGGTGGCACAGCCTTGAATAAGAAAGATGGTTCCATCAGCATGTCCCAGTCCAGGGGAGCAGGGGAGAGCAAGTTTCCTGGGGAGAGATGTCGGGTATAGGCGACATGGTGCGCTATGCTGCATGTCCCCACAGCCTTGGTATCAGAAACCCAGTTTCCCACCCAACCCTTACCTGAATCATCCAGGCCCTGACCCAGCTGTTGTCTTGGCTCAGGGCCTGTTCCATCTGCTATTGCATCTAGAGAGGGGTGCCGGGGTCTACCAGGGACTGGGTTTGCCCGGCCTGAGGGAGATGAGAGACTTCGCCCAGCCAGAGCTGCTCTGTGCCGACGGCCCAGCACCTCAGCGCTCAGGGCTCCCACCTGTCGGTGAGATGTGGAAGGTCACTAGTCAAGGAATTCAGTTTCTGGCCATCATAAACTTGGCAGCTGCCCATAATTCTATGTCATCTAACAGTATTTCCCACTTCAGATTGTTTCTTGACTCTTTTTATATATGTGCAAGAATTTGCTTCTTCTCCTTGGCATACCTTGCTTTCCTAACTCCCTCTAACAGTCGTTCTGACTCTAAGCACCCATACCATGTCTCTATGCTCATTACTGGTTGTGACATCACAGATGTAGACTACACGTCTATCTCTCTAGTTAGACAATAATAAACATTGCACACTGAAGATGGTAAATAAATGTTTGCTGGATACATGATGGATGAATGTGTGCTAGATCTCACCTTGAATGGAGCTGGTGGGGGTACAGGCAGGGGGCAAGAGCGAGAGCCTGCAGGTTCTACCCAGGCCAGGCTTCGGCAGCCCTGCTGAGAAGGGGGGTCCAGGGGAAGACTACCATTGGGGGAGCCAGGGCCCTGAGATCCTGGGGACTCGCTGCTGCAGGTGGAGCCTGGGCCTGGCTCAGGGCTGGCAGAGCAGTGGGTTAGCACATACTGCTCCCGGATGTATGAGGACTGAAAGATTCGACGCCATATAGCTGTGTCAGATGAGGGATTGGGTCCAGGGTCCATGCCTGGGTCTGCCAGGGCTTCGACGCCTGCTGGAAAGCGGGAGAATAAGCCCAGCCCCGACCCTTCCCCTCACCCTGTCCAACACAGCTACAAACACATGCCAGGGTGCTCACTCTGCTCTGAGTCTCCTGCAGCCCACGGGCTCGACAGCTCTGCTGACACAGTGCTTGTTCCCAGTGGCTCTGTGGTGTGTGTAGGCTCAGTGCCAGGGCTGGTGACAGAGAATGCCTCCTCTGGAGATGGGAACACTGAACCGCCCAAGCTCTGCCAACCAGGCTCTTGGCCCTGGGGAAAACGGTATTGAGGAAAATTTATACTAATTAATACCTTTTCCCAAGCATGTGTGTATGTATGTGTGTGTGTGTGTGTGTGTGTGTGTGTGTGTGTGTGTGTATGTATGGGTTTTTTTGTTTGTTTTTCTGAGACAGAGTCTCACTATATAGCTCTGGATGTCTTAGAACTCACTCTGTAGACCAGGCCGACCTCAAACTCACAGAGATCCACCTGCCTCTGACTCCTGAGTGCTGGGATTAAAGGCGTGCACCACCACATCCAGCTCCAAGCATAATTTTAAGTCATAGCAAGTAAAAGCTAACAAGTAAGAAACAAGGACCAGCAAAATGGCTCAGTGGGTAAAGGCACTTGCTGTACAAACCTGACCACTTATGTTTGACCCCTGGAACCAATGTGAAGGTAGAAAGACAAACTGAGTGTACAAAGTTGCCCTCAGACCTCCACATGAATGTGATGGTATGCATACAGCCACACACTCAAGTAAATAAAAATGTAATAAGGTTTTAAAGGCCTTTTATTTACTGTCATTAGGGATGTGTTTATATGTGCGTACAAGCCTTTTATTTACTGTCATTAGGGATGTGTTTGTATGTGTGTACAAGCCACAGCTGACTTGTGGTGGTCAGAGGACAACTTGCAGGAGCTGGTGCTCTCTTTCCACCATGTGGGTCCTGGGATTGACCTCAAGTCATCAGACTTGGCAGCAAGTGCCTTAACACACTGAGCCCAAGCCCAAGCCCAAATGGTGCACGCCTTTAACCCCAGCACTCGGGAGGCAGAGCCAGGCAGATCTCTATGAGTTCAAGGCCAGCCTGGTCTACAGAGCAAGATCCAGGACAGGCACCAAAAATACAGAGAAACCCTGTCTCGAAGAAAAAAAAAATCTGCTGTAAGATTGTATCTCCTAGAAATGACAGGAAAGCCAGACCCATGATACCTCAGCATGGCTGCCTAAACAAGACCTAACAATGACTATACTTATTGCCAATTCTGCTAACATAGAAGGGAGAAACCATACCGTTTCCACTCCTAGACGAAGAACTATAGGCAACTAATAATTGCTGAAAGAGGGAAGATCAGTCTCTCCCAGGGATGAGTCCCCTAATTAAGTGGTCAGCCCTGAAATCATAAACACACAAGCAACTTTAGACAAATTGAGCTGTGTGTGTGTGTGTGTGTGTGTGTGTGTGTATAAAACAATAATAAAGATAAGGTCATCAATTTGAGAGGGAGTGGGGGCATTGGAGGGGTTGGAGAGAGGAAATAGAAGGGAAGAAGTGATATAATTAGATTTTAATTAAAAATTTTAAATATGCCAGGCAGTAGTGGCACACATCTGTTATCCCAGCACTCAGGAGGCAGAAGCAGGTGGATCTCTGTGAGTTCAAGGCCAGCCTGGTCTACAGAGAGAGTTCCAGGACTGTTTGTTACACAGAGAAACTCTGTCTTGAAAAACAAATAAAAAGCCAAAAAATATTTTTAAAATTAAATATAAAAAAAATTAAAGAGAAAACAGGAGGCTGGAGAGTTGGCTCTGTGGTTAAGAGCACTTATTGGTCTTGTGGAGAACCCAAATTTGATTCCCAGCACCCACATGGTGGCTCAACTGTATGTAACCCCAATCCCAGGGGAACAGACACCCTCTTCTGACCTCCACAGGCACCAGGCTCACACATGGTGCGCATACACAGGTGCCAGCAGAACATTCATGTACATAAAAAATTTAATAGCACTAGATACCCTTCCAGAAGATCCGGGTTCAATTCCCAGCACCTACATGGCAGCTCACAACTGTCTGTAACTCCAGTTCCAAAGGATCCAACACCCTTACACAGCATACATGCAGGCAAAACACCAATGCACATCAAATAAAAGTAAAAATAAAAAAATAAATAAAACGAAGCCAACATGTTGGCCTTGACAGTAATAAAGCTGCTGTAAAGCTGAGCTGCAGAATTGGCCTGAGCTGGCCACCTGGCAAGGGCACACAGTCTGTTCTGTGGCCTCATAATCAAAAACGGAGGAAGCATGAGTAGTTCCTCTAGAGAGAGTTTCATAAAAAATAAATAAATAACAGCTACATCTCAAAGCCCTACTGTGTGAAGTATCCTGCCAAGAGCACTCAAGGTCTGCTTCCCGGCAGCCCATGACACACGTCATCTGTGGCCAGAGAGGTGGCTCAGAGGTTAGGGGCACTTGTTCCTGTACAGGACCCAGGTTTAGTTCCAGCACCCACACGACAGCTCACAACCATCTGTAACCCCAGTACCAGGGGATCTGATGCCCTCCGTTGACCTCCAAGGGCTCCAGGCACACATGGGGGGCACATGCAAACACTCATAAAATAAATTAATTCAAAACACTACCAAAAGCCGCATTATTTCCCTAGGAGGCACTGGACTCAGAGAGGCTAAGTGACGTGCTGACATCAAATGGCCAGACTGTGACAGAGCTGGGACAGGAGCAGCACAGACATGAGCTCTCCTATCAGCAAGTGTCACCAGAATGGCCAGGCGGTACTTGCTTGCTTAAAAAGACTTTTTTTTTTTTTTTTTTTTGGTTTTTTGAGACAGGGTTTCTCTGTGCAGCTTTGCGCCTTTTCCTGGAACTCACTTGGTAGCCCAGGCTGGCCTCGAACTCACAGAGATCCACCTGGCTCTGCCTCCCGAGTGCTGGGATTAAAGGCGTGCGCCACCACCGCCCGGCTTAAAAAGACTTTTAAGTTTTGTTTTATGTATAGGGTGTTTTGCTTGCATTATGCCTATGCACCATGTGTGTGCCTAGTGCCCAGGGTCACAAGAGGGGGTCAGATCCCCTAGATCTGGAGTGATGGATGGTTGTGAGCCACCATGTGGGTGCTGGGAACTGAACCTGGGTCTTCTACAAGAACAAGTGCTCTTAACGGGTGCACCATCTCTCCAGCCCAGATGGTGCCTTCTGAAAGGTACTGTGTGAAGTTTTAGGTGCTTGCCACCAAGCCTAACAGCCTGAGTTCAAGCCCCATGCCTCACATGGTAGATGGAAAGAACAAACTCCCACAAGTTGTCCTCTGACCTCCAAATTACACACCATTGCGAGTACACACATGCATGTGTACACTTACACACACAAAAACAAGTAAATGTAATTTTAAAAAATTCTGAAAAGAATAAAGTCAGGTAGTGGTGGTGTATGCCTTTAATCCCAGCACTCTGGAGGCTGAGGCAGGTGGATCTCTGTGAGTTTGAGGCCAGTCTGGTCCACAGACAGAGTTCCAGGACAGGCACCAAAACTACACAGAGAAACTCTGTCTCCTGCTGGAGAGGTGGCTCAGTGGTTAAGAGCACTGGCTGTCCTACCAGAGGACCCAGGTTCAATTCCCAGCACCCACCCACATGGCTGTAACCCTGGTTCTAGGGTATCTGACACCATCATACAGAAATACATGCAGGCAAAACACCAATGCACATAAAGGAAGGAAGGAAGGAAGGAAGGAAGGAAGGAAGGAAGAAAGAAAGAAGGAAAGAAAGAGAAACTGTCTCAAAAGCCCAAAAAAGAAAGGAAGGATGACAGGGAAGGAGATACACGGACTTCAGCCCCTGCAAGCCCACCTAGCATACCGTAGCCTGCCCAGTCCTACCCCCAGAGCACGGGACCGGAAGCCATCCACCCTGAAAAGTGAGCAGTAGCCAAGCAGCTGGTCCCCAGGGTAGAGTGCTGGGATCTCCCGGGGTGTCAGTAGAGCCTCCACAGCATCAGGCACAAACCAGTCCACAGAGATGTCACTCAAAGCAGGTTCCAGCGCCTTCCGCAGAGCCTGCACCAGCTGGAAGGGATGCCAAAGGACATGGGGGGAGGATGTCACGGACAGACAGACAGCCAGAGCTGGCAGGCTGCCCTTCCCCAATGTCCTCTGTCCAGCCCTGTGCTGATGGGGAGCATAATCAGGCTGGGTTCAGGAGAAGGAGTTGGGGTATACTCAAGCAAAGGAACCAAGTACGCAGTCTTGGGGCTTGGTCTGTCTCCTGGGTGGGACAGACTTGAAGATGAGGCTCCTTTCAGGGGCTGGCCAGAGGCTGCGTCCCCGTACCTCTGGCCTTCCACAGCCTCCCTCGTCGTAGCATCAATAGTTCTAGTGGGTTTCTCGGGGAGAGAGACTGACTACAAAGAAGTCTGGTAAGAGTGCCAAGATCACAGGGCCTGACCAGGCTGTTTCAGATTCCACGTGCAGCTCTGGAGAAAGCCCTCCAGAAGTAGGTAAGTGAGCACAGGCTCACACTCACCTTAGGCTGCAGTCTCTCCCCAGGCCTCAGGAAGTAGGCCTGCCCCCTGCTGAGGACAGACAAGCCACGGAGCAGCTGGTGGCAGGCAGGTGCCAATGCAAAGGAGAAGCACCTGGCAGGGGAGGGAAGCAGCTGTGACATTCAGGAGTATCTTAGGGGTGTCGATCTCAGCGAGTTACACCTGCCCACTCCATACCTGGCTGCCCCTCTGTGCCACCTCATGAACTCCAGGGCTTGGTGAGAAGTGGCAGCCATTGGTGAGGCGGCAGTGATCAGGAACAGCTGCCGAGGATGTGCCCTGTGCTGGGGTTGCCCTAAGGCCCAATCCAATACAGCCAGCACGTCAGGGGGCCCACTCACAGCCTGCAGAGTCTCAACGCTCTCACAGATCAGCTGCACAGTGTCCTGGAGAGAAAAGGCTTGGGCTGGGCTGGGCTAGACTGAAACAGCTCCGTGAGGCCCCCAAAGACTGGCTCATACTCACATCACTGCAAGGCCGGCTCTCTGGGAAGAGTGGCTGTACCAACGTCCCAAACGTGGCTAGGTTGACAAGCGTCTGGGCTGGCAGGGATTTTACAGCCAAAACAATGGCATCCTGGGGAAAGCCAGGAAGAAAAGCATGAGAGGCCCCATTGGCACCGGTAGAGAGCAAGGAACAGCAGAGTGTTTGTCTTCTCCAGGCTATCATTAAACAGGGGCTGGCTGAGGTCATGTGAGAGAAGCCCCGAGCATATGAAGCAGTGGGTCCCTGGGAACATAAGGGAGCCTTGAAGTATATAGTTTTCATCTTTGTGCCTGGTTGGCAGAGTGTGAGCGCCAGGGGTGGTGGCGCACGCCTTTAATCCCAGCACTTGGGAGGCAGAGGCAGGCGGATCTCTGTGAGTTCAAGGCCAGCCTGGTCTACAGAGTGAGTTCCGGGACAGCCAAGGAGGTATATATATATATATATATATATATATATATATATATATATATATATATATATATATATATATATATATAGAGAGAGAGAGAGAGAGAGAGAGAGAGAGCGCTCCTGTCTCAAAAAACAAAATGGAACACAGAGTGTGGCTCTTGGAGTCTGGGAGAGACCCACGGAGGTAGAATTGGGCCCCTCTTTGGTAGATAGTATGGTAAGCAACCAGGGAGGGAATCCCTGACCTCAAGAGTCTGCCACCGCCTGGCACAGCCTGCTGCCCACCCCCACGCCCACACACTGAGCCCCACAGGCCTTGTGTGCTGCACTGCTGCCGTCCAACAGGAAGAGGAGCTCCCGAGTGGCCGCACTCAGGTGTCCAGGTGTGGAGCTCAGGTCTGGGCAGAAGCTCAGCACCAGCACAGGGTTCAGCAAGATGTCCTTGTGGAAACGCCGCTGCAGGAACCACACCTGAGCACAGGAGCCAGAGTTAGCTGTAAGCCAGATTCAGTGCAGCTATGTCTGGGTGGGGCAGGGGGACCCAGCCTTGGGGCCTTTTTTCTAGCAGATTCACCTAAAGGGGGCTCTCTTTTGTAGCAATTGAATGACATCCTGGCTGCTGTCTGCCCACGTTAGACCTGCCTCCCCCCTCAGAGACCTATCTCAGAGGGATTCATTCACGCTCCTGTGATTATCGGCTACCCTCTGTGGTGGCGGGGCACTACTGAGAGCGTCCTGAGAACAGAAGCCCCACTCGTCCCGACATGGGTCCATCTGCCTGCTTCTCACGTGCGGTTTTAGCTAACTCCACTGCCTGGTCACATACCTGCCGTTCTCCATCACTGTCCCTGCGCTGCAACCTCTGAAAGTCATGGCGAGCCCTCACTTGGGCCTCATACTCTGCTGCGCTCAAGCTACCAGCCTCCAGCATCAAGTGTGGCTGATGGGGCTCTGAAAAGAGGATACACAACTCTGTCAGGCGGCCCCTGCCTCTGAACCCCAACTGCCCAGCCTCTGTCTTCAGAGGATGCCTGCAGGTTCAGCCTCTTTGCCTCACGGGGCCCATCCTCCGAGATGACTCGGTTCATGTTGCCTGGAGTTCTAAACTGTAATTGAAAACTGCTTCTCAGGCATGCCATTCATAAGCGTATCAGAGCCGGTCCACCGTGTGCCCCATCTCTCACCACTGGGGTACAGGAGGATCTCCAAGGCCCGGTCACATTGATGGCCCTCTGCCAGTGTGACGCAGATAGTGGTTGCAGAGCTGGCGTGAGGGAGGGCATCCGCACGCAGGGCATGGGAAGGGCTCTCCAGGCCTGCGGGACAAAGAGGTAAAGATGAGTCACTCATTTGTCACCCCAGGCCCCAAGACACAGGACTGGCTTCCCAGATAATGCTGGCTATGGGCAGGGAGAGTGGCTGATGCAGCTATGTTCCAAGTCTGATCTTCAGGCTTACATAGAGAAGGAAGGCTACATCTGCTAACAAGGGCTAGAATGTGGGTTCCCAGTTCTGTGCTCGAGCTGGTCAGAGGGTGACATAGTCAATTAGCATCCTCCCTCCAGCTCTTGCACAAAGAAAAATCTACTTCGTTACTTGGACCACTGCCACTGTTAAGTATCGCTCTTGACACGATGAATAGAGTAGTACATAAATGAATTACATTGATAAAAATAGTGTGGGAGCCAGTCTGGTACAGGCAGTAGAGAGAGACAGGAGGATCAGGGGTACAAGGTCGTTTTTAGGTACCTAACAGGTTGGAGGCTAGCCTGAATTATATGAAACCCTGTCTCAAACAAACACACAATCAAAAACAAAAAATACTAATTAGAGGTTCCTAAGACCAGCCTCTGCCTTCTTTTTACCCGTTTTCTTACCTATGAGCTGTGAGTCATTTCCCAGTCTGCCACACTGAGTAGGGTGGGTAGGCTAGGCTAGATACACCTACCTGCCAACAGACATGGCCCAGTCACCAGCATCTCGAAGGAGAAGGTATATGGAGCTGGACAGTGGGCAGGGCCTGAGAACACGTCCGGAGGGGCAGTTGGTTGCTCCCAGGTCAGCCCTTCCTCCTCAGGGCTGCCTACCCCGAAGCAGCTGGTGGGGCTAGAAGGGAGCATGGGGAGGGTTGGTGGGCTACTGTGAAGGTCACTCGCCCTTCTGGCTGACTGACCCCCACCATTCTTCACTCCGCCCATCCCCTGGGGCCCCCTCACCCTCACTAGACCCAGAGAAGTGGAGGGAGGGATGAAGAGAATCACCATAGGCCCAACCTGTCGTCACAGAGCCCCGGAGACCTGGGGGACCCTGGCAGGCCTGGCTGGGCCAGCGGGGTGAACACAGTGGGCAGGGCCACATGCATCACCCCATCAGGCCTGGAGGGCAACTCCCGGCTGCTGCACAGGGTCACTGTCATGGTACCAGCCGCAGCAACAAGGCCAGTGGGCAACACCAGCGTGGACCGGGCTTGGGCCAGATCCAAGACAAGATGACCTATGGTAAGTAAGAAAAGAAGTCAGAGAATACTAGAAGCAGGGAGGATGCGGGAAGATAGTGGTGGTGAGGAAACTGAGTCACCACAAAGTCTGGCAAAGCAGGACTTTGTGTAGTTGGCAAGACACATGAGACAGGATGACTTGTGAGGTGAACAATGGTGAGAGAGGCAAGCTGATGGGGGATCTGGCGGTCACCAGGCAAGAGCACATCCACACCACAGCTGATGGAGCTCTGGAGGGAGGGGCACACCCATTCCTAAGGTCCTGTTCAACCTTCGTCTGCAGTCACCCTCAAGAGCCTCTCGTGCGTGGACGGACACCTCCACAAACTCTGCTCACAAAAGGTCCAGGGCCCTAAAGTGCCCACTAGGGTGGCTCCTGAAGTTTCTACCTTTTCAGAGAGGTTAGGGGCAGCAATGTGCTTAGAAGCGGTTTGGAGGACACAGAACAGCGTTCATATGCAAAGGACGGAATCTGTTTAGAATGTAGACTTCTTTGAGGACCAGTGGGGTTGAGTCACCATTGCTGCTGGATGTGAATCCCATCTACCCAGTCTGGCCTCAGTTTACCTTTACAGTCCCACTTTGCCTTGTCTCATAACAATCATTTGTTCATCCTTTCCAGAAATACTTGCTGAATAAGTTAAGGGAAGAAAAAGATAAAAAAAAAAAAAAAAGAAGGAAGTTAAATAAAAAAGTAGGTGAGAGAGAGGGAGTGAGAGAAAACCCAGCATGGTGGTACACGCCTTTGGGAGCACTCGGGAGGCAGAGGCAGGTGGATCTCTGAAAGTGTGAGGCCAGCCTGGGCTACAGAGTGAGTTCCAGGACAGCCAGAGCTTCTTAGTGAGACCTTGTCTCAAAAACTAAAAACAAACAAACAACCACCACAAAGTGGGGCTCCCGTGCAGCTGGCCGATGACTGACACAGTGAGAAGAAGACAGTCAGGTTTTGAGCCTGAGCGCTGTGACTTCTAATTGTGTCATTTGACAATCCTCTTGGGAGCCTTCATTTCCTCTTACATAAAATGGAGAACACAATTATATCCTGAAGACTATGGTGAGGAATAAATGAAATAACGAATGCCAAGCTCCCAAACTTCAAGGGCCATGGCCATCATTGCCAATAAGAGGTCAAGGGAAACAATGCACATTCTATACATTGTGTATAGTATAGAACTTTATGTAGGCTTCATAAGCTGAAAATCACTTGGGGTCCTGTATTGCTATCATTTTTGTTTATACCATCACCCCTAATCTCCACTTCACCAATTTCTACTCTTCCAGTTAAATACTGGCTCCTCTTTCTGGAACATTCCTGGGGTCAGAGCCCAGACCTTATTCTTGAGTCTACCTGTCTGTGTGAGGCTTTAATCCAACTCTCAACACCAGTGGATTCTGTCCTTTTTCTTACCTGATAGTCCGTATGGGCAAGAATTGAATGAGTATATAAATGAATACACAAAAGAACAGGGTGCGAACCACAGAACACAGCACAGGGCGGGACTTCCGTCCCCTTCAGACTGCCTGGGTCCCTTTTCTGTGTCAGATGATAGGGTCTAGAGACCAAAGCACAGCCCTGAACTCAGGAGCTAATGCTTCAGGTGCAGTGACAATTCCGCTCCCTCTTAAGTGCTTCGGGCTGAGGAGCAAGGGAAGAGTGCAATCAGTTATTTGTGGAGGATGAGGGAGAGAGAGTTTTGTAAGGAGAAGCATTCGAATAACTCTCAACGAACGAGCAGAGATGCGCTAGTTAGAACCAGGGGTGGTAGAGCAGGAAGGTATAAAAGGAGCTGTTGCGGAAGTTCTGTGGTACCTGGTGCCAGAGGGAGGCTAGCGAGATGGAGTGAGAACCTGGTCTGCTAGGCAGGGCTTTGCATTTGATTCAGGAACTAGTCAGTTCACAGGTTCACGGGGACTAGGCTCAGGTGTGTAGCCTAGGAGATAAGGGACTGGGGAGCGCTCCCTCGGGGAAGAGTGCTCTCTGCCTCATCCTAAAGAGACCAGGCCACCTGGACGGTAGGTACAGTGCCTGCTGTGTCTGTCTGCCTGGCTGTGAACCTCAGACTCGGCCTGGGCCACATTCTTCCAGCACCAGGTCCAGGTCAGGCTCCCAGTCTATGATTGTTGGATGAAGGGATGAATCAATGGATGGAAAATAAAATCAGTGTCTGGAAGAAGAAAGAAGACTGGCAGGAGGCACGAGGGTGCAAGAACCCGAGCTGTGGCTGGCATTCGAGGGCGCGGGTTCGGGCTCAGAGCTCACCCTGCGCACAGCGGCGGGGTGTAGAGGTCCCCAGTCCGGGGCCCAGAGCGCGGCAGCAGGGGGCCTGGGAACGGCGCCGGCTCTGCAGCTGGAAGGAGACGCGCCGTCCGGCTGCCTCGGCCTCGAAGCCAGACACCACCTCCGCCTCGGCCAGCGGGTACACGAACACGCCTGCGAGCGGAGCGGGCAGATGCGCTGTCGAACCCCGCCTGACACTTGCCACCTCCCCGCGCCCGCACCAGGCCTCACCGTCCACCGGCTGGGGCTGCGGGTTGTGGTAGGTGAGCCGCGCCCGCAGGCTGAGACAGGGTCCCTTGGCATAGGCCCGGACACAGGAGTCGGTGAGCGGCAGCGGCGTCCAGCTGGAGGGGCAGTACAGGCCGGGCATGGTGCCCACCCTGCGCGAACAGGGGCTAGGTGAGGGGCGGCCCTCTCTGCGCCCTGAAGGCTAGCTATGCTACCTGACCCTAACTCGGGCTGGGCACTCTGGAGAGGAGAGGGCGCAAGGCAGAGCCGGGAACTCCCTCCCCCCTCCCCCGCCTCCAGGCAGACAGGTGGTGGGGCAGATAAGAAAGGGGGGGTTGTAGGGATGGCAAGATGGGCATCCTTGCCCGTTACCTGGGTAGCTGGAGCGTAGGGCAGCTCTGAGCAGCGGAGAAGTGGAGGGTTAATGGTTAACCCTCCAGTCCAGGCGCCCGCCAGTCCCCCTGCGGGTGTGTGTCGGGGGTGTCCACAGATGTTCCCGCACCTTCTCGGGGCCTCGCCACCACCCCCGTACCTTCCCCCTTCCGCTGGGTTCCCCACGGCTGCCAGCTGTCGGAAGTGGCGCGTATGGAGAGATGGAAGATACTCTGGAGATCAAAGGTTTAAAGGGCCAGCATCGACCCAGGCGCCCCTAGCTCCCAAGGGTCCCCAGGGCCCGGGTGAGACAAGGAGCCGAGAGGGCTGCAGTCTTTATCTCTCCTTGCCTTTCGAGACTGGAGTACTGAGAGAGGCTGCAGACTGGCTTGCAAGGTTGCAGTAGGAAGAACAAGAAAGGGACGCGAAAACGCCTCTGGGGAGGTCGGCTGTGCAGAGGTGTCGCGGCAGCGCGAGTCCATGGGATCTGTCTAGAGCGCCTCTCCCTGCCCAGGCTGGCCTGAGACTAGATGGCTGCTGAGGTAGCCACGGGGGATGCTACAGGGTGGGTCTTGGGATCACCCCCTCCCTTTGGGCAGCCCAAGCCTCACCGTCACTTCTTGGCGGAGTTGTGGGCGTCGCGACCAGACAAGAGTGGGTGATGCCTCCCCTGGGCTCCAGGCTGCCCTTGTCGGTGCACCTGCGGGGTCCGGTTAGGAACTACAGCCGAGGTGCTGTGAGCCGGGAGACCGTCGCCAGTCTGGCTGCTGGCGGTCCCGCCCGGGTTGCAAGGGGCCGCCCCTCCAGCCCGCCTCGGCCCCGCCCGCCCGCCCGCCCGCTCGCCACTGCGGTGGGGGCTGCGGCTCCCCTCCTTCGGGCACCGTACCGCCTCCGCGTCAGCCCAGGCCGGCGGAGCCAGACGAGACTCCGCAGTGCAGAGACAGCACCCCAGCGGCTGCACGACCCCCACCAATGCCAGAGTGAGGACTCCGAGGCCCCACCTCTCTCCATCCCTCTGGAGGAGGTGAGGAGTTTCGTGAGCAAACCAGGGCGGCCGAGTGTGCAAACACACGCCCGCTTGCCAGCACTGCAGTGGCCCACCCACCACCACCCCGCCCTTGGTGGACTGCCATTCACTGCAGTGACCCTCCCTCATAACCGCAGCGGAAACCAGTGTCCCACCATCTAAGCCTCGTCCCCGCAAGAAGCAAAATACTTCGCAGTTACCTAGAAACCTCTCCTTTCGCGGCATGTGCCTCCGTTTTGTGTGCTCACTACCCTCAATCGAGGCTCCCCGTTACTGCCGCATCGTCCCCACCCGGAAGCAGCCTGCCCAGCCATCACTGCGCTTATTCCCTTCCTCTGCTGGGAGTGGGGAAGACGTGCCGGGTGGCTTGCTTACTCAAGGAGTAAGCCTGGAGACTGAAAAGCCTTCCGGCTTTCCCAGGGGTGTGGACTGTTCCTGTCACAGCAGCGACCCCCGCCCCCCACCATCAGCATAGCACCTGAGGGAAGAAAACATTGTTGCTTCAAAAACAGGTCTCTTGTTATTGGCAGGATTTTCGCGGGTTTGACAGTGTTCTGTAAGATTTCCCCCAGGACCTTGAGGGAAGAGTCCAAGAATCTCGGGAAGTGGGAGGACGTATGTTTGGGGTCACCGATGCAAGCACTCCTAAAGATGCCCTACTCCAGTTCTGCAAAGAGAAGTTAAGGAGAGCTGTGGGTGGAGGCAGCCCGGGAGGAATGGCTTTTTCAGCCAGACCCCGGCGTTTCCACCCCTCTCTTATTAACTCTATCCGGCTAAATCCAGTTTTCATCACCACACAGTCCTAGGAGCAACCCCCGCCTCACCTGAACCCTCAGTCCCAACCTTCTCTTTTGTTAGCAAGACAGACAGGGTTTGGCCTTTGCCTGCAGAGATTTTCCTGTCCCGTCCCCTTTAGGTTTTTTGGTTTTGTTGTTTTGTTTTGTTTTTGGCTTTTGGAGTCAGGGTTTCTCTGTGTAACAGCTCTGGCTGTCCTGGAACTCACTCTGTAGAGTAGCATGTAGCATGCCGGCTTCCGATTTACAGAGACCAGCCCGCCTCTGCTTCCTGAGCGCTGGGATTAAAGGCTTAGGCCACCTGAGTCCCTCTTTTATTTTTTATTTTTTGGCTCGGGGAGGGGGGAATCTCACACTGTAAACCATGCTGACCTAAAATCTGTGGCAATTCTCCAACCTTAGCCTCTCAGTGCTGGGATTACAGGCACGGATGGGCCACTGTAAGTTTTGTTCAGCTGTGAGATTGAACTAAAGGATATTTTGTTTGTTTGCTTTATATACAGAGTCCAATAGCTCACACTGTTTGTTAAAAATACTATTTGGAGCTGGGTGTGGTGGCACATGCCTCTAATCCCAGCACTCATCAGAGCTACCAAAGAAACCTCATCTCGTAAAAACCAAACGGAACTATTTGGGGATAGCTCGGCAGGTGAGGGTAAAAGTGCTTGCTGGCAAATCTGAAAGCCTGAGTTTGATTTCTGAGACGCCTCATGGTGGGAAGAGAGCATTTACTCCTACAAGGTATGTGAATGCCTCACCTACCTGTCTGCATGTGAATGACATGCATGCCTGGTGTCTAAGGGCATCAAATGCCCTGGAGCTGGAGTTTTGCATGGCTGTAAGCCATTGTGTAGGTGCTGGGAACCCAACCCTGGTTCTCAGCAAGAACAAGTGCTTTTAACCCCTTAACCATCTCTCCAGTTCCAAATATATGCAATTAAAAAAAAAAACTTTTAAATATTGTTTTTGGGAGGCAAAGATGGGAGGATCTTGACTTTGAAACCAACCTGGTCTATACGAGACCTTCTGCTGTGGGGTGGTCTTTCTGTATGCTGTAAGTATGTGTTGTTACCATTGGCTAATAAAGAAGCTGCTTTGGCCTATGGCAAGACAGGTTATAGCCAGGTGGGAAATCCTAGCAAAGATACAGGGAGAAGAAAGGCAGGGTCAGGGGCCAGCCCACTGCCCAAGGAGCACCATGCCAGTAGACCAGCAATGCCATGGCCACATGGCAAAATACAGATTAATAGAAATGGGCTAATTTAAGATGTAATAGCTAGCAATAAGCCTAAGCCATAGACCAAACAGTTTGTAATTAATATTAAACCTCTGATTGGTTATTTGGGTACCGGTTTAAAAAAAATAACAATAACAAACAGCCGACTCATGCAGTGAGCACAGGACCCGGTGCCACTGCCTGGATGCCTCCCAAACAGATCAGGCCAATCAACTGTCTCACCCACTCAGAGGGCCTGATCCAGTTGGTGACCCCTCAGCCATTGGTTCATATTTCATGTGTTTCCGTTTGTTTGGCTATTTGTCTCTGTGCTTTATCCGACCTTGGTCTCAACAATTCTCGATCATATAAACCCTCCTCATTCTCGTTAATTGGACTCCCAGAGATCCACCTGGGGCCTAGTCATGGATCTCTGCATCCAGATCCCTCAGTAGTTGGATGAGGTTTCTAGCACGACAATTAGGGTGTTTGGCCATCCCATCACCACAGTAGGTCAGTTCTGACTGTCTCTTGACCATTGCCAGCAGTGAGTCAGCTGTTTGAAACCTGGGGCCTATGCAGGGTCCCTTGGCTCGGCCTGGGAGGAGGGGACTGGACCTACCTGGACTGAGTCCACCAGGTTGATCTCAGTCTGTGGGGAAGGCTTTGCCCTGGAGGAGATTGGAATGGGGGGCGGGCTGGGGGGAAGGTGAGGGAGGGGAGGGGGGAGAACAAGGGAATCTGTGGCTGATATGTAGAACTAAATTGTATTGCAAAATAAAAATTAAAAAAAAAATAACAATAACAATAAAATGCTCTCTTTTCCTGTATTGAACTGCTCTTGCATCTGTCAGAAATAAGTCTGTAGGCCTATGGGCTAGTGGCTCAGTGGTTGAAGGCACTTGCTACCAAGCCTGACAACCTGAGTTTTGCCCCTAGAACATACATGGTAGAAGGATGTGCACTCTGGCATCACATCCCCTCTCCTACAAAAATGCTCACAAAATAAATAAAATGCAATTTTAAAACTTTTTAATTAAAAGTCTTCTGGTTATGCTTGTCTAAAGGTAGCTTTTGGTTTTCTTTTTAAAAATTTTTTAATGAAGCCGGGCGGTGGTGGCGCACGCCTTTAATCCCAGCACTCGGGAGGCAGAGCCAGGCAGATCTCTGTGAGTTCGAGGCCAGCCTGGGCTACCAAGTGAGTTCCAGGAAAGGCGCAAAGCTACACAGAGAAACCCTGTCTCGAAAAACCAAAAAAAAAAATAAATAAAATAAATAAATAAATAAATAAATAAATAAATAAATAAATAATTTAATGATTTATTTATTCTTGTTTTACGTGCATTGGGTGTTCTGCTTGTATGTACGTCTCCATGAGGGTGTCAGATCCCCTGGAACTGTAGTTACAGACAGTTGTGAACTGCAGTGTGGGTGCTGGGAATTGAACCCGGGTCCTCTGCAAGAGCAGCCAGTGCTCTTAACTACCGAGCCATCTCTCCAGCCCCAGCTTTTGGTTTTCTATGATGCTTCTTAGATATTTGTTATTTTGCCCATATCACAGTTTTGATTACTGAAGATAGATTATCTTCAATTCCCAGCCTCCGAGCCACCTCTCCAGCCCTAGCTGGAATTATTGTCATCCTTTTTAACAGTGCATGTGGTGTGTGTGTGTGTGTGTGTGCGCCACGTGCCATAGTGCACATGTGGAAGTCAGAGAACAACTTTATGGAGTCAATTCTCTCCTCCTTTCTGTATGCAGATCAAACTCAGGTCACCAGTCTTGAGTGGCATCTGTCTTTACACACTCAGCCATCTCACAGCGACCCCACTGGAATTCTTGATTTGGTAAATTTGTGGTGATAAATCTAATCTGTACTAATGTGAAATTCCATGGTCTGTACTGAGCTTGGAAGACCTCTCAGCTGCAGAGCACAGAATCCCTGCCAGAAGTATAATAATTCTTCTCTCTCTTTTTTTTCTTTCTTCTTCTTTTTTCTTTTTTTGTTTTTTTGTTTCTTCGAGACAGGGTTTCTCTGTGTAGCTTTGGGCCTGTCCTGGATCTCGCTCTGTAGACCAGGCTAGCCTCGAACTCACAGAAATCTTCCTGGCTCTGCCTACCAAGTGCTGGGATAAAAGGCATGAGCCACCACTGCCCAGCAATTCTTCTCTTTTGAGTCCAAGTCTGCTAAATGTCCAGCCTGAACTTTCCCCAACTACAGCAAGACTTTTTATATGATTCATTTTTATTTTATTTTATGTGCATTGATGTTTTGCCTGCATGTATGTCTGTGTGAAGGTATCAGAAGCCCTGGAGCTGGGAATTGAACCCAGGACCTCTGGAAGAGCAGCCAATATTCTTAACCAGTGAGCCGTCTCTCCAGCCCCTCCAGCAAGATTTTTTTATAGGTAGGATGAGCCCGATGTGGTAGTGCACCCAGGAGGCAGAGGCAGGTGGATCTCTATGAGTTTGAGACTAGCCTGGTCTACAGAGCAAGTTCCAGAACAGCCAAGGCTATCCAGAGAAACCCTGTCACAAACAAACAAACAAACAAACAAACAAACAAACAAACAAACAAACAGATTAGCCAGCTGTGGTACAGGCTGAGGCAAGAAGAATGTTGTATGAATACAGCTTGGACTACATTAGCAAGACTTGAAACCCTGTCTCAAAAAACAAAAAAAAAAACAAAAAAAAAAAAAAAAAAAAAAAAAAAGAAAAAAAGAAAAAAAGAAATGGAATAAAGGGAATGGTGACCTCAGGGTAATATCCCACCCAGTTAAATTTCCAACTTATGAAAAGAAATTAAATAAAAGCTTAGAGCCAGGTGTGGTGGGGCACACCTTTAATCCCAGCACTGGGAAAGTAGAGGCTGGTGGATCTCTGAGTCTGAGGCCAGCCTGGTCTACAGATCTGGTTTCAGAACAGCCAAGCTTAGGTAGTAAAGGACAGAAAGCTGGTGAAGACATAACTGAACAAGGAGGCCACGTTCCAGCCCCAGTAAGCAGCCGGACTTGGCAGCTTTGACCATGTGGTTCTGGAGCTAAGGATAGAAGAAAGAGGCTATAGAATTTGCCCAAGATTGGGGCTGGAGAGATGGCTCAGAGGGTAAGAGTACTGGCTGTTCTTTCAGAGGTCCTGAGTTCAATTCCCAGCAACCACATGGTGGCTCATAACCATTTATAATGAGATCTGGTGCCCTCTTCTGGTATGCAGGCAGACTACTGTATGTATAATCAATAAAAGTTAAAAAAAAAAAAAAGAATTTGCCCAAGACTAAGGAAAGCTGCTGAGGCCAGGCCTGTGTCAGGGATGTCCCTGAGTAGAGGCCTAGAGAGGCCATTACGTGAAGTTGAAGCATGGATTGCTTTGGAGACGCCAAGATATTAGAGATGCCAGAGTCATGGGATACCTGATGAGGAGAGCTGTTAACAGGGAGTGGAACCAGCCCAACAGAAAGCAGTGTGCTGCAGTCAACAAAGCTGAAAGGAGTTGGAGATCTGAAGAGCGTTTTGGCATCAGACATGGAGGTGCAGAATTAGAAGTTTGCCCAGCTGTTTTTCGGTATTGCTTTGGTCCAGTATTTTCTTGTTATGCTCCCTTCCGTATGTTTTAAAATGGTAATGTATATCCTGTGCCATTATATGTTGGAAGTAAGTGATCTGTTTATTTTGATTTTATAGGGGACTATAGTTAAGAGATTGCATGAATCTCAGAAGAGACTTTGAACTTTGGACTTTTAAACATTGTTGAGACTGTGATAGACTATGGGGACTTTTGAAGTTGGACTGAATGCATTTTTGCATTATGATATGACTACAAGCCTTTGGGGGTCAGGGAGTTGGATGTGGTGGCTTGAAAAAAAATGACCCCAAAGGGAGTGGCACTAGTGGGAAGTCTGGCCCTGATCAAGGAAGTGTATCAATGTGGAGTACTGTGGAATAATCCTCTTGTACACTGTAAAGATTTGTCACTCAAATTGGTTTAATAAAAATCTGACTGGCCAGTAGCCAGGCAGGAAGTATAGGCTGGACAACCAAACTAAGGATGCTGGGATGAAGGGTGGAATCAGAGGAGATGCCAGCAGATGCAGAGGAAGCAGGACATGTAGAAAATGAGATAATAAGCCATGAGCCACATGAGAGAGTAGATAAGAAATATGGGTTAATTTAAATGTAAGAGTTAGCTAGTAACAAGGCTGAGCTATTGTCTGATCATTTACAATTAATATTAAGACTCTGAATAGTTATTTGGGAGCAGGCAGTTGGGACAGGAAAACTCCACCTACAGTGGAGGTAAGCTTTGAGGTCTCCTAAGCTCAAGGTACTGCCCAGTGAGACAGTCCACTTCCTGTTGCCTTCTGATTAAGATGTAGCCAGCACCATGTCTGCCTACATACCATCATGCTCCCCACCATGATAATGGACTAAATCTCTGAAACTGTACACTACCACCTCAATTAAATGTTTTCCTTAGTAAGAGTTGCTGTGGTCATGGTGACTCTTCACAGCAATAGAAACCCTAACTAAGACAGCCTCCATAGGATCATATGTTTGAATATTTGGTCCCCAGTTATTAGATTTGGGAAGAATTAGGAGGTATGGTCTTGTTGGAGGAGGTATGTCACAGGGGGTGGGCTTTGAGATTTCAAAAGTCTCCTGTGATCCTCAGTGCTCTTTCTCTGCCTTGTGTTTCCAGATCAAGATGTAAGCTCCCCACTCCTCCATCATGGACTCTAACCCTCTGGAACAGAAAAGTCTGTCAGATATTCTGGGCCTGTAGGCTGAAAATGGATTCCCCAACATTGCAGAGGAACCTTGGGTGACTGTCCAGGGAGCCAGCTGTCTCTGTCATTTCTATAGTTTTTGAAGTTGCTTGTTTTCTCCACTTCCTATTTACTCAGGTAATATTTTATCCTCAGGTCTCTGATGGGGTTGAAGACTAGATAGTTATAGTTTTACAACTTTTCTTGTCAATTCAGAAAAGAAACTCACAAAAGAGATGTAAAGTTTATAAAGGTTAAGAGACATAAAAGGTTAAGTAAGTTGTTTAAGAAAATATTTTAAGGTCTAGAAAGATATTTTTAGGATGTTAACACAAATTATGATAGAAAGTGATTTAGGTACAAAACTCTGGACTCATCAAGATAGGATAGATAATGGAATACTTTCTCCAAAGCTGTCAAATGCAGGTGGACTGGACATTGTGAATGCAATTCTTTCTCTATATAGTTTTACTGTGTTAGAGTTAAAAACCTTTCCTTTTTATTTAAACAAAAGGGGAAATGTGAACCCTGAGTTTGCATTTGCGTTAATTAAATAAAATCAACTTTGGGTCAAGAGGTAGAGCCAGCGACTGTTTGACAGGAAGTAATCATAGAGAGTCAGAGAGCATCTGGAAGACAGAGAGACACACAGGAAGTGGTAGGGAGGGACTTTGTGGTGGTCTTTTTTGGTTTGGTGGAGTGGAAGGAAGCTAGCTCTCTTTTGGAGATGCTGGTGAAGAGGGAAGGTCAGCTGGTTGCTCCTCAACCTCTGAGCTAGCAGGTTTTCACCCCAGCCTCTGACTCCTGAGTCTTATTGATAAATAGAACAATAGAGATTTAGTTAAAACTATATTTGGTGGCAGGGGAAAGAGGCAGATCTAGTAGCATATAAAAGTCCCACAGGGCCACTAATGGATAAGTGGGCCAATTACCGTGGAGCCACAGTTATTGACAGAAACAGCAGCAGATTCAGGTGCAGTCACTGTGCCAGAGACAAAACAACAGCAAGAACTCTGCTAACAGAGATGAAAGGAGAGAGAGGCCTGATTCCAAATGGAATAAATGGAGCAGTGCCCTCAGTGAAAGACCCCATCCAGCCAAGCTTCTGACTCCTGACCCTCAGGCAAGGCCTGAGGGATTTTTCTGGTCCTAAAAAGCAACCGTAAATCAAAGCTGGTATCAACATGATTCAAGGGTACCAGAGTTCAGCACAAGTTGATAGTAAAAACTGGAAGTGACATCCATGTGGTTCTGACTTTAGAATCATAAAGGATCGTAAAGGGGTTGTGTGGAATCTTCCTCTGTGGTTAAGGAAAGCCTCTGAGGCCAGGCGTGTGGCCGGGGAGTTCCTATATGGAGACACTGAGAAGCTGTGTGTGAAGCTGTGAAAGTGAAGCTTGAATTTCACTGGAGCCCCCAAGATGGTAGAGGTGCCAGAGCTGTGGGATGTCTACAAGGGAGAGTGGGAAACAGGGAGTAGGATTAGCCCAAGCAGGACTATGTGCTGCAGTCAGCAAAACTGGAGAGCAGAGCCATCTAAACCCCTTGACATCAGACATGGAGGTGCAGGACTTGAAGTTTGCTCTGATGGGTTTCAGTATCCCCCCACCCCTCACAAGGTCTGATTATTCACTTGTTACTTTTTTTTCTTTTCCTTTTCTTCCTTTCTTCTTCCTTCCTTTTAATTTTTTTAATAAAGGGTCTCACTATATATATATCCTGGAACTCAATGTAGACCTGGCTGACCTAGACCAGGCTGGCTTCAGACCTGAAGAGATCCACCTGCCTCTGCCTTCCAGGTGCTGGGATTAAAGGGATGAGCCACTATGCCCCAGCATCTTGCTACTCGACAAGACATTTTTGACTGGACTCAGAAGCAGAAGCTCTCAACAAGGACAGCCTACATCTCTTGGCAATCTGCTCCTGGTATTTTCCTTTGGCTCCATCCTCTAAGCCTGTAGCCTCCTCATTTTTCTTAGTGCATTGTTTCTTCTGAGCAATACATCTACATCTGTATTGCAGGACATTGGAGTTACAAGACACTGAATATTGGGTGTGTTGGTCCTGAGCTTTTTCTTTAAGGGCTTTCTGACAGGATATTGGTGGACACGTTATCTTCTTTAGAGATTAAAAACCTGTCAGATTCTGCCAGCTCTTTTGGGCCCCAGCCAACAAGGCACAGTGGCATGGCAGTCCAGGAATATCTACTCTCTCTCTCTCTCTCTCTCTCTCTCTCTCTCTCTTTTTTTTTTTTTGGTTTTTCGAGACAGGGTTTCTCTGTGTAGCTTTGCGCCTTTCCTGGAACTCGCTTTGGAGACCAGGCTGGCCTCGAACTCACAGAGATCCGCCTGCCTCTGCCTCCCGAGTGCTGGGATTAAAGGCGTGCACCACCACCGCCCGGCTCTCTCTCTTTTACAATAACCAAGTTGAGAATATTTAGATTAGCATCCACAATTCAACCTGAATGTTACAGGTAGTCCACCAGAAATGGGCACTAAGCCACAGTTTCTAACCAATAGAAGGTCTTCATGTCAGCTGGTGTTAATCCCAAAGATGGGAGGAGAAAGACTACTAAACCAAATCATCACGGCCAAATTAATTAAAGCAAACAATTAAAACAAGCTTTTTAAAAAAAATTTTTTTGTTTTTTTGTTTTGTTTTTTTCGAGACAGGGTTTCTCTGTGTAGCTTTGGAGCCTGTCCTGGAACTTGCTCTGTAGACCAGGCTGGCCTGGAACTCATAGAGATCCGCCTGCCTCTGCCTCCCAAGTGCTGGGACTAAAGGCCACCACTGCCCGGCCTTTTTTTGCTTTGTTTTGTTTTTCAAGATAGGTTTTCTCTGTGTATCCCTGGCTGTCCTGTGACTCACTCTGTAGACCAGGCTGGCCTCAGACTCAGAGAGATCTGCCTTCCTCTGCCTTCTGAGTGCTGAGACTGAAGTCTTGTGCCACCACCAGCAGGATTACAGCAAGCTTTTTAAATAGTGTACACAGGCTGCCTCCCCCCTTAGGTGGGGTTCCAGAGGTTAGCACTGGACGTGAGGAAGACAAACATTTTATAGCTCAAGAGTGGAGAGTTCCCACATAGGGAAGCTGGCAGGCAATAGGTGGGGTTACAGGAGCAGAACATGACCACAACAAGTTAGTGCTAATGACCTCCTGGAACAAGGACGTGGTTGCAGGGTGGGCATAACAAGGTAGTCATAACAACAGGTAGTCATAACAACTTTTGAAACAAAGACCATTTCCTGGAACAGGCAGTATAGAACCTATAGGCAGTAGTTAAAGTCACAGGTGGGGGATAGTACAATCCTTGAGAAACAGGTTTAATCATAAACAGGAATGAACCTAGTTTGCCTTCACTATAACATGGCTTTTAAGCCTAAAACAGGCAGGTTGGTTCATCACAGGCTGTGACTATACTCAAGTACTTGGGACCCAAGTGTAGCCCTGAGTATTTAGGGTAGGGGTTTTTTAAAGGCAAAAACTACATCCAGTTGCAGGGGGACGTTTTCAGCAAGCAAGCAGTTTAACAGAAGCTAAGATAAATTAGCTGGGGGCATCTTGACCTCAGGTTCCTAAAATAGAGTTGGGTAATTTTTCACGGAATTCTCCATTAAGGAGATCAAATTTTAGTTAAACCTGAAATGGTCTCAGCAAGAATAGAAGATGGAGAAACTTCTGCAGGGTCTTGCCCTGTCACATGAACAGACTCACACTTCCCCTCTCCAGTTCTCCTTGGTTTAGAACAATTCCACCCCTTACTCAACAGCAGGCACCCTCTGTTGTGGGTCAAGACACCTTGCTTCACAGGAAAACCTTGTTCTTCCCATCGCTGATTGGGATTGGAACCACATAACCCTTCCATTCTTCACCCAGAGCATCAACAGCTACATCTGTGGCCATGAGCTTCTCACAGAAGAATATAGAGCTTGCAAGCATGCATTCATTGTCCCCTTCAGTGAGTTCCTGACAGCAGGTGGCTGGGAAGGAGATATTCAACTTCATCCGACACAGCCTTCTGCAGGAGGTGCCACGTGGGGTGGGGGAATGACACACAACTGAGCTTGGACTCTTAATTAAACAGTGTTAAGATCATAGGGGATGTTTGAACTGGGATTAAATGCATTTTGCATTGTGATATGGCCACAAGCCTATGGGAGCCAGGGAGTGAAATGTTTGAATGACAATGCCTCGCGTGGACTCATATGTTTGAATACTTGGTCCCCAGTTGGTGGAAGAGGGATGGATTAGGTATGGCCTTGCTGGACGGAGGTGGGGTGTGTCACTGGGGGTGGGCTTCAAGATTTCAAAAGACTCAGTGCCATTCCGTTAGGTCTCTCTGCCTCCTACTTTTGGATGAGGATGTAGATCTCAGCTACTGCTCCCCACCATGATGGCCATGGACTCTAACCCTCTGCAATCATGAGCTACAAACGAAGTGTTTTCTTTTCTAAGTAATAGAAAAGTAACTAAGACAGATACATAGGGAGCGCAGCCTGGAGCAGTCGACCGGATGTAACTTTGTCTAAGTATACAACTTGTTCTGATACTTATGTATTTAAAGATGCTTTAGGACTGGTGAAGGCTGGCTCAGTGCATCAGAGCACTTGCTATGCAGCAATGAGGACCTGAGTTCCTGAGTTTGAATCCCAACACCTTCCAGGAAAGGCGCAAAGCTACACAGAGAAACCCTGTCTCGAAAAACCAAAAAAAAAAAAAAAAAAAAGGTCAGGCACGGTTGTATATGCCTGTAACTGAACCTTTGAAGGTGAAGACAGGAGGGTCTCAAGAGCTCACTGGCCAGCCAGCCTAGAGCAAATGGGGAGCTTCTGCCTCAATGAGAGTCTCTCAAGGCTATAAGGTGGAGAGAGACAAAGGAAAACATCCAATGTCCTGCTCTGTTTTCTGCATGTACATGCACGCGCATGCACACACACACACACATACATGAAGACTTCAGAAAATTAGGCAATATGAGATACCCAGGTTAGTTATATAAGATGTTGGACAGTGCACTGAGAAAAATGACAAAGCTAGCCTCAGGTAGGCTGTGGCTAGCTCCCAAGGAGAGAAGCGCCTCTTTGAGGAGCAGGCAACCTTTTCTTTCCCTTACAGTAAGTCTCTCAACTTTCTGAGTAGTCACCCCTTTATGCACCCAACTGTAACAGACTGCATTGTGGGTAAGGACTCCAGGGGAGCGGTCCTAGAAGGCCAACAGCCCAGGTGATCCTGCACTGCCCTCTCTCAGGAGGGTGCAATCTCTTTTTTTTTCTTGACTGCTAAAAACAAATGCTCAACTGTTTGTTCTACCTGTGCCCATGTGAATCCTCTTCCCTCTGGAGCCCAGCTCTGAGATGGCCGCTGTGGCTGGGAGACTGCTGCCTTGGTCGGAACCTGTGACAGTTAGGAGGGATCTCTTTTTGGTGCAGAACAGAGAACTTATTTCATGAAACCATTTGAACCTTCTAGAATATTTTAGTGTACATTACCTGCAGACAACATCACTCCTGCCCAACCACAGATGCTCACCCAGACAAGACATTAATAACAATGTAGCTTTACCATCTAATCAACATCAGCTTCCATTTTGCTGGGATACATGATCTAGCAGGGCAGAGAGGCGTTGAGGGGCATCATAGGCTGCTGGCTCAGGAGCTTATCAGGAAAACTGCGAGGGGCAGGGTTGGGGTATGTGGTGGTGATGGAGCACACTCAAGACCTCACCTTGCTCCTGCAGGTGTGCCTCTCACCTTTCTCTGTCCTTGTCGGGACAACGACCTTTGAGGACAAGCACAGCATGTGAGTCAGTGCTGTTCCTTAGGCCTAGGCCCAGTGAACAGTCAAGGGACCATCAGGGCTGTGGGAGCTGTCACATGAGGAGGCATCTCTGAGCTTTACTTTTCACAGCTTTAGAACAAAAACCAGTCAGAAAAGACAGGGGATTGACATACCCACCCCCTCCTCTTTGTGGACTGAATCAGGGCCTTGAGCTTGCTAGGCAGGTATCTAGCCACTGGACTCTATCTGCAGCCCCTGGCAGACCAGTTTTACAGAAGGAAAGGATAAGCCTCTAGCATGAACACTTAGGAAATGTCCAATCAGATGGACATTTGATGTCCTAAGATGTCCCAGATGTCCTAAGAACAAGCCTTGCTGCTGTCCCAAGTCACAACCACACTGAAGTGGAGGTGCCCATCATGATTAAGTGGCCTATTCTGAGAGGCAGCCTGGGTGGAGAAACAGTCACCTCAAATTTCCCTTCTGACACATCAGCCCTGGTCTGAGTAAGTAGGAAGACAGCCCTATAGAATCAATGAAAGCATCCATGCCAAGCCGAACATTTCTTTGCTGGGTGGTGGTGACACACGCCTTTAATCCTAGCAAAACAAAACAAAAACAACCCCCCCCAGAACCCCCCAAAAAGCAAAACCCATTTCTTTTCTTGGAGTTCATGTCAAATAAGCTGGGTAGGCAATTGTGATTACTTAAGGCTATTGGAGACCATCATGTTAATATTGTGAACTTGACAATCACCTAAGAGATAAACCTCTGGAATTTCTTAGAAGGGAATTTCTTTTTTTTTTTTTTTTTTAAGATTTATTATGTATAGTGTTCTGCTTGCACACCAGAAGAGGGCACCAGATCTCATTACAGATGGTTGTGAGCCACCATGTGGTTGCTGGGAATTGAACTCAGGACCTCTGGAAGAACAGCCAGTGCTCTTAACCTCTGAGCCATCTCTCCAGCCCAGAAGGGAATTTCTTTAAAAAAAAAAAAAAAAAATGTGTATAGGAGTTTGTGTATGTGTGTGTGTGACCTGTGTTTAGGATCTGGACTCATAGGCAGTCTTGAGCTGTCTAACATGGGTGCTGGGAACAGAGCTCAGGCCCCCTGCAAGAGCTCTTCACGTCTCTCCAGCTTCTGTGGGCAGTTTCTAGACCAGGCTATCTGAGGTGGGAAGACACACTCTAAAGGTGGAGAAAAGGAGCTGAGCACAATGTTAGGCACGTTTTCCTAAATTATTATTGCCAGAGTAAGCTACAGCGAAACAGTTTATCATTGCACCAGTGAAACAATTTATCATTGGAAATTCAGCTGACAGCCAGGTGGTGGTGGTGCCCGCCCATAATCCCAGCACTAGAGAGGCAGCAAAGGACCGTCCACAAGACCAAGGCCAGCCTCAGGTAGGCCCTATCTTAATAAAGCAAGACAGTGGCTTCCCTGGCATGGTCTTACACAAGAGCAAAAACCCAGACTTCTCCAGGGATCGAGGGTCACCAACCTAGGGGAGGAGGAGGAGGAGGAGCACACGGGAAGAGGAGGGGATGAAAATGAAAAGTGGGCCTTCTACAAGTGTTGGTGTAGGTGTAGTATAGAGCATCCAGAAAGAACTAGACGTGTGTGTGTGTGGTCTGTGCATGTGTGTGCAGAAGAATTAGAAGAAAACATCTTTACAGTAGAGAAGAATCTAAGAAGAGGTTCTTTCTGGGCCCAACATCATGAAGTGAAGGCGTTCATTTTGACTGAGGAATTCTGACTAAATGCAGTGGTTTTTCCAGTCACATAGCATCACAAGCAATAGCTCACTAAAAGTCAACAAGGCAGCTGGGCAGTGGTGGCACACACCTTTAATCCCAGCACTTGGGAGGTAGAGGCAGGCTATCACTATGTAGCCCAGGCTGGCCTCAAAGTCGTTGAGATCTGCCTACCCCTGCCTCCTGAGTGCTGGGATTAAGGCTTACACCACATCTAGCTTTTTAAAAGCATGGTCTGTGTGCCTGTGCATCACAACACATGCATGCAGGTCAGGCCAGAGGACAACGTATGGGAATCTTGCTTCTGCTGTTTGGGTCTGGGGATTAAACTCAAGTCTTTAAAATTTATGGCTAGTGCCTTGCCCCGCTAAGCAATCTCACCCACTCCAGAACTAGTCTTTTTTTTTTTTTTTTTTTGAGACAGAGAGTCTCTGTATGTACCCATCTGTGCTGAAACTCACTATGCAGACCATGTTGCTGGCCTACAACTCAGAGATCTACCTGCCTCTGCCTCCCAAGCGCTGGGATCAAAGGTGAGTGCTACCACAGTCTTAATGAAAGCTAAGAATCACAACGGGAAAGGAAAGTAACTAGCTGAATTGGGGAACAGCCTCCAGACCTGCCCATCACTCCAGGTTGAAGGCCTCCTCCGAGGGAGGTGAAATTCTTTCACAGCCTGGGCCCACTTTGCAAGCATCTCCTACCGGCGATGGCATCCATTCTGCATGCTCAAGCCCAGTGCAGAGCTAGCCAGAGGGAACTAGCAAAACGTCTGCTAGACCTCAAGGCAGTAACGGCATATGGGAGTGAACAGCTTGTGGACTGGCCTAAGTGCCTTGTGCGAACTGTGCTGAGGGACCCATGGCTTCTTACTGAGGGCCAGCCAAGTTACTCAGGTGGTGCTGGCGAGTATGGCCAGGCCGAGAGAGGCAAGGAGTCCAGGACTCTAGTGAAGGCTGGAGCCCAAGGTCCTTCACTGACTGGGCCCTGGTCAGCTCAAAGGCCGGTGTCGGCACAACAGCTCCAGGATGAACAGCTCCATAGACTACTCCCAGCCGGTGTCAGCCGGTGCAGCGGGGGGCTGTTGCGATGGAGGGCGCTCCAGTGTGGGGCTCCTTCCCTCTTGTGTTTTCTGAAACAGGCTGGCTGCCACCGCCACCTTCCCAGGCCTCTGGGTCACTACCTTCTCGTCATCTCATCTCAGAGTTCTTGCAGCGTGGGTAGGCTTACCTCCCTGTACGTGGGGCTCTTCACAGTTCACGGAATTGTAGTCAGCACCCAGTGCCTTCCCAGAGGCTCCAGCACACTGTCAAGATAGCCTGGGTGCCAGCAGCCTTTCTTTAAGCCCAGACGGGTCCGTGATTAGTTACAGAAGTGTCCTCTTTTTCCAGTCCTTCCAGTCAGTGTGGGCACCCAGCAAACCCTTCCTGGATGCTTTTACACCGTGTGGTGGCCGGTCCCTTAAGAGTGGCACGAGGGCTGGAGATATGGCTCAGAGGTTAAGAGCACTGACTGCTCTTCCAAAGGTCCTGAGTTCAATTCTCAGCACCCACATGGTGGCTCAAAACCATCTGTAATGAGATCTGGCGCCCTCTTCTGGCCTGCAGGGATATGTGCAGACAGAACACTGTATACATAATAAATAAATAAATCTTAAAAAAAAAAAAAAAAAAAAAGGGTGGCACGAAAACCCGGCGGTCAGGTCGTTTGCGTTACTCTGGTTCCACTGTGGCTCCTTCCACGGATACCAGCAAGTGCGGAGCCTTTCCTCACACCACCTTCAGTTCCAGTGTTCGTGGTGCTCAACGTGCTCCCAGGGACCTTAAGCACTCGCATGACTCCTAGGGGGCTTACAGACTAAGAGGGGTTCGGGGCTGAGCCTGGAAGCCTGACAGGCACGGGGCCTACAGTTCCCCAGTACTTATCTGTGGGCTTCAAGGTGGAAGAGAACGGTCTGAAAAAGCTTTCATCACTGCTGGGGTACACACAGCCAAGCACAGGGATGTGTACAGGGAATGCTTGTGACCTGAGGGAGGGAAGCTGAGGGGTGGACAGGCCTCATCAGTCCAACAGCTCCAGCTCTGTGGTCACTAGAGCCTTCTGGAGCTGGGATGTCACGCAAAGGCTCATGTGCTGGAGGTCTGTCCCAGTGCATAACACTCAGAGCTGTGGCTTTCGGGGTCCTATGCACTCTTAGGAGGGAGTGGGTCCTTGGGGCATTCTCCAGCAAGTGAGAGATGGCTACCCTGAGCTACTGTATCAGCACCTGCCCCACACTGTGTTCTGTCCCACTACAGGCACCACAGCCAAGTGCCCATGGGCCGAATAAACCTTTCCTTGTTTTAGGGTGTTTAGTAAAGAACTCTGTCACAATACAAGGCTAGCTCATACATTCTCCCTTACCCCACAGGTTCTCTTTCCAAACTACCTAGACTACAACGTTCAGCACAACTCGGTCAAGATTCTTGGGTTGAGACTCATGACTACAGTTTCTAGTAGGCTGAGACAAGTTCCTCTGTTGACTCCATTGTAATGTCTTTTACCTACTGCTTAACTATAGCATTCAAGTCCTTGAGAACTGACGTAAAAGCCAGACTCCTGCTGAACACCTCTCTTCCCTCTTTTATGAAGAGATGGGTTTCCCAGGCCAGGCTGGTCTCTTAAATCGATCCAAGTGGTCCTCCAGCTTCAGGCCCCAGGGTGGGAGTACACACACAGGCCACTGCACATCTTCCTCTTTAAAGTCCGCTTTATTTGAAAAGAAGGTGTGTCCTGTTCCTTTCACTTAGACAATCCCCTGCTTCCCAGGCCGCTTTTACATGGTTAGAGGAAAAACCCAGAGCATTAAATCACTAATGCAAACTGGGAACAACAATAGTTTCTCTTGAGTCCTAAGGTGCGGATTGGAGAACTGGAGGCTGGACCAGAGCCCCTGGAGAAAGCAGTTGGTGAGCCACGTTCGAGGCCCGACTCCAGAACCAATGCAAACGCCCAAGCAGCAGGGGTTGAGACAGCGGAGCCCAAGATGCTTTCAGCTGAGGCTGAGTCTAGGCTAGGGTATGAGCACTAGTAATCCCACAACACTGCTTCCCGTTCCTCCAGCTCAAGCCTACCCGAGGGGCAGACGACGACGACATCTCCCAACAAGAAGAAGGCTGCTGTTTCTCTGTCTGCGTGACTGACATCACCAGAAACACCAGTCAGAGAGCCCAGAACCACAGCAGAAAACCATGGCAAGCCCTGCCCACAAAGGAGCAGAGATGAGGCGAGAGAGATGCAGGAGGATATTTAATTTACACAGCAGCCACGTGGGGCCCTGTCCAGCTGGGCAGTGGGATACTTGTAACCCCAGATGGCACCCTCACCCTTTTCCATCAGGACTGTCTTCACAGGCCCTTGGGTAGGTCTCCCCACATTGTGTAGAGGATGCTCCAGTTGAAAGGAAAAGAGAAATTTGGGAAATAAGGCTGTCCCCAAGTAGGGAAGTCCTAAGTCTGGAGTTGGTTGCTCAGGGGTCTTTCAAGACCAGTCCATGTCCTAGGCACAGGCCTTAATCAGCCGGGGGCTCTAGAGGAAGCCTTCCCGGCGGAACTGTTCTTGGAGGAGGGCACGGTACTGGTCAAATCCTCCCTCAACCCGGGTCACACTGCCTTTCTCACACACCCACAGCTCCTGGCACACCAGTCGGATGAAGCGCTCATCATGGGAAACCAGAATCACGCCACCCTGCAAGACAGGAGAAAAGTGTTCAAGGGAATAGAGAGTGAGGGTGCTGAGACCTAGGGAAGAAGAGGCAGGCTAGAGCGTGCTCACCCTGAAGTTGTTGAGAGCATGGCCCAAAGCCTCAATTGTCTCCATGTCCAGGTGGTTTGTGGGCTCATCCAGAATGTAGAAGTTGGGGCTAGAAGGAAGAACACAGAAGTTACAAGACGGGAGAAAATGGATTCTTATGACACAAAGATTTGAGAATCATTTTGTACTGGCCAAGAAGGGGGAATGAGAAGTGAGAACCCAAGAAAATAAGCCTCCTCACCAAGGCATGGTCATCTGAGCAAAGGCTACCCGGCTCTTCTGGCCCCCAGACAAGCTCGCAACAGGGCGCACGGCCAGTTCTCCAGAGATGCCGTACCGACCCAACTGGTGTCGGTATTCCTCTTCAGGTCGCCCTGGAAGAGGCCCCACATCAGATGGGCTCTCGGCCCCACGCCTTCACCACTCCCGAGGTTCTCCTTCTCGGTGCCCATGTTCTCACACCTAGACGTAGGCAAGCTGCTTATACTGACCCACGGCAGGCCTAGGTACACGGGTCAGCCTAAACACCCGGTGCTGCAAGCCCTATCCTAACGTACCAGGGAACTTTCGAGCCAGGAGCTCCACAGCGCTGACATTCAGGTCTAACTGCTCCACGTGGTGCTGGCTGAAATAGCCTATCTTCAGATTCCTGGACGCAAAATGAAAACAGAAGGCGCACCGCTGTGCAGTGGTAAAGGTAGCTGAATGTGTATTGAGAGTGCAGTTCATGGTGTGTGGGGGCAGGAGGGTCCCTTACCTGTGGGCATGCCTGATACCTCGGACAGGGGCCAGGTCCCCCATGAGCAGCTTTAGCATAGTAGACTTCCCAGCCCCGTTCTCCCCAACCTGTAAGAAGCACAGGCATGTTCAGTGAGTGTGCATGTGCGGGGCACAGAAGGGAAGGAGTAAGAGGCCCTGGGTAGTCCCAGCCTTATGCCAAGGACTCTGAGGAAGTAGCACATGCAAAGCTACAAAGGGAACTGATACTTGAGTACTTGCCAAGGAGCGAGGGTTCCTCCTCCCAGTAACCAGGAGTGGTGTGTCCCCATGTCTGGGTTCGTCTGGGCACAAATGTGTGCATGTGGAGGCCCACGGCAGCATCAGCTGTCTTCCTCAGTCTTTTCTAGAACCCACAGTTACACTAGCTGGCTAGCCATCTTGCTCTGGCGATTCCGTCTCTGCCCCTTGCACACAGGGATTATGAGGGCTGCCATGAGCACTCAACCGTGAAGTGAGTTCTGGGGACTGAACTCCGGCCTTCACATTTGGGCAGAGAGCACTTCCTACTTGCTGGGCTATTTCCCTAGCCTTTACTTCCCTTCTGAGAAAAAGGAAACTTCCTAAACCAAGCTATAGAACGGCATATTCTAAACCTGACCTGTAGCCTATGTTCTTACTTTCGTGTCCCATGACTGACATAATCCAGAACCAAGAACAGTAAGGTAAATGACTGTTCTACATATTCAAAAAGGCCACCTCTGTGGTACTCTGTGAGACTACAGAGGACAGACGCTGCAGTGTAAGCTTAATGTCCAGGTCCCACCCATTTCTCTCTGTACACAGAACAGAAGAGCAACCATACCACGCAGATTCGAGACTCAAGGTCAGCAGAGACGGACAGGCGACTAAAGATGACGTGTTCAGGGTCATAGTAGAAATCCACCTCATCTAGCTGCAGAATTGGTGGTGAGAACTTCTCGAACCCATCCGGGAACCTGCAGGAGGTACAAGTGTGGAGTATGGAGGCAGCCAGAAACAGAGGTTCCCCGTCAGCTCCCCGGCTTAGCACTCACTTCATCACCACTTCCAATTCCTTGTCCACCGGCTTCAGCTCAGGTCTGGGAGGAGAGATGGGAAAGGATTATTTAACAAGACATGCGAGTGGAAAGGAGAACAGCGGGGGGTGGAGAGGCTCAAGCAGGGAAGGGAGACAGGAAGATGAGACGAGGGTCAACAAACACTAACAATGTATGGAAAAGCCACAAGGAGACCTGATACTTTATCAGCTAATTAAAAACCAAAAAAGTTTATACATAAGTATCCTGTGTGTGTGGCTACAGCTGCTCCAAGAAGCCACAGGTTATTAAAGTCCCTGGGCCAGGGCTGGTATTCCTCCCTACAAGCAGTTGTCAGGAAGGCCTTTGAAGACCCAAAACAATACAGGCAATAGTTAGCTGCTCACCAGAACAAGGTGGTCGGGTGGTCAGGACACACACACACACACACACACACACACACACACACACACACACACACGGTTATCCTAACCGTCAGCATCAGTATCAAGGCCATGACAACTCAGGAGTAAAGAACTCCCCTATGCAGAAACACGTGGTTACAGCACAGAGGAAGCAAGACAGCGGAGGTGAAGCTTCTGCCCTGCCTGCTAGCCCGCGGTGCTGGGAAGAACTGCATCAGCAGTCCTCCTTCGCCATGGACCCAGGTGCCACACCACTGACTGCCCACGCAAGTGTGCCCGCTGGCAAGCCTGCTGTGGGCTAACCCAGGGCCTTCTGATGGGAACTGAGGCCTGCTCCACAGGAGGAATCTGTCTGTGCTGCAAACCAGATCAAACCTGTGGCCAGGGAGGACACAAGCGCTGGCGTGGAAGCTACAGCTATTCATTAAATCACCACGGTGTGTCCATTGGATTGCCTTACAGTACCGATGCCTACCCCGTAGGTTAGTCAGCTACGGTCTGAAAAGCACTAACTGCAGAAACGCAGAACTGGCCAAAGTGCTGAGGACTAGAGACTGGTGGGTGCTCAGCCATGGAGGGCAGAATCCCCTCAAGGGCTCAGAGAACACGTTGGAAGAGAGAGCAGAAGAAATAGGAGCTGGAGGGCGGGGTGGAGTGTTAGGGGACAGTCTTCTGGGTATGACATGGCCGTGGCACTCAAGCTCACAGCTGCTACGATTACCTGAACGTCTTATCATTTATGATAACACACTAATAAAAGCAGCCAAAGAATCCACTTTATGTTGACTGTGGTAACACACCCACAATCCTACCACTTAGGAGGCCAAGCCAACCTACATAAACATTTTGTGTTATGTAGAGAGACTCTGACTCAACAAAATGACAAAATTAACAAAACTTAAAGAAAACCTGTTCCTCTTGCACAAGTTAAGTGCTTGGAGAAAACAGACCTGTATGTCTTCCATTTGGCTAACGCTACAATATATTCTTCTAGTTGACTATCTCTAAGAAAGAGAATCATCTTCTTTGCAGCTTAAAAAACAAACAAACAGGGAGGGGGGAGAACAAGGGAATCTGTGGCTGATATGTAGAACTTAATTGTATTGCAAAATAAAAATTAAAAACAAACAAACAAACAAACTTGGGGCTGGAGAGATGGCTCAATGGTTAAGCACTGGCTGTTCTTTCAGAGGACCTGGGTTCAATTCCCAGCACCCACATGGCAGTTTACAACTGTCTGTAACTCCAGTTCCAGGGGATCTGACACCCTCACACAAACATCCATGCAGGCAAAACACCAGTGCACATAAAAAACAAACAAACAAACAAACAAACAAAAAACTAACAAAAAATCATTTAAAACACACACACACACACACACACATATATTGGGTGTAGTGGTGCATGTTTTTGATCTTAGCACTTGGGAGGCAGAAGCAGGCAGATCTGAGTTTGAGCCCCACATGTTCTACATAGCACGATCCAGGCTAGCTAAGACTACACAGAGAGTGTATGTAGTTTCAAACAACAAAATAAAATAAAATTTATACATACAAAAAAATTTAAAAAAAATATTAATTTATTTCTTATTTTATTTCTACCATGAGTCCTCTCCCAGCTGAATGGTTCTCCAGTTAAAAAAACAAAACAAAACAAAACCCAACCCCATCTTTCAACAGCTTTTTAAAAACTTAAATTTGTGCTATTCCTTTATGCTGTGCTTGTGAGGCAAGGTCTCCCCAGCTTGCTTAAGCCAGCCTTGAACGTGAAGTCCTCGGCTTTCAGTCTTTTCTAGTTCTGAGACTACTGGTCTGTGCCCCAGCCCCAGCTCCCAGTCTGTCTTGGTAGCTTTTACCCTTAAAATACAGTGATGTGTTTCCATGTCAGAGTTGTAAGCCTTATGAATTTACTCTCTCTCCTAGAATTTCTAGAAAAACTCCCTCAAGATTAAGCCTTCAATGAGCAATTTTATTAGTCATGGAACGGCTTATCAAAACCATGAAATGTTGCTTTTCATCTGCTAGGGCGGCCGAGACTGCCAAAATTAAGAACAAGCACTGGCAAAGATACGGGACAAGGACAGCTCCCACACCCTGGAGGAGGCACATGAAGATAATGCTTTAAAACAAAGTCTGGCAAGGCAAAAGTGGAAGTGATTCCAGCTCGTGGGAAGCAACACACCTGGAGCTCAAGGCTAGCCTGGGCTACAAAGTGAGAGACTGTCTCAAACTAAAAACAAAAGACTGGTCTGGACCTGCAACTATCCACAGGTCCTTTCTGCACTGCATCCAACTATCCTACCCAGCCAGACTGTCCAAGTCCTTCTCCAGGGTCTAGCCTCCCCCCTCACCAAGGAAACTTCTCTTTGCAACAGAGCCCATTACAGAAAACCACAGCCAATCAAAATGTAGACTCGTAGAACATAGTCCCTATGGATACATCCACAAAACACCCCAGCATCTGAGGCTCAGGGAACTTTTGGAAGAAGGGAAAGATTCTAAGAGCCAGAGAGGCAGGGAGTTTGCTTTGAGACTGTTTCCTAGCAGTGTCGGAAGTACAGCCATAAAGTCTCTACAGTATGACTGCCCAAACATGAGCTGAACAAACACGCCAACAGACATGCCGAAGTGTGTGTGTGTGTGTGTGTGTGCGTGTGTGTGTATATGTGTGTGTATGTGTGTGTGTGTAGGGGGGCAGGTGTGTGTGTATGTAGGGGGGCAGGTGTGTGTGTGTATGTGTGTGTGTGCGTGTGTGTAGGGGAGCAGGGGTGTGTGTGTGTGTGTATATGTGTGTGTGTGTAGGGGGACAGGTGTGTGTGTGTGTATGTGTATGTGTGTGCGTGTGTACATGTGTGTGTAGGGGGCAGGAGACCTACACCCTACACAAAGAGCTACAGGCAACCAAGGAATTCTGAGAGCAGGAGGAATAACCTTCCTCAGGAAGAGCACATCAGTTGGTGTCCAATACCGAATGATCAGCCCTGAAAGCATACATACAAGTAACATTAGACAGACTGAACAAGTTACATTTAGGAATACATTCACATACATATGCACATGTAACAGCAATTAATGAAAAGAGCAAGGAGGTATATGGTAGAGTTTGGAGGGAGAAATGGGAATGGAGGAATAATTTGATTATGACCTCAAAAAAAAAAATCATGAAAAAAATGCAAAAATAACAAAAAAGAGGTCTGATGTGACTTGTATTCACTTTTTAGTAGATTTGTGTTAAGTGTGTCCAATGTAACACAAATGTATAAATTTATTGAATTAAAAAACCAAACTTGGTCTGGAAGGGGTCTGGGGACACATCTCCGTTGCTGGAATGCTTGCCTGTGTGCACAGGTCTCAGATCCGGTTTCCAGCACTGCACGTTAAACTGGGTATGGTGACATATGCCCATAATCTCAGCGCCTGGGAGGTGGAGGTAGGAGGACCAGGAGTGAGGTCATCCTTGGTTGCACAGAACTTTAAGGCCACTCAGGAGCCAGAGGTAGGCGGATCTCTGTGAGTTCCAGGATAGCCTGGTCTACAAAGTGAGTTCCAGGACAGCCAGAGCTACAGAAAAACCCTGTCTCAAAAACAAGTAAGAGTTTAAGGCCAGCTTGAGCTACAAAACTGTCTCAAAACAAATAAACAAACCTAGTTTGGCAGATCCTTAAAAAGTTAAACATTAGAGTCAGCTGTGGTGGCGAATGCTTTAATTCTAGCACCTGGGAGGTGAAGACGGAAGGGATCTCCGTGAGTTCCAGGCCAGCCAGGGCTGTACAGTGAAACTGTCTGATTAACAATAATAACAACAGCAGCAAAAACCCTCCAAAGTTAAATTACCCAGATATGTGCCTAAGTAAAACAAAATGAATGTCTGCTTGAGAACTTGAACACAGGGGCCGGAGAGATGGCTCGGAGGTTAAGAGCACCCACTGCTCTTGCGGAGGACCCGGGTTTGGTTTCTAAAATCCACAGAGTTGCCTACAGTCACCTGTTAACTCCAGTTCCAGGGGACTCCCCTCCCACTTCTGACACCTGACCAGGCAGACAGACACAGACACAGACACAGACACAGACACACACACACACACACACACACACACACGAATGCACACATGCAGAGTGCCTTCACATACATGGAGGCAAAACTCTCACACACATAAATCTTTAAAGGAAAAATAAATAAAAAAACTTGTACATATATGTTCATAGCAGACCAGCAAGAGAATTGTGAACTGGTGGTCAGCCTCACAGATTAAGACCTGGTCTCCATCTCTCACATCCCCTAGAAAGTTCAAAGTAGCATTCATTATTCCTAAAAACAAATTAGGAATAACCTAAGTCCACCACCTGACTCAATGAACAAAATGTAGTAGTCATTATGCCACCACAAAAGGAAACAAAGTGTTCCCACCACAACATGGACGACCCTAGAAAACAAGCTATTAGAGAAACTAGACACAGGTGAGACTTGGTCAGCTCCAGGCACTAGGTTAACCTTCAGTGCGGGGAGAAAGAAGAGCTAGACAAAGCAAATATATGGAGACAGACGGTAACTCTGAATTTGTGGCTGCCCAGGGGAGATTAGTGTAAAACACTCTGCTTAATGAAAGCTGGCAGCCAGCTGAGGGGAGAGAGACCCGGGAAGGAAGGATAAAGGAAGGAGGGAAGAGGAGCTGGTGTCTGGACAAGGATGTGTACTCACAGCTTCTCCAACATCTTGAGCTTGCTCTGCACTTGAGAGGCTCTGTTGGCATTGTATCGAAAACGGTCTATGAAAACCTACGGGAGAAGAGGCGCTCTTCAGGCTCTGTCCCCAGCCCTGATAGCCACGGGCTGCGGCCTCCTCCCCCACCCGCCCGCCCGCCACACCTGGATGTGCTGGCGGTACTGCTGCTGGGCCTCATACTCGCGCTGCTGACTGAGCAGCCGCTCCTGCTTGCTCTTGATGAAGGTTTCAAAGTCCCCTCGATAACCGTCCAGCCGCTGGCTGTGCAGGTGGATGATGTCTGTGGCAATGGCATTCAGGAAGTTGCGGTCATGAGAGACAACTAGGATTGTGGAGGGCCACGTCTGAGGAATAACAGGACAGGCTGTTTGGAAGGGTAACTGGCCCTCAGCGTCTTGGAGGCAGACTTTCTCCAGACCCAGTGTAAAGCCTTCCCTGAACTTACCTGCAGGTAATTCTCCAACCACAGGATGGCCCTTACATCCAGCATGTTTGTGGGTTCTGGAGAGGAAGCAAGAAACACATACTTGGGAATGAAGGTCTGGAGAACTAGAAACAAGGATGCTATCATCCTTGTCTCTCTCCAAAGTCAGGGTAGCTCATTCACACTCACCATCTAGCAGCAGCAGATCTGGCCTACGAAAAAGAACACACGGATGAAGTATTATGGCAAGAGACTTGTCAGGCTATCCCATAAGCCCGCTGTGTTCCAGTCACACATTCTCAGGCTGAGGAGACTCACCTGGCAAACAGGGCCCGGGCTAAGGCCAACCTCATCCTCCAGCCACCTGAGAACTCCCTAATGACAAAAGACTCACATTAGGGGTGGGTGTTCATCAGGACAGGCAGGGCCAGGGCCAGGGCCAGGGCCAGTAGTGTTCAAAGCCAAGAACGGCCAAGTTTACTCACTTGGTAGGCTGTTGCTGCATTTTAGGAGTAAAACCAAGCCCTGCAAGAATGACTGATGCTCTGGGAATGAAAATGAAAAGAATCCAGTTGGAACAGTTCAAATGAGAGAGCAACTAAAGAGGAGAGGACATGGGAATTTTACCTGGCGGGTGCCTTATCAGCCTCAATCTCCTCCAGTTTGGTATAGACTTCTGCCAACTGTGCAGCTTCTGAGCCCTCTGCCCTGGGGAGGAAAAAGACCCAACCAGCTTGTGTAAAGACAGTCTAAGAGGGAGTCTTGCACCCTCTAAGTTGGAAAGCAGGTCACTGGGAAGAATGAGGGCTTTACAATTCCACAGGTCCAATCCCAAGCTCCACTGCTTACTAGGGAGGCCACACGAATTACGGAGACACTCTATAAAAGACAGTGTCTTAATGTCCAGGTTTCTATTGCTATGATAAAACTCAGGTCACACTCCATCACTGATGAAAGTCAGGGCAGGAACTCAAGGCAGGAACCTGGAGGCAGGAGCTGAAGCAGAGCCATGAACCACTGCTTACTTGCTTGCTTCTCATGGCTTGCTCAGACTGCTTTCTTCCTCAACCCAGGACTACCAGCCCAGGGGTGGCACCACTCATAATTGAGCGGGGTCCTCTCACACCAATCATCAATTAAGAAAATGCCTTACAGGCTTGACCACAGAGGCTCTCTCACTTGAAGTGCCTCTTCCCAAACACCTCTAGCTTGGGTCAAGTCAATACCAACCAACCAGGACAGAGAGCTATTGCTCGCAACCTCTAGCCTGGAGCCTTCACCTGCCAGCAGCAATCTTGACACTGAGCTCCCGTTCCTGCCGCAGCAGGTCCTCCCGTACGGTGTCGCTTTCCAGCACACTCTGCAGGGCGGGGGTGTCATCTCCGGCAACCTCTTGCTCCACGTGCAGCAGGGAAATATGGGCTGGAACCCGCAGGCTCCGGGTGGCCAGCATCTTCAGCAATGTTGTCTTCCCCAGACCATTGCGTCCCACCAGCCCATACCGTCGGCCCCATGCCAAGTTCACATCCGCTCCAGCCAGCAGTACCCTGAAGGGGTGGTCGGAAAGAGATGAAGAATGATCTAGAAAGAGGTGCAAAGGAACTCTAACACTGTTTTGGTACCACTTCACAACACCAGATTCTCCTCTAATCGGAAAGATCCTGCCACTGGCCATCCCCTCACCTGTCACCAAAAGACACGTCGAAGTTCTCAATTCGCACATCATAGGACTTGTTCTTGCCAGAGGATTCCAGCCGACTCTCTTTTCTGCTGCCCGCCTGGCTAGCTGACGCCTCCTCCAAGACCCTTTTAAAAGGAGAAAGGGACAGTTTTTAGGGCTCCCGACAGCCTTTCAACACCAGAACCTGTCCTCCCCGCTTCTGAGTCCTTCTTGCTAAACTCACAGAGGGCCGCTGGTCTTCAGTGTTTCCTTCTCTGAGCGCTTCTCCTGCTTGGCCTTCAGTCGAGCTTCAGCCTTCTCTAGTTTCTTCGCATTCACTGTCTGAGCGAATTCCACACACGGCAGTTTAGAAGAGGGTACAGGTTCAAAAAGGCACTGCAGGAACCACTTCAAACCCTTACCACTTACCCACGATGACACAGAGTCAAAGATTCACGGGAAGAACATCAGAAACCTCTCCCAAAGATATACCCGCTCTTTAGACAGTCAACTCCCACACCCACCACAGACGCACAGCCCCTTCCCCCTTCTGCTCCTCACCGAAGACTGTTCCCTTTTTAGTAGTCCTGGAAGTTTGGTGTCACAGTCTGTAAGTGATAAGAAAAGCAGTCACCTTCTCCATGAGGGAAGGGAAGAGAAGACTCTGAGTGACTAACAAGAACCAAGGACAGCCGGGTGGTGGTGGTGCACGCCTTTAATCCCAGCACTCAGGAGGCAGAGCCAGGCGGATCTCTGTGAGTTTGAGGCCAGCCTGGTCTCCAAAGCGAGTTCCAGGAAAGGCACAAAGCTACACAGAGAAGCTCTGTCTTGAAAAACCAAAACAAAAAACAAAAAACAAAACAAAAAAACACAAACAAACAAACAAACAAACAAAAAACCCAAAAAAAAAAAAAGGACAGTGTTTTAAGACAATAGTAATGACCACTGGGATAGATGGTTATCAGCCTTGAACGTGAAATAAGGAAGAAAAAGATCTCACACTTAAAGACAAGACTATGCTGTTGGTTAAAGCACAAACTCGGCAAAACCAAATATGTTTAGTAGCTCCAAGGCTCTGTGCCTCCTACTACAGCCAACAGCCTGGGGAACCTTCCAACCAGGCTGGCCTTGAACTCATGCCTGCCTCTGCCTCCTAAATGCTGGGACTAAAGCCCTGCTCATCACAAGCTTTTATGTTCACAAAGTATCACAAGCTCCTACAAGCCCTGTTGTAGAAGAGATGGAGGGAGTCCTAAGCCGCAAGGAGCGGTGGCTGGGGGTGGAGGCGGAAGGCAGCTAGTTCAATCTCCCCTCACTCTCACCGTAGTTTTCCATTATCTTTGACAACTGGATGGGGGCGTCCAGCAGCACCTGGCTGTTTCCCTGGTTCTGTGGCTCAGCCCTGCGTGGGTAGGGACAGAAAGCAGTCAGTTGAGAGAAAAGATTTACAGGGTTCAGACCTTGCCCCACGTTTGCACTCCTCTCCCTTAGCACCTACAGGCGTAGAGTGTTGTACATGCGCTGACAGACAGCCCTGATGCCCGCGTCATCCTTGCTGTCCCCGGACACTTCTTGCAATAGTTCCCCCACAGCTTCCACTAGGTCATCCACAGACTCGAAGTCCGCGCTGCCGCTGTGCAAGACGCCTGGGCCGGGCACCGCAGAACAAGAACGACACCGGGTAGGGCAGATAGACAAGCAGTTTCAGGGTCTGTTCAGCCCACTCGGGGCTCCAGACCCCAGCGGCCCTCAAGATACGAGGTCACGCAGAGGAGAGACCAGGTGGCAGTCTGCTGCACTGTCCACCCTCAGTCTTCCCCCACGATCTCCATTTCAGCCTCCCCGGGCAGTTAATTCCGTTTCGCTCACCGGTCACGTAGTCGAAGACCTGCCCGTCAATTTCTGGGAACTCGCTCCGCAGGATATCGGCGCAAGTCGCCATGTTCAGCCGGAATCCCGTCTGCGCAGTCGTGATGAGACCTGGGCCTAGGACCGCCTCTCTGCCCTTCCCCCTGAAACCGCGCCCCCTTCTTCCCGAGGCGCACGCGCAGCAATGACGTAAGAAAGCCGAGGTCTGCGTGAGCTCAGGGGGCGGGGCTACAGGAACTGCGCACACACACGCCGCCGCGTCCAGCAGGGACGGCGGCCTGTGCGCCTGCGCAGTGTTTTTTCACGACTCTCAGTCACCCGTGCGATTTTCACCGCTTTCTGGAAAGTGAAGGGATCGAGGGTGTGGCAGAGTCGCCCGAGGTTTGTCAGGGCGAGGAGCACAGGAGGTGCTGCGAGGGGAGCCCCTCTGTCGTGGACGTGGGCTGCTTTGCTAGCTCGGAGCCTTCCCCGCAGGCACGTGGCGCCGTGCGTCCCCCAGGCCTTGAGGCCGCGGCGTTTTGCTGACTCACGCCAGCGCTCAGCTCTGCTCAGTCCGGAATCTGTCGGTTTCGTGTCGTCCAGTTAGTTGAATCAGCTTGGTGATGCCCAGCCTTCTACCCGCCCCTGTGCGCAGTTCCTTCACACTCCATGGGTGTTCAACCAAGTCATCGAGAACTAGACTATTCCACGCTTCCACCCCCCTAAGGCACCACCTCACCCACTGCCAGAAAACCATCAGCAAGAAGCCCTCTATAAATTGTTTATTCAGGATCTACAGACAAAGCAGATTTTCTTACACCCTAAAACTGAATCTCAGGGTCTGTACAGACCCCTCGATTTGCCAAGTAGACTTTGTAAATAACACTACTGCTTCATAGTAACATGAAAATTGTTCCTAATGTGCTCAAATTACACCGTATTATTTAAGACAATCTCCCTATACAGTCCAAAGTAACCTAGAGCTCCTGATCCTCCTGCCTGTCACCTAAGTGCTGGAATTAAAAGCATGTGCCACTACGCTGGACTGCCCACTCACCCGTCTTAAGCATTACTGCAATGGGCAGCAGCAGTCTTGGTGCTCAAAGTTTAAAAGAGCTATCGGTATGCCTGAGGACATAGCTTGGTTGATACAGTGCTTGTCTACTGTGCCCGAAGCTTTGTGTTTGAACCCCAATATCTCATAAAACTGGGCACGGTGGCTTGTTGTAACCCTAACATCAGGAGGCCGTGATAGGACCAAGAATTCAAGATTGCTGGGCAGTGGTGGCTCACACCTTAAACCCCAGCACTCCCGAGGCAGAGCCAGGCGGCTCTCTGTGAGTTTGAGGCCAGCCTGGTCTACAGAGTGGGTTCCAAGATAGCCAGGACTACACAGAAAAACCTTGTCTCAGAAGAAAGAAAGAAAAAAAAAAAAGGTCACCCATAGCTACAAAACCAGCAATGTAGCCGGGCGGTGGTGGCGCACGCCTTTAATCCCAGCACTCGGGAGGCAGAGCCAGGCGGATCTCTGTGAGTTCGAGGCCAGCCTGGGCTACCAAGTGAGTTCCAGGAAAGGCGCAAAGCTACACAGAGAAACCCTGTCTCGAAAAACCAAAAAACAAAAACAACAACAACAACAAAAAACCAAAAACCAAAAAAAAAAAAAAAAAAACCACCCAGCAATGTAATAACCAGTTTACAGTAAATACAGATCGGGGCTGGAGAAACGACTTAGCAAAGTGCTATCTATATAAGCATGACGATCTGAGTTTGATCCAAATAAAAGTCACCTGTAAGAAATAAGTCCCTATGGTCTGTATCAGTGTAAGGTGTACTTAGTGCTCATTGAAGGGTCACAGTAAGCAGGAGGCAAGACGCCCTGCTTTCCCTAGCTTGCAGAGATTAACTGCTACTTAGGCACTTTCAGTTTACCTGAGAGCTGAGAAGTCAGTCAGCTACATACCAGGAAATTGAGGAAGGACCTCCAACCCAGGAGGATAGGGGTTTGGGGTGGGGACAGTGCTAGAAAAGATAATGGGAGAGACTGTGACTCTGGAATATCAGCCTGGGGGCGGGGGAAGGGCAGGGTTTTTATTTATTTATTTATTTATTTTGATCAGGAACTCTAAAAACCACTGTTTAGCCGGGCGGTGGTGGCGCACGCCTTTAATCCCAGCACTTGGGAGGCAGAGCCAGGTGGATCTCTGTGAGTTCGAGGCCAGCCTGGGCTACCAAGTGAGTTCCAGGAAAGGCGCAAAGCTACACAGAGAAACCCTGTCTCAGAAAAAAAACCAAAAAAAAAAAAAAAAAAAAAACCCAAACCACTGTTTGGTGCTAAATCAGAGGGTTAGGCAGCCGCATCTGCCTCTTCCTTCTCCAGGCTGATGACAGATTCTGCAGAGTCAAAAAATAAACTGCTTTGCTTCAAGTCTCTAGGAACACTGTTTCTCACACACCTGTAATCCCTGTGCTGGGCAAGCAGAGACAAGATCCCTGGGGCTCACTAGCTCGTCAGTGGAGCCAAATCAGAGTTCCAGGTTCAGTGAGATACTGTTGAAAAGTAAGGTGGAAGGCAACTGAGGAACCAACACTGTCCTCTACATGCACCTACACACACACACACACACTTGCTGCTTTTTCAAAGGATTGGGGCTTGTTTCCTAGAACCCACATGACTGCTCCCAACTCTCTGCACCGTTTCAGAGTATCCAATGCCCCCTTCTGGCATCGGGGAGTACTGCATGCATGTGGTGCAGGCATAACACTCAGGGACATGAATAACCAAAAACAATCGGGCTAGAGAATCAGCTCGGTGGTTAAGAGCACATACTGCTCTTATAAAGGACCCCAAGTTCAGTTCTTAGCTCCCATGTCAGGCAACTCATAACCTGCCTGTAACTGCAGCTGCAGGGGATCTGATAGCATACCTGGATCCTGATGCAATTGTAGAAATTTTATAGGCTACCTTAGGTTAAGTTACACACTAGATTTGGCCATGAGTTAGTTTATTACTGTTGAAGCTGGGTGACAGGATGTGGGGTTTGTTATATTATTCTGCTTATGCTTGAAATTTACTTTTAGTAGATTTTTTTTTTTTTTTTCATTTAAAAAAGCTGAAACCTGGCAAGCTGTAACTGGCGAGGGCAACCCTTCTCTCTGTCCTAACACACAACCAACTCCCTTGGAGACTCTGGAGCGATGAAGGTTTTCACCAGAGGAGTTTGACAAGATGCGTGGGGAAAAGAAACATCTTTCCTCTGGTGGTTTACACAGCAAGACTGGAACCTAGCTTAATAGAGAGACGGATTGAGTTGAAACATCAGCTTTTCAGGACAGTTGCGAGAACCAATACAAATCTTCCTTGATATGTGCTAATTAGCACATCTGCGACACTGCACTTGGAGGTGAGGCAGGAGGATCCTGAATGCAGCCAGCTGGGCGTGCAAAATGGAAACCCACCTCAAAGCAAACAAAGCCTGGAGTGGAGGCACATATCTGTAATACCAGCACTTGGGAGGCCAATCTGGTCTATACAGTAAGTTCTAGGTCAGCCAGGGCTACATGTGACAAGACCCAAACAAACCAAAGCATTTAATCTCAGCACTCAGGAGGCAGAGGCTACACACAGAGTTCTAGGACAGCCAGGGTCCCACCAGACCCTCCCCAACAGCCCCATTAACACCTAGTCAACAATTCCACTCTACAGTTTATTGGGTTTATAACTGGACGAAGTCACACGTGTACAAAACGAAGCATACTATCCCAAAGCAGAGTAGGGGCTATGGGCTGGGAATCTGTTACTGGCCTTTGGGGGAGCTCTGAGGTGAGGGGTAGTCAACCTTCCCACTGCAGAGGTGTGGCCACAAGGGTAGAAAGGAGAGGGGGCCACCTGGCTTTGGTCACAAAACTCAGGGCCTGGCACTAAGCCAGGACAGACAGATGGAAGAGAAGCCTCAAAAACCACCCTGCCCAGAAGCCGGGGACTGCCTCACCAGTCCCACTGGGGCTGGCTGAGACCTAGATTCAGGGGCCGGTGTAAGGGAAGGCAGCAGAGCAGGAGGGAGGGAAGACACTGGCGAGTGGTCACTGGGGGTCCTTGGACTTCTGGAAAAGGGTTGGTGGGGAGGTGGCCGGCTGCCACGGGCAGCTAGCAGCGGGTTTCATAAATGCCGCTGCGGCCAATGTATCGCACCCATTTGATGACATCATGGTCACTGTAGTTCAGCTTCGGCTCGAATACCTTCAAGTAGCGCACCTTGAGGCCAGAGGGCGCGAATGGCACCTGGGCAGAGGACAGCTCCGGTTAGGAACACGACCTTCCTATCACGGCAGCTCTACTCTGGCAAGCTCCATGGGTCACCCCCTCATCTACCACAGGTGGTTTTGAATGGCTGGGTCCAGAAGCAAGAGAAGAGCACTCGGGTGGGAGCCCACTCGGAGGTTACCGAGTAAAGAGTCACTAGGAATCATCTCATGTCTGAAGAAGGCCCAGCTGAGATGCTAACCACTTCTCTAACTGTCAGGAGGTAACCAGAAAACTACCTTTGAACATAGTTATCCTTGTCAACACTATGGACTGCAAAAATGAAGTGGAAAAAAAGCTGCTAAGTCTAATTCACACAAAGCAAAGTCAGCTTGTTGTCTTGTCTCTAACAAAATTATAGTCTTTCAAACAATCTAAACGTTTCTCAAGAACCGTTCTGTGACAAGTCAAGAGAAGTCAAAGCTTTCTGTCAGATTAAACTTCAACTACTATTAAGAGGTTTAAAGAGAATGGGTCTATCAACTCAAGACGCTTCTCAATGGAGGCCCAGCTTCCTCATCCCTAAGGGGTGGAGGCTGATCTGAATGATCACTGACTTTCCCATCATACCCAGCCATGGCACTGGGCCCCTCCTCTGCCATACCTCAAAGTTCATGGAGATGGGGGGTCGAGCCCATTTCTTCTTATCGTTGGTGGGCAGAAGCTCAATCTCTGCGCTGATCTGTGATTCCTTCATGCCTGCCATGCGCTTGATCCTAGGAACACAGGGTAATGGGCAGTAGGAGCCTGTGGCAGTTTGGTGAATTTTTAAAGTAGGGATTGCTTATTTCAAGCATGGAGAGAGAGGAGGAGAGGGAATAAGGGCATATGAGCTTATGAGAGTGACAGGATAAGGATGAGAGATCAGGACCCTGAGAACTACTTGTTACACCTTTAAGTACTTGGGGCTTCAATTCTTCTTAGATGGATGAGTGAGCTCTCCCTTACCCAGACTGTGTGCTTCAGACACAAGACAAGGGCCAGTGGGAAATACTTTTGAAAAATAGACACATATACAAGCTCAAGTGCAGGCGTACACACACACACACACACACACACACACACACACACACTCCCTCTCTCTCAAGGCTGACGATACAAGCACAGGTTCCTAGCACACTTCTCTCACCCCATACTCCACATAAGAGGACAGAAGGTGAAACTTAATGAGAAGGTACACTAGGGCATCTGGAGCCTGGCCGTGGCCTCCTCAAGACTCACTTCCATACAATGGCGTTCTCGCTGGCCTTGTACTTGGCCTTCCCCTTCATGCAGATCACCTGCACCCCGCTCGTGTTCAGTGGGGTTGGGATCCTCACCTAGGAGCGACACACCCGTGAGCTCTGTGAAGGCCTCAGAGCACCTGGCCCTGCTCCCCGAGTCAAGTCCTCCCTCTCCAAGTCTCCTGCCCTCACCTCAATCTTCTGGGCCAGAAGCGAGGGCTTGAAGTTGGACTTGATGACCACCTTGACCTCCAGTTTGGTGCGCCCCACCTCCCGCACCAGCGGGATCACCCGGAAAGGGAGGATGATGTCCTTGGTAGTGCGGTATCTTTGGAGGAGAGAACAGATGGACACCACAGGGCTGGTCCCACCTTTCCTCCCACCTCCTCCAGGACTGCCCTGCCTCCTCACACCCCAGCGGCACCTCATGAGTTCAAACTCTCCATCAGGTGGGATGAAGCTGATGCTTCGTTCAGAGTCAAACTTGCTGAGTCGCACACACTGGTGGAAGGTGCAGTCATCAATGGCAATTGATTGCTTCCCGCTGTGAACAGAAGCAGAGCGCTCACAGTACAGCACGTGCCAGACTAGGAGACCAGGCCACAGCAGGCTGGCCACTCTGATTACGGGACAGCTTCCTGACGCGGGACTCCCTGTCCTGCAGTTCAGGTTCCTTAGCACCTGAGAACCCTGCTGCTGGGGACCAAACAAAGCGGCTGCTCTCTGAGGACAATGGAGGTCCCTTCATCTGTCTTATCATTGGATGATCTTGGAAAGACAGCAACTCCAGGGGAAATGAAGTCCAAGAGGAACCTGTGGCTTCCTAGTCTTGCTCGACTCTCAAAGGCCTACCCATCTCTGTTCCCTTGAGCCCCGTTGACTCAGTACCTCTTGCCTGTTTCATCCGCTGTGCCTTTGCCCTGCTTTTCAATGACAATCTTGTCATTCATTCCAAACTTGCACTCAGGCATGCCACTCAGGTAACTCTTCATCACCACCCGGCCTGACACATGGGCACTCAGCACCTGCCCTGTGACAGAAGAGAGAAACGGGGGGGGGGGGGGGGGGGGGGGGGCCCGGCAGCTAAGCTGGCAGAAAGGCCAGGGTCTGCCCTGCCCCCCGGGTTTTATCATGAGAAGGCACTTACCCTGGGGGGACATGAGCAGATTCACACTCTCCAGAACATCTAGGAAGAGTTCGTTTCGCCGATACTTGATCCCTTCCCGCCGCCAGCCGATCTGCCCAGTCACCTGGCTGGTGATCTGGGATTGTTCTTCTTTTGTCTATATGGGGTAAAGGTGGCCAGTGACCTCACTCCTCTCCCCACTCCAACCTTATCCTAAGAAAGCTCTCCTTTCTGTTCATTACTCTGTCACCCACCCTCCCTCACAACCGTTACAGGGCGGGTCTGTAGTACAGAGCGAAATCACGACGGCAGATGTGAAGGAACAACTTACCTGATGCTAGAGGCCGCAGAGCCAGCAAGGTCGCGACAGGAAGCAGCACAGTAAGCAAAAAAAAAAAGGGGAAAGCTATGAGGCTTGAGCCGGAGAGGAGAGCCCACGTGCTCTTCGGAGCAGCCACACCCCCTGCCCTCGGTGCAGAAGAAACCAACTGAGCTGTATTCCTGGTAACAGAGAAGCTGAGTTGGCAGCTTCTGGGGTAGGAGATCGACCCAGGGCAAAACAGGCCTGCAGGCATGGCAGGAGGCTGAGGCCAGCACTTCCTGTCTTGGGCAGGCTCATGAGTCAGCCAGGAAGAGCTGGAGACCAGCTGGAAAGGAGTGTAGGTGCCCTCCTGGGTTCTGCACAGTCCAAGTACCTGACTCTTGATGCCCTGCTGGGTGATGAAGGTCTTTAGTGCACCTGTCTCTGAGTTCTGTGGGTAGCCGAAGTCCAGAATCTCTGCAACAAGAAGGGAATTATAGCTGGGCGGTGGTGGCAGATGCCTTTAATCCCAGCAATCCGGAGGCAGAGACAGGCGGATCTCAGAGTTCAAGGCTAGCCTGGTCTACAGAATCAGTTCCAGGACAGCCAGGGCTACACAAAGAAAATAAAACCTGTCTTGCAAACAAAAAACAGAATAAAAAGAAAGGAATTACTAGCCTCTAGAGAAAACCAAAGGCTCCTTCCATCAATCCAGTCCTTCCCCTGGCCTGGGTACTCCTGGCTAGCACAGGTCCTCATGCCTATGTGTAACCATCTGCAGTAAGGCCTTCCAGTTTAGAGCACTCAGCTAATGATTTGCTCTTCATAAGAAAATAGAACTTTTTTTTTTTTAGTTTTTGGAGACAGGGTTTCTCTGTGTAGCTCTGCGTCTTTCCTGGATCTCGCTCTGTAGACCAAGCTGGCCTCGAACCCCTCAGAGATCCACCTGCCTCTGCCTCTCGAGTGCTGGGATTAAAGGTGTGTGCCACCACCGCCCGGCTAGAACTTTTTTTTAATGTAAAAAAATCACAGAAGAGTCCCATGGTCAGTGGGTAAGAGGCTAAAAAATCATGAGTCCTCATTTTCTCCAGAAAACAGATGTTGTTAAAGGGGAAGCAGTCAGACTCTAGGAGAGGAAAGCGCACAGCCAAAGGGACCTCCAAGACTTCCTCTTCTCCAGGCCTTGCACAAGTGCTGAGGTGAGAGCTGGGAAGACAGCCTGTGAACGAAGGCTCCAACTGCAGAGGAAAGGCTAGAACAGTGGCTCGGCCGCCAAAGCCACAGTCAAGTTCCCAGCCCCAGCAAAGCCCAAAACTTCCCCACCCCACGGCTGGCCTGTTTTTGTGTTCTACTTCAAAACAGCCTTTAGGTCTGGATTTGGACTGGCTGTATCAAGGGCAGAGGTCATCACCTAAGAGATCAGAGGCTCGGTAAACAAAGTTCCGAGGATGCTGGAGTCTCCAGACCCTCCCAATGAGCTTAATCCCCACCAAGGCCATCAGTCCCCCAAAGCCTCACCATCCAGCAGCTCGTATATGAGCACAAAATTATTCTTGATGTTCTCCTCACTGATCTTGCCAAAGTAAGCAGCCATTACGTCACACATCTTGTAGAGGAACTCGAAGACCATGGCAGCATTGACATTCTGCTTGGTGACGGCTGCCAGCCAGATGTTGGACCGCTTAACATGGAAGAAGCTGGTGCGGGCAATGTTCGTGACAGGGCTGCGCACCTGCTGCCGTGCGTGAATCACGTTGACCCGAAAGGCGTCCACTGCATTCCTCCTGAGGGAAAAGGACGCGAAGAGTCTGCTCAGCATCGAGGCAGACCTCAGCCCATGAGGTCACTTACAGATGCTGGCAGCTCCACCCTCCACATATGTAGAGTCAAGGCTTGAACCACTAGGGTCATGGGAAGAAGGCCTGCGTTGGGATGCTATCTGAAGGCCATGAGAAGTAGGGGAGTCAAAGGATAATGATGGAAGTGACTCCCAGGCCTGACTTCAACTTCCCAGATATACCCCAGCTGTCACCTTTCTAGCTTCCCAGAAAGTTCCAGACCCTGAAGAGAGAAGTGGGGAAAGCCAACTCCTCTGAAAGCTGGACAAGGCTAGAATGACCTTGGGGAAGACTCTATTCTATCGGGGGAGAAGGGGCTATGGACTGTAAGACCCAATTCTTTTCTGAGATCCAACTCCGGAAATTCAGGGGATGGAAAAAGATGAAGGGAAACAATTCCGAGGAGCAGGACCCCCTACCCGCCTGTACCTGCGTGGCAGGCAGCGTGACAGGCTGCTTACCTATTGCTACATCAGCCAATGAGATGGGATGAGAGAAATGACGCCAGCAAGAGGAGGAGAGGGACAGCAAGGAGAGAGAGGGTTAGACGACACAACACACCACGGCGGCGGCGGCGGGGCAGCACATACCATGACGGGGAAGCGGACAAGACAGGCAACAGGTAGAGAGCACACCAAGGCATGCAGGGCGGGCATCACGTGGCCCAGCTGTAGCACCAACCGGGACCATCAGAGGTGGGAGGAACAGGAAGGGTGGGACCAGCCAGGCTCACTTAGGCTAGGTACTGCCACAAAACAATGGATACAGCCACAAGGCCACACCAGGCTAGCCCATCAGCCAGGGAGACAAGAAAACAGGAGAGCTAGGACAGATCTATTCTGACTATTTATCTCAAGCTCTCTGAGGAAGAATCACATGGTAGGAAGTCCTGGAGGAGCCCAGCCTCAGGTTAGAGCAGTGGAGGATCTCTCAGTCAGCAAAGAGCCACAGTGTGAGGCAGAGTGAGAAACGGGGCTGTGGTGAGCTCTTTGTAAGGTCTGAGGGACTCAGGACACGGAGCGCCCACAGAGCGCTTCAAACCTGCTCACAACCAGGAAGGGCCCAGGACAACCGAAAACAGCTGAGTTAACACACCAAAGAGGATTTGACAGGGACTGAGGGAAGGCTCTCAATATGAGAAGCATTTTGAAAGCAAGATTTAGATGGATTAGTACCCCTGGTACTAACTACACCCACTGGAGACAGTGCTCCCTCCCGAAAGGAAGAATCAGTCTGACTGGGAAAAAGCACTCATCTTTAGCAACCAGATCTATACCTAAAAGATACAGGAATAGGAAGGGCAGGAATTCCTAAGCCTGGGGGTTGGGGGTGTCATTCCGAGGGCCTGAGCCTTGCTGCTAGGCCAGTGCCTAACGGGGACCGGGCTACATGGCATGCTCAGGCTGAGGCAGGAGGGAGGTTGCATGTTCAGCCAAGGAACTTACCCGATGTCATCTCGGTACACCCGGGAGATGAGCACCTCCCCCTTGTGATTATAGATGAATAAACCTCCAATCATGGTGGCAGCTCAGTCTCTGTGACCCATTGCTCTGAGAACAGACCTAGGAAGGAAAGGTGGGGGCAGGGTAAAGGAAATCTTCAGAACCCCTGCCCACGTCGGGGCTGTACAGGCTTGGATTTTTTTCCTGACTCAGTCCTCTAGCAAGTGACCCTGCCGCTCTCCCAGGGAAGCCCCTCCCCCTCAGCCAGGCTCCAGTTCCTGTTTATTCCACACTGGATAGGAGAAGGCAATTGCAGAGTGTGGGGCCCAGGATTAAGGCCATTTTCATCCAGCCTTTTCTGACGGCTGAACCGGAGGGTAACCCCCACCCCTTCTTCACAGTGCTGCGCTCAGCAAGGACTCTTCTCAACCTCCTGCTGTGCAGAGTCTCATTCAGGCTCCTTCCCGTGAGTCACTGAGAAGGCCCGCCTGCGGATGCAGGAATGGCGGTAGGAATTACTCTAGCTGGCTTGGGCCTGGGACCGCCACCAGGCATAACCTTTAGAGCAAGCACTACCTTTCCAAGAAGGCAGCAGGGCATGGACCTCTAGAAGTCTACACATTCCAGGAAAGGGTGTGCAGGGTGAGGAGGGTGGAGGGTAGGAGAGCGAAAGCCGGCCCTTAGGCTCGAACGTGGACCCAGGAATGTGGCTGAAGCAGGCACGTCTTTCCCAGGCAGTGAGATAAGCAGGCAAAGGAGCAGAGGCCCCAGCGCAGACAAACCACACTTAATGATCCAAGCTGACTACTACCGTTCTTTTAAAAAAAGATGAATTTTTACCTTCACAAATGTACATGCTGGTGTGTATGCTGTGTATGTGTGGAAGCTAGATGTGGAAGCTGTGGTGAACTACCTGACAGGGGTGCTGGGATCTGAACTCAGGTCTTCTGGAAGAGCAGTGAGTACTCTTAAAGTTATTTCTGGTCACTGTCCTTTCAAAATTTCAAAGTGCAATTAAAATAAGGTCTGTGTGTAGCATTAATCTTGCCATCTAAGTTGTAACTCCAGATCTACCAATGGCAGGCCTGACATTTATCAGCAATGGTCAGGGATAAGAGTGCCTCGAATGTCCAAATTATTTGGGTCAAAACTACTTTAGACTATTTGAGAGAAGGGGTTAATAATCTGGTTCTAGATTTTCTGGATTAGCCCAGGTATTAATTTCACAGGGGTTAGTTTAATCGACCTTCTTTCTGAAACTGGAAAATAAACCCAAGACCAATGACAAGTCTCTTAAGGTGGTGGACTCATGCGAATCTCACAGTTCCAAAGCTGAGAGAAAAAAAAAAAAATGCAAAATGGAGGTTGCGTCCTGAGCAAAGGACCAAGTCCACAGGTATCAAGCAGTAGATGGTTCAGGGCACTAGAACCGCAGGTTGTGTGTGTGTGTCTGTGTGTGTGTGTGTGTGTGTGTGTGTGTGTGTGTGTGTGTGTGTGTGTGTGCTGGACAGAAATGGGATATTTAGTTAAGGGAACGGTTAGCTGTACTTGCTAGCAATACACTAGGGTGACCCCACGGCAGCAAACACGGCCGCGGAAGCCCCTCAAGAAGTTCTCCTATGGCAAAGGTCATAGGAGCTTTTGAGGAGCAAAAAAAAAAAAAAAACGGCAGAGAAGATTGACAGCAGAAAAAGGGAAAGCTGAGACAGGCCTGCTCTGAGGTTCGTGAGGCATGAGAAGCTGGTGGGGTTTTCTCAGCCGAGGGAGGAGATATCCAGGCCGGGGAGATGGCACGGCGGCATGCGGGGGCTGTCACAGGTCTGGGGGGAGAGAGCCGTGGGGGTAAACAGGAGGAAGGAATATCGCAAGGTTCGAGACCTGTCACTGTCCAAGGGAGTGGCACAAGGAGATGTCACTGTCCCGGGGGGATGGGGGAGACGGGAAGCCTCAGGGTTGAGCGGTTGTCAGGATTCTAGGGACGGGGGCGCCGCGCGGCGTCCCGGCTCAAGGATTCGGGCCCGTGTCTCTCCCCAGAGACGCCCGGCGGGTCACCGGAGGGCGTCGCTGCCCGCCCTTGCTGCAATCGCGCCCGAGGCACCCCCGCCCGGTCGTCTGCTCCCTCCCGGGTCTGAAGGCTGAGGCCACTCCCGAGTGCGGGCAGTTTTCCACCCAGAGCAGTGCAAGGCACGGCAGGCGACCGCGGCGCCCTCGCTGGCCCGGTAAGGACCCGTAAGTCCAGCTTCCCAGCTCACCTGGAGTCAGCAGCCCCCAAAAGGCCGGCCTGGCCACTCTCGGATCCCAAGATGTCCGCCCGCCCCCTGCTCGCCTGTCCGCTGCCTGGGCTTTCACTGCAGTGCTCCCGCCCCGCCCCGCCCCGATCTCAGCTGCGCCTGCGCGCTTGCCTCCAGCGGCGACTACAAGTCCCGTCAGCCCCCGCAGCTTTCAAGCTGCTAAATCAGACTGCTCTAGGTTTAGCAAAACTACAACTACCGACCGCCTTCGAGAAAGAGAGCAGACGCCGGCCTTAGTGCGTCTTGCTTGCGCTAACACGCGTCGTGGTACGCTCCACCCATTCATTTGCTTCACTGAGTATCACGGGAAGTGTAGTCTCTGCAAGTTTCCCTGTTCCTAGTTAGATTGTTTCGGCAGGCTTCGAGAGATCAAAGCTGTTTGTTGAAACCAGTTGTAAATTTTGAAGTACTTAAGTCTTTTATTGTCTCCAGATTCCGAAGACTGGCTAACTTCACTTTACAAACACAACCTGGCATAAGCTGAATTTACTGCTTTTTAACACCACGATTCTTCCAAGGTATATGTATCTATTGCAGTCACGACTGAGCCTTTTCCCAGGGATAATTATCCAAAGACAAAGGGTGGGGAGGGAGACTAATTCTTGGCAAAACTAGTTAAACCTGTGACTGTGTGTGCTGGTGATGCACTCCTTTAATTCCAGCGCTCAGGAGGCAGAGGCAGTTAGTTCGAGGCCAGCCTGGTCTACATAGAGAGTTCCAGGACAGCCAGTGCTACATAAGAGACCCTGTCTGCCCTCCACCCCAATTTAGCTGGGCATGGAATTAAGAAATTCCACCTCTATGATATCCAGACTGAGAGAATGAGGCGGAGCCAACCCTGGACACAAACAGCCTGTCTGGTTCTCGCCAAATCAAGAAAATTTGGTTCTTCTCTCTCAGTAGGCAGAGGCATCCTGTTGCCCGAGCAGGCCCAAGACTACTATGGCAGAAAGGAAGGGGGGTGGGGTGGGGAAATCTGGTTGCTAACCTTACTTTTCCTAGCAACCTCCTTCCAGAAGCCAGGACATAGCAGGATGAAGACCTGACATTTCTCAAAAGATCATCACTTTGGGACATTATTCAGTGATCAAAATCAGATACTTTTAACCCTTGAACCACCATTCAAGGCTTCATGTCTATCTTTGCCAAAGCTTTCCCTTCCCAACATACCCTAAATGTTCGCCAGTTTAGAGTAAATCAGTAATGATAATAATAATAATAGCTACCATTTATTGAGCACCTACTCTATTGTGTGCCAGGCACTGTGCTCGGCACTTTTCGTACAATATCTAATTTAAATCCTCACAACAACCCTGTGAGGTAGGTATTATTATCATCATTTTACATACAGGAGGACTGAGGCTCCAGAGAGGTTAAATAACTCTATTACACAACCAAAAATGGAGAACTGGAATTCAAACCCAAACCAACCTGACTCCAAATCCCATGCTCTGTAAATTAAGAAGGGGAGCGGAACAACTGAACTTCAGAAAGAGTGTCAGAGTGGAAGGGTGTGATATGCTGACTAACACCATGTAGGAAGAAGGATTTTAAGCGCATAAATGTTTCTGGCTGGGGGGCCTATGTAGATTGTGACGAAGGTCACCAAGACAGGAATTCAAGAGGAAGAATACTGGGCTAGGGACATATGGACACGCCTATGGAGATGTCCAGTGAGTAAAGAGATCTAAAGAGTGGAGGAAGTGGCCAGCATATCAACAGCAATTGAAAGGAGAATGGATGACACTATTTTGGGAAAGAAAGAGAAGTGAGCAAAAGATGGACAATGGAAACACTGGCATCCAGTGCATGAGCACTGGGGAGGGGGTCTCAAAAGAACAGGACATGGCAGAGTCACAGAGTACTGAAGACAGGTAAGACTGAGTCATGCTTCTAACATAGCCCTTTGTTCATTAAAATCCTAGGAAATATTTGTTAAATGAATGAATGTCAAAATATCCCCACCTCAGTTTGCCCCCAAACATGGGCTAAGGACATCTTGATGGCAGGAGGCATTTTCTGGGGACTGAACCCCAGGGCACGCTAGGCAAGCACTCTACCCAGAGCTACATCCCCAGCTCTGATACCTTTGCCCTGAAAATGTGAGTCTGGGAAGTCAGTAGAGTTTATAGCAGAGTTTTAAAGAGAAAATTGTGATTTAAGGTGGAAAACAACTTTAAAAATAACCGGAACTTTCTGGAAGCCCCAGTGGTCCTCTTGTATAACTTCAGTTGGCCTGTGTTTCCTGACTCTGTTCTCAGGTGTCACGGTGAAGATGAAGACAGGGCAGGGTGTAAGGACACAGGGGCAGGAGGGAAGTAGAGAGCGACCTGTCAGTTACCTGGAGAACCCTCTGTTGAGCCCCAGCTTTTGGCCTTTATCCAAGTACCGAGGTATTGGGGACATGTGTGGGAGGCTTTCGGACGAGCAGGAAGAGGAGCGGGCAGTTAGGGACCAGCCCCACTGTCTAGGAGATGACTTGGAGAAAGGGTCCAGCCCTGTGGGCAGGGACCAGCCCTGAGGCTTATGTAAACTTGCATAGGCACACTCTGTGTGTGTGTGTGTGTGTGTGTGTGTGTGTGTGTGTGTGTGTGTCTGTCTGTCTGTCTGTCTGTCTGTGTGAGGGGGTAGGGAGAAAACTTCTCTACTTCTCTCTGGAAAGAACAGTCTGTCATGCTTGGGTGAAGCTGAGTCCTTCCCAGAAGCCTAGTAACCTTGCACTTGTGTGGGTGTGGGGGCTGGACATCCTTGGGAAGCCCCGAGGGGCTGCTGAAGCAGAGTTCCTGGTCTCCTTGGAGGCTGGGCCTCCCTTTCCTGGGGGCTCACAGAAAGTCAAAGAGCCCGAAATTCTTGGCTGCTCCAGGCCCAGGGAAATTTGAAGGAAGAAAAAGAAGAAAAAAATTTCAGGCCCAGAAATTAGATGAGCCTGTTGGTTAGTAGGGTTAGATCTGAGAGAACCAGCACACAGGACAGGCATAGATGAGGGTCCAGGCCCAGCAGAGATATTCCCCGGAAGCCACTAGTGGTCCTGGCACCTGAGGGAGGCTCTCTGGGCTTCTGACTAGCCGGCTCCAAGCAGGGACAGACAGCATGGGTGCCTACTAGAGGTGGTTACAGCTGTGGGTGAAGGCCTGAAGTAGTGGGCAGGACAGTTAGGAAGGGGAAGGCCACTTTTTGGTGTCAGTGTGGCGGGGTAAAATCAAGATCTCTGCACACATGCTTGGGGCGGTGGGGAAAAGGGTTGGGGGGAGGTGGGTACTAGGGTGTGACACCACTGGGGTGTGACACCACTGGGGTGTGAGAATGGAGCATCGGAAAGTAGGACTAGCAGTGCAGAGCCAGGGACATGAAAAATTCTGGGAACCCAGAACCGGATGGAACGGATGCTGGTTAGTGGGCAGAGGCACCAGCTGGGCCAGAGGCAGGTTAGGGGCTGTAGCATGGATGAGCAGAGACCCTCATCCTTGCTGCTACCAGCAAGCAGGAGCAGTTAGTTCCATTTATTTCCCTTTTAGGTACCAAAGTTAAAAAAAAAAAAAAAAAAAAAGACCGACTGATGGAGAAAGGGATGCAGCCGGCTCGGGGGTGGGGTGGGGGTGGGAAGGGGTCCTGATCACATCACATCCACAAAGAACTCACTGGGGTTTCCCATTGCCATGCGGAAGGACTGTCTGCTGGCCGTCAGTTCCGGGGGCACCGAGGCCAGGTCACGGCCTGGAGGGGCTCCTGGGGGCCCCATGGCTGCAGGCGGCGGGGTCATCATAAGCATCGGGGGGCCATAAAGAGGGGGCACTCCGGGCGGGCCGTAGCTCGGGTGCGTGTGGTGGGTGCGGTGGCTGCTGGTCAGCGAATGGTGGCTGCGGTGGCTGTGTTCGCTGGCCGCCGGGCCTGAGCGCTCGCTGGGCGCCCGCTCCCGCGGCCCCCGCAGACTGCTGCGGGTAGTGTGGTCTGATTCGCTGCCGCTACCACCTGATTTGGAGTCCCCAGCTTTTGGGTCCTTCTCCTTGCGCCGGTCGCTGCCACTTCGGTTGGAGCCACTGCTTCGACTGCCTGTAGGGAACAGACAGGGCCAGGATGGAGGCACAGAGGATGCCTGGGTGGGCTGCAGACGCCTTCCGGCTGCTTTTCTGACTTACCTTCACTGTGCTGACTGCTGGCGCTGCCCCCGCCGCCGTAGCTGTAGCCTAGTTCTGGGAAGCCGGGGTGTGGATTGTAGGGATGCGGAGGTGGTGGGTACTGGTAAGGGAAAGCCATAGGCCAAGGGGCAGCCCCTGGGTGCGGCAAAGGAGCCAGTGTGTCCTGGTCAGAGGCGCCACTGGAGCCGTCATGGTCGTGAAGTGACAGGTTGGCCATATCTGTGGGAAGAGGACTCGGTAAACTGGTCTGTTTTGTGTCCCACGCAGTCAGGAGGTCTGCAGCCAAAGATGGACGGCAGGCAACAATGCTAAGTTTATGGCCACAATGGGAGGCCTGCAGATCTCCTTGGCCACTCCTCACAGCTCTGCAGCCAATCCACCACATCGAATACCCAGTGCCTTCAAGATTTCCCTAAGTACCGTTCAAGGCTGAGGCAAGAGACCTGATAATGAGTTCAAGCCCACCTGGGCTCCATGGCAAGTTGGAAGCCAGCCTGGCCTCCATTATTAGACAGTCTCAAAGAACTGAAAAATAAAATCTCCCAAATAAAACAAAAACAAAGTAAAAATAAAACAAACAAAAACAACCCGGCCCGCCCACCCATTCTCACCTCTTTAGCCATTTTCTCTTCTGTTGAGAGGGAAATAAAGTCAGGGAGTGGAAAGCTGAAGCACTAGAAGCCTCTCTGTATTGTACTATGATTCATTAAGCACACTACATATGGGGCTGGAGAGATAGATGACTCAGAGGCTAAGAGCACTCGCTGCGCTTCCAGAGGACCCAGGTTCAATTCCCAGCACCTACATGGCCTCTCATAACAGGTACCCGGTACCCTCATATAGGCAAAACACCAATGCACATTAAAAACAAAAAACTAAAACAATACACACTACCCAGCAACTCACAAAGGGTTAATCGTCAATTCTCTAGGCAAGGAAACAGAAGTCCAGAGAGGTCAAATGAACAGCCTGAGTTAACCCAGCTACAGACAGAGCAGAGCAGAGAGTGGCCTTATACATTTACCTTCTCAGATTAATTAGGAGGGGCATGTTTGGGACAACTAAGGTGAATGTTTTCCCCCAAGACAAATAAGAATAAGATATGGATGATGATGATTTATTAAAAGTCCAGAATGAGGCTAGAAAGATGGCTCAGCAGTTAAAAGCACTTGCTGCTCTGACAGATCTGGGTTTGATTCCCAGCACATGTATGGTGGCTCACAACCATCTGTAACAACAGTTCCAGGGACCCAGCAACTTCTTCTGGCCTTCCTGGGCACTGCATGCACATGGTACACAGACATACATGCAGGCAAAGGACTCATAACACAAAGTAAAAATAATTCTTAAAAATAAAAGTTCAGAATGAGGTGGGTGTGATAGCCCACTCCTTTAATCCTAGCACTCAGGAGGCAGAGGTAGGCCGATCCCTGAGACTTCAAAACTAGCTTGGGCTGGGCGGTAGTGGATATATGCCTTTAATCCTAGCACTTGGGAGGCGGGAGCAGGCAGATCTCTGTGAGACTGAGGCCAGCCTGGTCTACAAATGGAGTTCCAGGACAGCCAAGACTGTTACACAGAGAAACCCTGTCTCTAAAAACAAAACAAAACAAAACAAAACAAACCCCACAAAAAAACAAACCAACTAGCTTGGTCTACATAGTAAGTTCCAGGACAGCCAGAGCTGTGCAGTAAGATCCTGTCTCAAAGGAGGAAGAGGATGAGGGGCGTCCAGGACGGGCTGATGGGGTGTACATCTGTGTCACTCCAGCAGGACCGAGAGGTCAGCTAACCCGCATGCAGGGTAAATTAGAAGAGCAAGAGGAGGGCAGAGTCCTAAATGAACACATGGTTTGAGGGCCTCCTTTGTAGAAGGCTCTTGCCCTGATCACATTTTCCTGGTGCTGTTGTGGAGAGTGGGGATGACGTAGGAAGGGCCAGAAAAAACTCCCCACCCTGCTTGCAGCCAGAACTGGTACTAGTTCACCAACAACACTACTTCCTTTCTTACATCCTTGAAATTGTGCACTTCCTAAAGGTAAGCTGTTCTCACAAGAGCTAGAACTTCCTTGAAAGGAGTATAAAGGGACAGTAGGACCGATCACCTGCCTAGGACATCCTTTGCTCATGTGCACATGAATTCTAAGAAAGCTATAATTGCTCTATAGAAGCCTTCTATACCATGAGATCTTCTTCCAAGAACCAAGGTGATCCAGTCAGCTCTGCAGGAAGAAGCCAGGGTATGGGACTCTGAAATTGCTTATGGAGCCTGCCAGCCAAGCCACTAACTTGTCAGAGGGGTGGCAGCGTGCAGGCAATGAAGGGAAGCAGTGGCCTGTACTGGCTCAAACGCAAAGAGCGGTAGGGTGCTGCCCTGGGGACCAACAGTATATCCAGGGTGAGCACATAGTTCCTCTTTGAGCCTGCCACATTCCCAGCTCAGACTTGTGGCCTCTGCAAAGAAAAAGGCTTTTCTGTCAGCACATCCTGAGCTGAGCCTTGGGTGGCCTAGGTGGAGGACCAAGTTGGGGCCAGGAAGGAAACATCTTTTGAGCAAAACTGCCATAGCTGTCTTGGAAGCTTTGTATGTTGCAAGAGGTCTGGGACCCTGGGCTGATGTCTGCTAACAATATCAATAATAACCAGTTTCTATGAGTCTACTAAACTATCAATGGAAGATATACCCAATTTAAGATAATGGAATGTGAAAATAAAAAGTGCACCTTATAATCAATTAAATATATGAATAGTAGGCAACTTTTACGGAGCACTTCTTGTAGGTTGCACACTGTTCTAAGTGGTTTACATACATTATATGATGTTCGAGACAGCCCTATGGCCTAGGTTCTACTCTTCCTTCCTTCCACCTCTGACTTATGAGTTGAAGCACCTACTGATGTTCACAGTAAGGGCAGAGCTAACATTTGAACCCAGAACTGCCAGTCCAAAGTCCATCACAACTCTGTAAGGGCTGCTGAGGGACAGGAACCCCACCCTCTACCAAGGGATGGTGTTCTGTGGTATCGGCCACTCTAGTCCCAGAAGCATTCTGAGTTAGCCATTGGGTGCCAGCCAGCACCACAGGTGTGAAGGAAAGCTGTTTTGGGCAGAGGTGGCTGCGGGCACTGGGGCTGGGACTTAGCTGCTGGTGTGAACAGCAATGTCTGTTTGAGGTCATCATCTGGAGGCAACCGAGAAGGAAGGGTCTCCACAGGGAATTCAACTTAATTATGCTCAATGGCTTTGCACCCTCTCAGGATCAAATTTAAACTCCTTAGTGCAGTTTGTAAAGTCCTCTTCAACTGGACTGACAATTTCTCCAGCTTTACTCCATGGTATGGTTCACCCCCAGGCTCTTAGAAAGACAGGATTCCCTGGCCAATCCATATCCTGACTCAGTAGTACCTGTTGGTTCATGGACAAGGGCAGGCACTCTGTTTAGTCTTGCTGAGACAATGTTTTGGGAGCGTCATGTATCTTGAGCAGCCCAGAACAGTGGGGACTAGAACCAAAAGATCTGGATCCAAGTCTAACTCCTTTATTTCTAATTGTGGAACCTGGGGTAGACTATTTTACACCAATAAATCTATTTCCTCATTTGATAACATGGACAGGACCCACCCCACCCCCACTGAGAGGTGAAGACTGAGTGGGATGTAGGTTGACTCTTCAGAAACCACTGGCACCATGCCAGTCACAGAACAGGCACTCGGAGTATGCCAGGCTCAACACAGCGATGGAAGACCAATGGAGAGGCCAGACTGGGCTGCTTAGATCACAGGGCTCAAGCTTTGAACAGCCCCCAGCTCTGTTGAGCCTACCTAGGTCTCCTGGGGTCAGCTATCACATCACATCCTTACTCCCATTCAGGGGACAAGAAAGGGGAGGTGGAGATCCTGGGTATGGTCGTGGCATGCACTTATAATCCAATCCTCAGGAGGCTGAGGCAGGAGGGTTTCTGCAATTTCAAAGTCAAGCTGGCTACACAGCAGGTATCAGGCCAATAGGATCTACATAGCAAGGCCCTATCTCTAAAAAAAAGGAGAAAAAAAAAGGCGGTGGGGAGGCACGTACTGCCACAGAGGTCACCAAAGATGTAGTAGCACTGCTCAGAGAACGTGATCTTGTTGACAGTGTGGCGGATGAAACCGGCTTTCAGCAGGTTGCTGGCGTACTTGCGGGCCTCCCGCCGGTCCGTGAATCCTTCCACATTGTGGTACAGCCAGTCCACCACATCTGAGCCTGGGGATAAGGCTGCCAGTTGGTTTGGGTTCCTCTGGCTTCACAGAAGCTGTGAGCCTGAGGCACTAACAGCTCAAAGGAGTTGCCCATGGGGGCTGCTGGGTCCCCCCACCCCTGCCCTGCTCCATGACCCCCCACCCCTGCCCTGCTCCATGACCCCCCATCCCTGCCCTGCTCCATGACCCCCCATCCCTGCCCTGCTCCATGACCCCCCACCTCTGCCCTGCTCCATGACCCCCTACCCCTGCCCTGCTCCATGACCCCCCCTGCCCTGCTCCATGACCCCCTACCCCTGCCCTGCTCCGTTCCATGACCCCCCCACCCCTGTCCTGCTCCATGACCCCCCACCCCTGCCCTGCTCCATGACCCCCCACCCCTGCCCTGCTCCATGACCCCCCACCCCTGCCCTGCTCCATGACCCCCCACCCCTGCCCTGCTCCATGACCCTCTACCCCTGCCCTGCTCCATGACCCCCCACCCTGTCCCGTCCTTCTTACAGCTGTAAGGTTCTCTCACCAATGAAAGCGTTGGGAATGGTAATCTTGAGCCACATGCGGTCTCGAACCTCCAACCCTGATTCAGGGGAGGCCATGGCTTTTACGATGGCTGCCATGTCACTGTGGATGGAGAGGTGGAAGTCATCTAGGCCTGGGGGGAGAGGCAGGGTAGTGAGACAAAGCGGAGCCGTGGAGTTAGGAAGAGCGGCATCCCAGCTCTCCCACTGGGACAGTTTTCCCTTCCGTGAAAATGAGTACTTTAATGTACACCCAAGAATACGTGAAAGAGTAATTCAGTGCTTTCATGAAGGTACTTAGCACAGTGTAGATGTTATGACAATAAAAATGAGTGTTTCCTTCATACCACACAGTAATAACATTCTACTTAGAACCTGGTGAAGTATATGCTGGGAGTCCAGTGGGGAAACTGAGGCTCTGTGGGCGCTCACCATATGTGAGGAAGCAAGTACGTGCAGTGTGGCTCTAAGCGCCTGTTGGGGAAGGGCTGCAGTGTGAGGCACCTGGGATGAGCAGAGACCCCCAAAGGCCCTCCACGGTGCACAAGCGGGTCATCGGGCCTCCCGCCTGGCCTTGTGTGCTGGCCCAGGGGACAGGCTTGAATACTCACGCTCTGTGTCGGGAATGGAGCTGGTGATGGAGGAACTGGTGGAGGTGATGGTGCTCAAGGACGGGCTCATGCCATAGGCAGGGAAGGTGCCTGTCATGGCTGCAGTGTGAGAGACCCAGGCTGCAGGGTCGATGGGCCGGATGGGCTCACCTGCAGGGAGTACGAGGGGTCACAGGGTGCCCACCCCGCCCACTCTGGTGCTCAACGTGTAAGCTGAAGACATGAGGGACAGAGTCGACATACGCCAACACCAACTTTAGGGCTGAATCCCTTGTCTACTTACTCCGGGGTAATGTGAAGCACCCACGTGGACTTGGGTCCCAGCACTTGGCTACGGTCAGAGTGATGGGCCTGAAAACAAGGTTGTCCTAGTAAAGGCAGGATGTATGAAGGCCAGACCAAGCCTGCTTCCAGAAATGCCTTTCCCATCTTCCCCGAACCCCACTCCATTCATACCCTGGTTTGTGGACAATCTCCCGCAGTACTCGGACTGCATCGTCATTACTCATGTTCTCAAAGTTGATCTCGTTTACCTGAAAAAGAGGGCTAAGTGTGAGAGAAGAGGCAGGGCTCAGGAGACGGAGGGGGAGCTGGTTGAGGGCCTTCCTCCAGACAGCAGGGACCTCTCGCTCTCTACCACCCAGGGTAGGCAATGATACCTGTAACAGCATATCTCCTGGTTCGATGCGTCCATCGGCTGCCACGGCCCCACCCTTCATGATGGAGCCAATGTAGATGCCTCCATCACCTCGCTCGTTGCTTTGGCCCACAATGGAGATGCCCAAGAAGTTATACTTTTCTGCAGGGAATAATTTAACACTTTGAGAAGGGCAGGGCTCCTACCCATTAGTACAGAGAAGAAAGGGGCAGGGCCCCAATCCATTAGTACAGGGAAGAGAGGGGCCAGAACTGGTTATTAGTACAGAGTAGAAAGGGGCAGGGCTCCTTATCAGTACAGGGTAGAGAGGGGCCATCGGGTTCCTACCCATTAGTACAGGGCAGAGAGGCCGTGACTGACATAATAACCATGCAAATATTACTGTACAGTATGCACTTAAACATGTTTTTGATTTTTCTACTGGTTATGAGGCAGGGATTCCAGACTTACTTTTACAAATCGGCAAGACGTAAGTGCCCTTCCTAAGCCAGTGGGTGTCAGGAGTTAAACTCAGACTCAAGTTAAACTCTTTCTGTTATATTTAACTGCCTTTAAAATGTGTTATATTTTTATCCACTTGTTTTGTTGTTTGTGTGTGTGCAGGTGAGAGGACAACTTTGGGAGTCAGTTTTCTCTTTCTCCCATGTGGGTTCTGGGACTGACTGAAGTCCGGTCATTAGCTCAGGGGCGGGCCCACCTGCCGAGGCACAGGCATCAGCTGTCTTCTAAAGAGTCAGAGTCAGGGATGCAGGGACAAGATGAGCAGGGACAGGGCTCTCAGAAGTCACCTCCCACAGGAAGCCTCCCGGGGTGCCACGTTCTGCTCCCACAGCTCTGAGTTTATCTGTTATAGCCCTGACAGTGAAATACTGAACCGATTATATTACTTATCAGTGTTATTCATAAAAGAACAACTTGAGAATAGGGAACATATATTTTTTTTCCTGTATTGGATATGGGACCTAGGGCCTTGTACTCTGTCACTGAGATCCCACCCCAAGTCCCAGAAAATGTATGTTGTATTTCCCAGAAGCCCCTGATGCCTTCCCAGCTTGAACCTGTTCCCCAGACTCACCCATGTTGAGAGTAACTGTGATGATATTGAGTGACATGGTGGAGTCCGTGATGCTGCTGAAGGAGGAAGACTGGAAGACACAGTGGCTGTGAGCAGCAGGCAGGCGTGGGGTTCCCACCCCTGCCCACTAAGATTCCAAACACCGAGCCAAACACAAGAGCTCCGAGGAAGAAAGAGCTGTGGTCCTGCGTGGGAAGGACTCATAATCTGCCCTGCTCATCCTGAACACCAAAGAGCCCATACCCGCTCAATCCGCGAGACCTTCTGCTTCCGCCGCCGCCGCTTGTGTCTCCTCATTAGGCGCGAGGCACTGCTCTGTTCTGTGGAGCTGCTGAACCTGTGGGCCCAAAGTCGTTCCCCACCAGGCTGGCCCATCCTGGCCCGGTAAGAGGCACTCCACAGCCCTGGCTCCAACACAATGCCCACACCCCTCCCAGAGGTGAAGCATCCGAGGATTCAGGCCTCCTCATGAGTCACTTGCCGTGTCCCCGTTCCCCCCCGCCCCCCCCCCAGCGCCCCCACTCCCATCCCAGTACCTATGAAAGTCAAGGCCCACCTGCTGGTGGAGTCATCCTCATCTGAGTCAAAGAAGCTGGTAGTCTCCAGCTCACTGCTCATAAGGGTGGATGAACTGTCATAGCCACCGGGCTCCCGCCGCCGCTCGCCCTTCGCAGTTCCATTGAGCCGGGCTGCTGCAAGGGAGGTAGGCAGCTGGGTCCATGCCAGGCCCAATGTAGGGAAGAAGGGATATGAGGCGGGCAGGCCAGGGGCTGCGCCAGGCATATCCGTAACTCTGGGAATAGGGTGAAGAAGGAGGGAGCTGGCTGAAAGCTGCTGAGGGGAGGCTTGAAGTGGGGAATACACACCGTGCTCTGGGCCATCCCGCCGTCGGGGCCGCTCTCGTTGAGCAGACACCAAGGAGTCGGTCTCCGTGTCATTGTCCAGGTTCTCCTGGCTGCCTCCACTAGCATGAGGGCTAAAAGGTAGAGAGGACTTGGTGGAGAAGAGAGCAGGCTGGGGGCTCCCTTATCCAGCCCTGGGTTGAGCTGAGGTGCCCCTTTTCCATGGGCCATGCCCACCTTCAAGTCCCACTTACTGAAAGGACGGGGGTCGAGAGTCCCCAATGCCCCCCGTGCGTTCCATTGAAGGCGGCAGCTCCGGTGGATGGTCAGCGCCGAAGGGAGCCGGCTCCGGGTGTGAGCCTTCGGCAGATACCAGCTGCCGAGGAGAAAATAAGTGGTCACAGGGGGGCCAGGGAAAAGCAAGCTGTGGCTTCCGGCAGGACACGAAGGACAGGAGAGAGTGAGACAGAGAAGAAGACAGGCCCACGCAAGGGCAGTTGGCCAGGCGCATGAGGGAGAGGGGCTGGCGGGCACGGGTTACTGTAGCAGAGTTGGGGCACAGCACAAGTGACAGAGGATGTCAGCTGGCAGCAGGTGTCTGGATGGACAGAGGAGACCTCTGAATCAACACTGTGTGTTCCTCTTTCTCCCTTTCTCCCCTTCCACTATTCCCTCACATTTCATTAAAGGCTGAAGACTCTAGATTAAAAAAATCATTAGAAATTCAGATACGGGGGCATCAAATCACCAGCTGAAGTCTTAGCTAAGCCTTTCCTCCCTCTGCCCCACCACAGGGATACAGCTAGAGCTGACGGCTCCTTACCCAGGACACCACTCGGCCATTGAAGCAGGGTAGCTTGGCATTGTCGTCCGAGATCTCTTCCTTCACCACCCTGCAGGGAAAGGGGGATGTCAGAGAGAACTTTCTGATGTAGGAGTGGAGGGTCCTCATAATCTGAGTTGTCCTTTACCCTAAGTGTGAGATCAAGCCATCAACACAAGACTGTTCAGCTGTGAGGAGGGACTAGGGACATATCCTTAGCACCTCCACGAAGTAGGACAGAGAGGAAGGAGCTGTGGGGGGAGTCAGAAGTCAGGAATACACACTATGCTCTGGGCCACCCCTCTGGCAGGGCCATATCTGGGCCAATTGCCTCACTAGAGCATCGGCTCAGCCACTGGGTGACTGCAAATTATAATGGCCCCACGCCACACCTCAGAACCCCTAGGGCGCATGCCCTATTCCCAGCATGACTTTCCTTTTCCCTCTGACCTTCAAATTGGGAAAAGGCAGCACAATTCTTACTATTCTTCATTTCTCAACTAGGAATCCTGACTTTGTTCTGAGAGCTGTGGGCCACGAGTTAAAGGAACTAGGAAAGAGGAGAGAAGGCATTCACGAACATCCATGTGGTACATATCTGTAATCCAGTCAGCACTTGGGAAGCTGAGGCAGGAGGATTATGAGGTGAGCCTGGGCAATATAATGAGATTCTATCAGGAACAAACAATAAGGAAGAAAGGAGGCTGAAGGTGGAGGCCAGATGGCAGAGTGCTTGCCTGGCATTCACAACACCGTTTGACCCAACACCACATACTGGGGACAGTTGTGCATGCCTGTAATCCAGCACTAGAGAGGTGGAGGCCAGAGGAGCGGCTTAAGGTCATCCTTACCTTCAGACTGAGTTTGAGGCCAGCCTGGGATATACGAGGACCCCTACCCACCCTGCCCCTGAAAAAAGGAAAGGAATGACGATTGGCTTTATTTACTGAGCATGCGTCATGGACCCAGCATCATGCTAAGCACTTGGAGCATCATGTCATTCCCACAATGATGCTATAAGGGGAGAAAAGTGGGAAACTAAGCGTAGGTTCAATAATCCACCTAAACACACCACTAACAAGTGGAAAGCTGGTGTTTGAATCCTAGTCTGTGTGACTCTCCATTTTTATCTATTATATCTTCTATTACTATAGTCAGAACACATAATTTTACAAAAAAAAAAAAAAAAGCTGGGCAGTGGTGGCACACACCTCTAATTCCAGCACTCAGGAGGCAGAGGCAGATGGATCTCTGAGTTCAAGTCCAGCCTGGTCTACAGAGAGTTCAAAGACAGCCAAGGATACACAGAGAGACTCTGTCTCAAAAAATATATATGCATGTACATACATATATAAAATATATAAGCCGTGCGGTAGTGGTACATGCCTTTAATCCCAGCACTCAGGAGGCAGAGCCAGGCAGATCTCTGTGAGTTTGAGGCCAGCCTGGGCTACCAAGTGAGTTCCAGGAAAGATGCAAAGCTACACAGAGAAACCCTGTCTCGAAAAACAAAAACAAAACAAAACAATATATATATATAAAATATATATTTATATAAATAATTTGTACTCCAGCCTCCTTTAGGTAGACAACATAATTCTCATTTCATGAATAAAGAAACTGACATTTGTTAACTTATTCATGGTTACAATACTAAGAGATGTTACAGTTGGAATTGAACCCCAGGCTGTTCTGACTTCAATTCTCTTTTCACTCTATGTCGCATTTTTTCCTCCCATTTGATGATAGATGTAATGGGTCTATGGGGGATGAGGGGACGTAATGTGGGGCATGAAGGACCATAGAAACTGGTCCTGGCATGCAGTCTGGCCTTGGGAATGTGGCAGGGCCAGAAGTTAGATACCGACCATGGTTTGGGGCCAGAGATGGGAATGGGAACTGCTGTGGACCATCACACTCTCACTCACCCCAGGAGTACACAACCAGACCACAGGTTAGAGGACCACATGCTTACAGTTCTGGGGATGCAGCAAGCGAGGAAGCTGTGAAGCTCAGGCCCCTCTCACTCTTACAGTGGTTTCCTTGTGATACTCACATTCTTGAACTTACGATGAAGCTCCTGAGCCAAGGCTATCATCTCCCTTCCATCTAGCTCCCTACCATCTCTAATCCCACAGCAACCCTAAGAAAGAAGCCCAGACCTATCAGCCAGTCTGCCACTGGGTTCCCCAAGCTTGCAGCCCTGCATGATAACCTGGCTCAAGAGGAAAAGAGGGTTCCCATGACACACAGCACGGACACTATGTCCTTGCGGCAGTAAAGTGCGGCTGAGTCCCCCCACCACTCCATCCTCCAGATGTTTCTTCTCTTTCTGGGGGTCACCAACAGGCCTACAAGCCTCTGCTGACTCGAGATGCTCAGCTGGACTTCAGCAGCTTTGGAGGAACCTTAGACTGCACCCTTGGTGGGAGGGCTGGGCAGTCAGGGCTCCACAGCAGTCTCCCTCCCCCCCTCTTACTCAGATTAGAGTCAGATAAACAAACTGGGCTCAAATCCCTATCCTGCCACTTAGTTCTCCCAGCTTAGAGATGTCTTTTTAACTTATCCACGCCTTTGTCTCATCCTGGTAAATGAGACTCTTAGAATAGAATAAAAACTAGTTACTGGTTCTCTCTAGTTTGAGTAAGATCTACACTCTTTCATTAAATGTAAGTGCCCTTTTCTTTTCCAGATTTTTATTACTTTTTAGTGTGTGTGTGTGTGTGTGTGTGTGTGTGTGTGTGTGTACAGGTGTATGGAGGTCAGAGACAATCTGTGGAAGTTGGATTTTTCCTTCTACCATGTGGGTCCTGGGGCTAGAGCCCAGGTCATCGGGCTTCACCAAGGCAAGGGCCTTTATCGGCTCTCCAAGGAATTTGAGAGCTAAGTCTACCCCGAGCTGGACAAATATTTTTGGAGAGCAGATGGGAGTGGGATTCCTAAGGCCTCACATTCTAACCTCTGAGGCTGAGGTAAGGCAGGCTTCCTCCTCCCTGCCTGCTTTCTCTCTTCTCAACAGGGGTCACTGGCCTAGGCTGGCTGGAGCGCCCTGTTACTTTCCCAGTTTGCCAGGGCTTACTATCTTTTTAAGAGGAAAATCTATAACATGGTCATTTGCATAGTATTCCTCAGTATTATGTCTGCTTCCTCTCTCTCTGACACACACACACACACACACACACACACCCCTACAGCGGTGTGAGCAAGACTTCAGATTTTGGAGTGAGACCCCCTACCAACCAATCTCTGTCACTTACTAGCTGTGTGACACAGGCCAAGCTCTTCAGGCTTTTTGCATTCTCGTTTCCTTTGTTGCAAAGTGGGGACATTAGTGCCCATTTCATAGGCTGGCATGAGGGCTCAGAGATGAAAGATGTGTAAAGAATTATATCACTGTCAGGCAGATTGTAAGTACCATGTGACGGGCTTGTAAAATTAAAAAAAAATGAACAGGAGCCTCTGCGATTAGCCCTCTGTAATAGGAGAGCCCTACTGGGTCTTTTGCTCATTTATCCTTGGTGTGTGTGTGTGTGTGTGTTAAGTCAACAATTAATCACATCCACTTCATTCTGAGCATGTTCTCAACCCTGCTAGAACAGCCAACTGATAATTTGCAAAGGGGGCTCCGGGACCACAGATGGGTACAGGATGGCTTCAGGTGGTACATGATAAACGCTGCTCCGTTCAATAGTTTAATATTTATTTGTGACATAGTGTAGAAATAAATAGAAACAGATAATCAGGCCTGTCTGTAGTTGATGTAGTATTATTAGTTTAGTCAGCTAAGAAAAAAAGAGTGGACAGGCAGTTAATTTCAAGAAAAACATTCTGTGAGCGGTGAGCAGATGCAAGGGGAGGCCTTTTATAATTGTACTGAGGCCTGCTTGCACAACAGCCTTGGGAAGGCAGGAAGCAGCCCACGGTGGTCTGCTCGGGAGGCAGAGGCAAGTGGGGGTGGAGAAACAAGACTATTCTAATCTCTCAAGGCATCTGGCCCAGCATACCCTGAAATATTATCCCAGTTCCTTCAGGCCCTGCTCCCTTATTTTGCTCAAGTCAGGTTGAGACACTCACCCACCTCTCCCCAGCTCTTCCAGATAGATCCTGAAAAGATCTTCCAACCAGGCACGCCTAACTCTAAAGACAGACAAGCATCACCACAGTGGAGTACTCATCCTGGGATGAGAACGGAATCAGGAGAATAGTCAGATCTATTCTCCACTGTACAAAACACTGCCATGCACAGTATTTCAAGAGCTCATCAAATGCGGAGATCCAGGGCAGAAGATGACAAGTAAGCCAGGCAGGAGACAGAAGGTGCTTGCCTCCTGGGGCTTGGAGGGCGGGCCTTGGGAGAGAAGCCAGATTAATGAACACTGGGGAGAAGAATGTCTCCCCTCACCCAGCTCTGGGGCCTCAGCTGCAAGTACAGCGCAGGCCTCAGGCAAGTGCATCAGAGGAACCTTCAGGCCTGGAGGGTCCAGAAGAGGGTGTGTGTGTGTGTGTGTGTGTGTGTGTGTGTGTGTTCTCCATGGCCTCTAGGCCCACTGTCCAGTTAACGTGGGCAAACTTCGGCCCCTGGGAGAGGGGTGTGTGTGTGTGTGTGTGTGTGTGTGTGTGTCCCCTCTCAGGCCAGCTGCTACAGAACCCTCAGGCTCCAACATTCCAACCTCCCTTAAAGGGGCAGTCCCTGCTTCCAAACTGCAGCTGGGTAGGGAGGGGAAGACAAGAGAACACCAATAGGCCCTCCCTGGCCTTCCCATCCAAGCTCTGAAGCCCTATGCAACATCTCCTCTGGGATCACCATCTGGCGAGAAAAGGGCCCAGCACCTGGTTAGTGAGGACTCCTCCTCCGGGTCAGGCAACACCCCATCTGCCCAGGGGAGAGGGGAGACCGCTCAATAAACATCAGGTCCAGCATCTAGCCTGGCAGAACACCCCCCAACTCCCTCTCCAGTTCAAAGTCCCACCGGCTGTGGCCTTAGATACAGCACACTCCAAATAAGGCTCTGACTCGCAGCGCTCAGAGGATGGGAGAAGGCAGGCTGGGTGTCAATAACCCCAACTCTGTGCTTAAAAGGTGGCACCTGGAAGGCGGGCTGAGGACTCCTGACTTTGGATTGGAGTGGAAGGGATGTTACGTCTACGGGGGCCGCTGATCCGTGGGGAGGGAGGGGGCCTGAATGGTAGGAACTAGGGGGACAAGGCCTCCAGGAGGTGATCGGGAGTCCCTCAAAGTCAAGAGGATCCCAAGTGACCGAGCCGCTCCCTTGCTGCAAGCGGGGCTAGAAACCAGTGCAGCGAGGGAAGTCCGAACTGGCCGCGTTGGCCCCTAGCAGCGGAGCGGCAGGGGCTCCCCGGGGGCGGGGCGGGGGCCATCCTCACCCAAAATCGTCATCCATAGACTTGAAGAAGAACTTATAGCTGGGCCGCTGCAGAACGCCCTTAAAGTCCGCCAAGGTGACGCGCTCGGCGGGCAGGGGCAGCTTCACCAGGTACGGCGTCTCCTGCCCGTCCAGGTGGTAGATGATCTTGGTCTCGCCCATGGCTCCGGCCTCGGCCCCGCGACGCGGCGCGCGGCCTGCTCGGGCAGCGGGGCCGGGCCTCTCCCGCGGCGCTCGGCGCTCGGCGCGGCCCGCTGCTCAGCCCCGCTCAGCCGCCGGCCGGGGCGCCAGCTCCCTTGTTCTCCGGCCGCTCCCGGGTCCCAGCGCCGCCCGCCGCCGCTTCCGCTCCCCACTCCCCGGCGCTCGGCTGGCGACCGCGACTCTTCCGGTGGCCTCGGCCCTCCCGGCTCTGGGCTGAGCCCAGCGCGGCCCCGCCCCGCCCCGACGCCGAGCCGCGCTGGCTGCTCTCTGCCGACTGCCCGCCCACCCGCCGGGCGGCGCTCGGTTCTTGGCGATCCGGGTTCAGGCCGCTGGAGGTGGAAGTCTCCACCCGGTGGGCCAAGGGAACGGTTTGCTGGCTCCTGTGCAGCCGGAGAGGGGTGGAACACAGGTGCCACCTTCTGCAGAAAGGATGGATTTGAAGACCCAACTGGATCCCCGGAGGAGGGTGGTTTCGGTGTGGAGCTTTTTTGGGTTCTGCTGACAACACAGTTGCTGTCATAGGACGATACTAAACTAAGCTCCTTGAGGGCTGAGCAAGTTCAAGTTCTCATCCTTATAACCTCAGCGCCTGTGCGCAAGTTAGAGAAATGGATTGGGCAGGTGTGGTGGTGCACGCCTTGAATCTCAGCACTCAGGAGAGAGATGCAGGCAGATCTCTGAGTTCGAGGCCAGCCTGGTCTACAGGACAGCCAAGGCTACACAACTCCCCCTCCCCCCCCCCAAAAAAAAAAGAAAAAAGAAAAAGAAAAATGAAAAGAGTGCAAGCAGCCAGGCTTGGTGGCACACGTCTTTAGTCCCTGCACTCAGGAGGCAGAGGCAGGTAGATCTCTTGAGTTCCAGGACAGCCAGGGCTAAACAGAGAAACCCTGTCTTGAACCCCCACCCCCACATGCAAAAATTAGAGAAAGAGAGGGGGGGGGGGAGAGAGAGAGAGAGAGAGAGAGAGAGAGAGAGAGAGAGAGAGAGAGAGAGAGAGAGAGAGAGAGAATGTGTATGATTGGGAGAGTAGGTGTCAAAATCAGAACTGGGTATAGCCAGTCTGTGGTTCAGCTTCTCAGTTGTAACAATGTATACCAGAGGTGGCTTCAAAACTCTCTGCAACCCTCCTTTCTGGGATTATCATGTGCTATTATGGCTGCATTTCAGTCACCTGAAATGTCACGACCTCCTCTGCTCAAAAACTTTCATATTACCCAACATGCCTTTTACCCTCAACATGTTACACAAGGTTCTTCATAATCTAACATCATTCTTCCTCTATAGTCTTTCTCATTACATCATAACCACATATTTTATTACAGGCAAAAGAACATAATCAGGAGCAGTTACATAATCTATGTTGTTTTTTTTTTTTAAAGATTTATTCACTTATTATGTATAGTGTTTCTGTTTGCATGTATCCCTGCAGGCCAGAAGAGGTAGCCAGATCTCATTACAGATGGTTGTGAGCCACCATATGGGTGCTGGGATTTGAACTCAGGACCTCTGGAAGAACAGCCAGTGTTCTTAACCTCTGAGCCATCTCTCCAGCCCCAGTTACATAATCTATGTTTTAACTTCATATCCTTCATTTAATCTTTTTCTCCAAGTAATGTGTATGCATAACTAAACAGTATTAAAACTTGTTTTCAAGATTTATTGTTGTGGAATATTACTTTAGGCAAAGATGTGTTACATTCCTTTCTGTTGCATTTGTTTAAGGATGTAAAGATGTGTTACTAAAGACGTGTTACATTTATTTCTGTTGCATTTGTTTAAGGATGTAAAGATGTGTTACATTTGTTTATGCTGCACTTATTTACAATGTAAAAAGGTGTTGCTTTGACTGCTTAAGGCACCTGATTCATCTAATAAAGGCTGAATGGCCAATAGCCAGGCAGTGGAGGGATAGGCTGGGGTGGCCAGCAGGAAAGAGAAGAGAGAACGAGGGAGAAAGAAAGGGGGATGCCCAGGGGCAGCCAGACACAGAGGGTATACAGAAAAAAGGTAAAAAGCCCTGAGGCAAAATATAGATCAAGAGAAACAGGTTAAGTTATAAGAGCTAATGGGCCAAGTATAAGATAGGGCTGAGCATTCATAACTAAAAATAAGTCTTCGTGTCATGATTTGGGCGCTGGCAGTCCAAAAAAGCCCACAATATATTTATTTAAATTTTCAACACAGGGTTTCTCTGTGTGGCCCTGGCTGTCCTGCTCACGCTGTAGACCAGGCTGGCTTTGAACTCACAGAGATCCGCCTGCCTCTGCCTCCTGAGTGCTGGGATTAAAGGTGTGTGCACCACCAATGCCTGGCAAGATTTATTTATATATGTGTGTATGTGCACACATGATAGGTATCTCAAGTGGTCAGAAGAGGGTGTTAGAGTTACAGAAAACTGTGAGCCACCCACCGATGATGTTGATGCAGGGAACTGAACTCAGGTCCTCTGTAAGAGCAGTAAGCCCTCTTAACAGTTGAGCCACTTCTCCGGCCCCAGTATTAAAACTGAAAAGTCCAGAATGACCTTGAACCTTCTACTCTCCTGTCTCTGCTTTTCAAGTGGCTGGGGTTACAGGCATTTAACATGATGCCTATTTCTTTTTTTTTTTTAATTTACTTATTATGTATACAATGTTCTGTGTGCATGTACACCTGCACACCAGAAGAGGGCACCAGATCTCATTACAGATGGTTGTGAGCCACCATGTGGTTGCTGGGAATTGAATTCAGGACCTTGGAGGAGCTGCCAGTGCTCTCTTAACCTGAGCCATCTCTCCAGCCTGTCTGTCTATTTCTTTTTTTTTTTTTTTGGGGGGGGGGTTCAAGACAGGGTTCCTCTGTGTAAGTCCTGGCTGTCCTGGAACCCACTTTGTAGACCAGGCTGTCCTTGAACTCACTGAGATCCACCTGCCCCTGCCTTCTGAGTGCCAGGATTAAAGGTGTGCACCACCATCACCTGGTCTATTTCTTGATTTACACATTCTAGACATTGCCTACTGATGTTCCACCTTTTACGGTCTTGTGAATGTAGCAACATTTCTACCACTAAAGCCCAGGTTGTTTGAGCTGCATAGCTAATCTATGATTGAGAGTTGGTGCAGTGGTTCAGTGTAAAGGCCACACCGGACAACCTGAGTTGGATTCCCAGGGTCCACATGGAGGAAGAACTCCTGCAAGCCTGACTTCCACAGGTACACTGGCATGTGTGTGCTCCCCAACACCTCCACACAAGCAAAATCATTCTAAAAAATGAGTTGAAAAAAATTTCCCTTCAGAATTCTGAAGGCATTTGTTTTCTAGTTCCATCAATAAGGGATTGGCTTGATATGGTTTCAAGGCTTGGCTTCTTTCTAGAAGCCTTTGGGCTTTTTTTTTTTTTTTTTTTAATTCCTGGGACTCTGTGTTGCCCGGGCTGGTTTTAAATTCCTGTGCTCAAATCATCCTCCTGTCTCAGCATCTGATAAGCTGGACTAGAGGTATGTAATGGCTTTGCTTAGTGGGGCTCTTTCCTCATTCATGGTGCCAGGCATTTGGAGTATCTAGAAATGCAACAATGTCCTGAATGGATATTGTCCTAACCTCTTTCTTGCTGTCATTCTCATTAGATGTTGGACCTTCTGGATTGACTCTTCCTATCCTTTTTGCCTCTACTATTTTTGACAATTTCATCTTATTATAAGGTTTCCTGTTATTAGAACCCTTCTAGTCACTTATTTATCCAATATATCAGATTTCAATACTCCGATATACTGGTATTTACGTAGGTCCAGAGAGAATAAAAACAAGTGTAGCCAGGCTTGGGGAGAATGAAATCAAACTGACCGCTCCTGAGTAAAGCCAAGCACATGTAAGGCTGAGCATGCAATGAGGTGTCCCCATCCTATGCAGTCTTCCAGTCACTTAAGACTGTCACTATTATTACTGCAGTTGCACAGGTATGTAGAGGCCAGACAACTTTCAGGAGTTAGTTCTCGCCTTCATTATGAGTCCTGGAGACTGAACTTTTCCCTGAACTCAGGTCAGCAGGCTGGGGTGGCAAGTGCTTTTACCTGCTCGGTCATCTTGCCAGCCCTCAGAAGTTCTAAGAACTCTTTTTTCTCCAATTCTCCCCTTTTGTGACATTTTTCTTTATGGACACAGTAGTTCCCTCTTTTGAGTTTTCATAATCCTAATTATAGCTTTCTGCCCTCAAACTTCTCAGAGTATCCTACTTTTCCAGAGCTCCCTTGTTTCCCTTCATGTGTTTTGTTTCTACTTCTCATGCTGGAGGATTCTTCAATGTTTGGGCCTTGGCCCAAAATTTAATGCATGTAAGGCACTAAAATGCAGGTTGGGAGCTCCATGAACAAGGGCTACGGCTAATAACTTAAGTTTCACTGAAGGGTGGTAAAGTCAGGGGAAGTTGTTCTTTGGGAGGGTTAAGGAAAGGAAAGTGTCAACATTCAAAGGCCATGTTTTCCTTCCTGTACTTGTTTTAGACTTGGGGGTTCTAGTAAATGTGTGGATGCAGTGTTCCAGCACTCACACAGTTTTCCTGAATTCTTCAGTCAACTTAATACCCATCCCAACCATATTTCTGACTGAGTCGAGGGCTCTGACATCTTGAAATCTCATGGGACTTTCATCATGCTGGGAACCCACAGGCTCTGTAAGTCTGGAAACTTGTGACAATTTCTGAGACAAGGTGTCACATAGCCTGGACTGACCTCAAACTGGCTGTATGACTGAGGATAACCATGAGCTCCTGATCTCCCTGCCTTCACCCCCCAAGTACTCCATTACCACAGTGAAACTTATCAGTAAACTCTATACACAGATCTTGGGATTACAGTCATGCTCCATGCCTGGTTTCTTATGGCTTTCTTGAACCTATTTCTCTGGTGATCTCTTCTCTACCATCGTTTACAGACTTAACTGTACATTTCTTGTAGAGAAGAGGCTAGTCACCTGGCTAGATCTGTAAGTGGCAATGGTGTGTGTGCAGGGACATCTTTATAAGTGGATCTCTGTGTGAGCTCCTCTCTCCACATCTTTACTTTCCTCTAAGGCTCTAGACCAGTGGTTCTCAACCTGTGGGTTAAGACCCATTTGGGGGGGGGCAGGGGGGGATCAAACAACCCTTTCACAGGGGTCACCTAAGACCACCACAAAACACAGATATTTACATTACAATTCGTAATTCGCAAAATTACAGCTATGAAGTAGCGATGAACATGATTTTATAGCTGTGGGTCAGCACGTGAGCAACTGTATTAAAGGGTCGAGGCAAAAGAAGGTTGAGGACCGCTGTGCTAGACCTTATACTGGCTTGTTAATAACACTACCCCAGTAAGAAGAACCACCTATTCTAAGTCACCTTTTACTATTCCATTACATTTTTTTCTTTCTTTTGTCTCTTTCTTTCGTCTTTCTTTCTCTTTCTTTCTTTCTTTTTCCTGAGACAGGGTTTCTCTGTGTAACAGTCCTGTTACTCATTTTGTAGACCAGGCTGGCCTCGAACTCACAGAGATCCACCTGCCTTTGCCTCCCAAGTGCTGGGATTAAACATGTGAGCCACCACCACCCAGCAACACTGATTTCATGTGAATGAGTGTTTTGCTACATGTGTGTCTGTGTAGCATGTGTATCCTAGAGCTGGAGTTATGTTCAGTGGGTGCTGGGAATCGAACCTGGGTCCTCTGTTAGAACATCTGCTCTTAGTTGTTGATCTACTCTCTAGCCCTTACTGTTCCATTTTCAATGTTTCACAGTGTTGCCACATCATTCACCACCCCTCCTGTTCTTACAGAGTCACATGCCTTCCTACCATCCCTTCACGGACTTGGCGATCTCTGCTTTGGATGTGCTTTAACCTTCCTTCTTCTCTTCCTAAGCTGACTTAGCATCACAGTTTGGTGAAACCTTCTCTATTACCATAACTAGAAGGATCCCTTCTTAAAGTTCTGTCATTTCTGATCTGCGCACTATCTGGAACAGATCAAGATGTCTTACAGCTTAATTGTCCCATAGGTCAGGCCATCATCTCTGTATGTGCTCCAGGTATTAGATCTTGGACCTGGCCAGGGTCTCCCATAGCCCAGGCTAGCCTAGAACTCCTGAACTGCTTGCTTCCACTTTCCAAGTGCTGACAAGTGTTGCTACCATGCCAAGATTTTTTTTGGTTTTGTTTTTCCTTTTCAAAAAAAGCCTCTGCAGCAAGCAGAGTTTAGCAGCCCCTTCTTTAGCTTGTTCTTCCCACTCAAATCAAACAAAGGCACCTCTTTCGTATATGATGTCAGGTGTGTGTAGGGTGACATTTACTACAGGTTAGTGTCATGAGAAACTTAATGACCCACTCTATATGAAGGCAGCAAAGACCTCACAGAAGGAGAGTGCTGAGGTCATGGGAGCTGCATAGCAGTGACAGACTCCAGTTCTAAGGTCAGAGGCCAACTCTGCCTCTGTGAGTGACCAGTCACATGGCCTCTCTGAGCTGCAGGCATCTCATCAGAAAACGACAAGAACTACTTCACAAGGCTGACGGCAAAGGTCAAATAACACATGACTATTTAGCAGAACTCCTGCCACATGTTAAACTTAGCCTAAGAGGAAGCATCCTTCACAGGAATGTCTATGTTCTTAGCATATCCATCCCTGGCTTTTGGGTTCATTTGCTTCTGCGACAGTTTCTACTTCACTAAAGCAGACAGAGTTCTGAACTATAAGGTCAAAGTCCTTAGTTATGCCCTGAAAGATTCATAACATCTTAGGTGGGTTTCTTTACTCCCCCATTGCCCTCAGGGTTTCTCTGTGTAGCCCCAGCTGGCCCTGAACTCACTCTGTACACCAGGCTGGCTTTGAACTCACAGAGCTCCACCTACCTCTGCCTCCAGGGTGCTGGGATTAAAGGCATGTGCTCACATCCAGGGGATTGATTTCCTTATCTGTTAAGATGATGTGGCCCAGTATCTCTGACAGAACCAGTACTGGGTCAACTGGAAAAGGCTCGAGTGGCAGATGACTTCATATATGCCTGACACCGTCACGCTTGGGTAGAGGGTGTTCAGACTAGGAAAGGCTATGGAAATAGGCTCTGGCGCACCACTTCACAACCACAGACTGGTCTATGGAGCTTGGGAAGGCAGTTCAGCCATTCTCTTCCCATGTGCCAGGGGAACGGAATTAATCAGGTAGCATAGCACCACCTTGTGGCCACCACAAGCCTTCTCGCTTCCCTCCAGGTGTTGGCTAAAAGCAGCTAAATCAGATCACCTCACTTTCTCTCCTGGCTGATCAGACAGAGTTGTTGAGATGCCCAATACACCCCTCTTTTTAATATTAACAAATACGAACAAGAGAGAGGGTCAGCTGCTCTTTACTGTCCCCGAGGGAAGCTGGAGAACAAAGGGCTTCCTCTGGCCTACCTCCAACTGCAGGGGCTGTCTAACTTTTCCTAACCTCCCGCATCCCAACGTCAGTCAGGAGGAGAAGCACACGGTTGCCAGCAGTAGGAAGAATACTGTAGTTGCAACTTCTGTTAAGTCTCAGTCTGTAGCGGCCATGCATGCTTCTGCAGGTAGCTTTCTTGTTCTGCCTCATCTGTTAGGAGGACTACCAATAACACACCATGGGAACCGGCAGTCAGGTCAGTCATCCTCGGATGATTCCTCTTCTGCCTCTTTTAGCCACTGGATGAACCTCTGCAGCTGTAAGGAAGCAGAGGGGAGAAACATGTTCTCCCTTGTTCTTGTTGCTGGATAGACAACTCCGACCACAAAGTCCCGAGAGTGGAGGTGGAGGACTAGGTGGAGGACTAGGGCATCAGGGAGCGGAGGGCAGCCTAACCTACCTGTCCATTCTTACGCAACTGCTGGCCTTTGTCAGTTATGTCTCTTTGATTGAACCAGCTCAAGATTGTTTCCTCAGCCAAGATCTCCAGCTGGTAAAAGGCCATCAGAACCTACAGGAAGTCAGCAAAGGGGAAGCTCAGGGTCCTTGGATCCAGCAAGGATATAATAACAATAATGGCTAACATCGGAGAGATCTTAGCACCTCCAGGCTCTCAGCTTCCTCCCACACACCAAGTAGCCTCTTTAAAATAGACAAGCGGGCAGAGTGGTATGTGCCACTTGTAATGCCAACATTTGGGGGTTGGGGGTAGAGGCAGGAGGATCAGGAATTCAAAGTCAACTGCATCACAAATTTAAGGCCAGTTTGAGGAAAACAAACAGACACCAAGCGGAGAGACAAGAGTGAACTGTACTGAGACAGACATGACCCGTGGACCTCCTGATGAATGGTTGGCTAGTGCAACCTCAGGCCAGCCCCAATGGCTGCCTCACCAGCACCAGTCTGGCTCTGCGCTGCATTACCCTAGCAAGATCCCAGGGACAAGCCGGGCGGTGGTGGCGCACGCCTTTAATCCCAGCACTCGGGAGGCAGAGCCAGGCGGATCTCTGTGAGTTCGAGGCCAGCCTGGGCTACCAAGTGAGTTCCAGGAAAGGCGCAAAGCTACACAGAGAAACCCTGTCTCGAAAAACCAAAAAAAAAAAAAAAAAAAAAGATCCCAGGGACAGATGGTATGGTGAACCAACTTAGGATAGGCAAAAGTTAACCTCAGTTTTGTGTTTCTACAGGGGTCATGAAGGCCTGCTTCAAAGCACATGGAGGGTACGAAGTGTGAGATGGTGTTCACCTTGGCCATGGAAGTAACAAGAGCTTCGTGTTCCAAGAAGAAGTCCTCAATGGCTGCCAGTGCTTCTAAATGGTCAGCTGCACGCTTTATGTAGTTCTTAAAAACAGGGCTCCAGGCTTTGAGCAGCTATGGGAGAAGGAGGGGAAGGGGGAAATGAATTGTGGTATATTCCTTAGCATACTCCCGAAGCTGAACAGCAAAGACAATCAATATTGATGACACGAAAGACAAGAGGGAGATGATGTAGGCATTACAGAATCATGTAAGAGGCATTTAGAACTGTTCCAATGAGAAGTTGGAAAGAATTACCTTTCTCAGGGAAGGGAAAAGTGGGTCAGATAGATGCTGTCTCAAAATACCTATCCCCAGCCAGGGGTTAATCTTGTTCTGGGTCAAATCACTGTGGGCTCTGTAACACCAGGTCTATTCTTCATGTTGTTTTAGACTTTGGTCTTGAGATGGAATTTTGCTGTGTTATCCTGGCTAGGCTCCAGTGATCCTTTTGCCTTAACTTCCTGGAAGAGTTAAACTACAGATATGTTCCATAATAGCTGATTTCTAGTACTATTTCTGAATGTCCTTTTGGGGGCCTGGAATGCTCTCAATCTTGGGGTCTCAAAGACCATTCAGTATTAAATACTACCAGACCTGGACCCGCTACTGCCACTCCAGAAACCAACCACCTTCCACAGGCAAGGAGAATGGACCCAGAAGCAACATATGCCCCACAGCAAGCCCACTGCCTCCCAACCTCCTCTAAGACAAGCACTGCAAAGACGTTTAGCTGCCTCCACTCACTCCCTTGCACTTGGCCTCAGTCTTTGCTTACAGGAAGCAGCATGGCACAGTAGCGGTTTGGGTCAAGCAGGGAATCCATTTGTTGTAGGGGGAACTCCAGGACCACATGACTGAGGACCTGCATCACCTCCTTTAGGCTAATGTTGTAGGCATACCTGTGGGGAGATTCACACGTGTTATGGTTAATAGTGACGGTCCACTTGACAGGACCTGGAATCATCCCAGCAGACAAATCTCTGGACATGTGGGAAGACCTATTCTCTGGGCTGAGCACCAGCGTTCACTTCCGCTGCTTCGCTGCAGATGCCATGTGACCAGCTGCTCCCAGCTCCCGCCACCGCGAACTGTATCCTCAAACTGTGAGCCAAAACAAAGCCCTCTTTCCCCAAGCTGCTCTCTCCAGGCCTTTTGCTGCAGCAGAAGTAACTCCAGGGTTCACTGTCTTTCAGCTCTAAGTGCAGGAGGGTTCTGACAGCATGCTGGAGGAAAGGAAATCTACTCTGAGGCTAGATGCCAATGTTCTTGCTTCAAACACTCCTGGCCTTCTCCTATCCAGTCTCCTACTCTGGGAAGAAATGCTTGGAGAGAACATCTCTGTTCTTGGGGCAGCACAGAGAAGAAACAGGAAGGGGTTGCTCTTACTTGAGAGAGTTGATCTCCAAGACTAGATTGTCACAGGAAATATTCTCTTCTTTGCCTCGCTGCAGTGTTCCCAGGACCTCATTCTGGAATACTGAAAGGAAAGAAATTCCTTCTTGCTCTGCTTTAAGTCATCTGGTTCAGGCTTTTACAGCAAAGCCGGGATGGGAGAAACTTGAGCCTTTGGCTAGCTGATTCAAGCAAAGGGTAAACTTCCCACTTTGTTCACACCTTTGATGTCATCCAATTGAGGGGACCCCGCTCGGCTGTCCAGGTCCTCAGAATCCACACTTCGCTCACTTTCAGTTTCACTTTCGTCTTCCACATTGATTGTGAGTCCTAAGAACAAGAAAAGCTCAGGTGGTGGAGTACTTGGCTCCCACGTACAGAAGCCTGGCAGCACACAAAACCAGGTGCGCTGTGCACGCCTGTAAGACCAGCACCGAGGAAATGGAGCAGCAGGAGGCTCAAGGTCACGCTCACTACACAGCAAGCGCACTAGCCTAGGAAGTGGTCCTCTCACCTCTACTGACACGGCACATGCATGCATAAACGTGCGCGCACACACACACACACACACACACACACACACACACACACACACACAAAAACACACAAACATGTTCTCAGGCATGCGTGCACACACACACACCACTAAGTTAAAAAAAAAAAAAAAAAAAAAAAAACCAGACCTAAACACTGACAGACATCAAAATATGGGTCCTGTCAGTATGAATTGAGGATGCAATAATAATCAGATTCCGAAGCATTCGAAGTTCTCAAAACTACTCAGATTAAGCAGCAGGCAGGCAGGTCTAAGGTCTGGCTTACCCCACAGACTCTGCCGTAGTTCCTCCTCTTCCTTCATGTTCACATCTGCAGCTCTCCAGAGGTATCCCTGCCCTTCAAAGCCTACTTCTGCTGGATTGTAACCTGGAAAAGGCATTGATTGATCTTCCGAGAAGGCCTGGCAGCAGCACCGACTTCTCCTACGGGGCAGGGAGATGCACAGATGCCCCACCCCTGTTGAACCTCACACCTTTCAGCCTCACTTTCTCCTTTTCTTGGTCAGCCCCAGAATCATCACTGAACTGGCCATCATCTTCATCTTCCTCTGCATCTGGAGGGTGCAGAGAGATCACCGAGCCCTCAGGCAGGGTGATATCTGGGCCCACAACCACCTGAGAGAGAAAAAAGGATGGAGTGGCACAGATTTAATGCACTGACCATCAGAATAATGCTTCCTGTTTCGTTCTGGCTTTATACTAAGCTAAGCAGAAGGTCAGAGAAATGTTTACGGGAATATGGTCCCTCGACCGGGCACAATCACTACTCAATTCACGACTGTGCCCAGCCTGGAACGGGCCTTACCTGAGAAGTGAGGACACAGTGTGGCTTCAGTGTGACCCGCTCCTTGACCTCAGCTTTGTCACAGAGCAGAGACTGGTGTATCTGTGATCCAGCAGCCACACGGACTCCCTGCCACAGGTAGGCCTGGTCCAGGACCACATTATCACCTGGCTCAGAATGAGGAGGACTTCTGGTCACTCAGGGTCCACCTCCGAAACAGTCCTTCATGGAGGACAAGGCTGATTGACACCAGCCCCAGCTCCCACCTAACTCTGACATTCACCTGTCAACATGCGAAACATCCAGACCCTTCCCAGGTCAGCCCTGAGAGCAGACTGCCCATTCTCTACTACGCTTACAATAATTTTACACTCTACATATGCTTCCCTGAGAACCTTCACGATTTTTCAGAATCAACTATAAATAAACCTTATAACAGTCATGTGTGGATTACAGAATTTGAATCCTACTATTGGATTCAAAGGGCTAACTACTAGTCTTATATTCTTCAACCAAACTGAGTTGTGAAGAGGAAAACCACCATTATAGGAGAGCAAAAAGAACACCTCAAGTCCACACTCAGAACACCCAGCACTCCCTCACATTAGTTGTTACCAGGGCTAAAGAACACACATGCCCTTTGTAAACTGTAATGGTTAAGCATAGGTACATGCTCACTCTACACTTGGATCCAAATATGAACACAGCAGAGGACATTCCAGAATGTGAACTGTCATCTTAAGAGTCACACTGGGCCGGGCGGTAGTGGGGCACGCCTTTAATCCCCAGCACTCAGGAAGTAGAGGTAGGCCTGGTTTACAGAGTTCCAGGACAGCCGGGGCTACACAAAGAAAACCTGTCTTGATAACCACCCCCCTCCCCCCAAGAGTCATAGGCCACGTATCAGCTGTCAAATTCTTATTCTCTCCTGTGTGCGCTTTTCTGGTTTTTTTTTTGTTTGTTGTTGTTTTTGTTAACTGTTTTTGAGATGGGTCTCACTGTGTTGTTGCCCAAGCTGGCCTCAAAGCCCTGCCTCAAGTTATGCTCCTGAGTAGAAGGGATTATACACAACTGTGGCCAGCTAACTTCCTTCTTCCTGCCCTCCTGCCTGTGCTGTTTAATACAGGTTTCAATATACAGTTCCAGGCTGGCCTCACACTTGTAATCCTCCTGTCTCCATCTCCCAGGTGCTGGGATTGTAAATGTGGGTCCAACACTGTGGGTGGTGGCTCATGACTTTAATCCCGGCACTTGGGAGGTGGAAGCAGGTGGGTCTCTGTAAACTCAAGGCCAGCTGTCTCAAAAAACAAAAGTGTGCCAACAAGCACAAGGACTCTCCTTCTTTCTTTCTCCTCCCACCCTCAAGATTTATTAACTGAATTTTTAATGTTTTGTGTGCATGTATGTATGTGTACCACATGTATGTTTGGTGCCAGAGGAGGTCAGAAGAGGTCACTGGATTCCTCTGAACTGGAGTTAAGGATGGTTGTGAACTACCATGTGAGTACTGGGAACCACACCCGAGTCCTCTGCAAGAGCAGTAAGTGCTCTCAACCCTGGGGCCATCTCCCCGCTCTCTCTCCTCCTGTCTTAGATAGCCACTCTAGTTCCTACTGGTAAGGGCTAACCCTTGGCACCCCCCCCCCCCCAGCCTCTGGAGACACACCCCAGCCCTGTGTCTGTGGGACACCTGCGCTCACCAATGTGGCAGTCAGGGCCAATGACACTGTTGGTGATGGAGCAGTTGCTGCCAATGACAGTGCCAGCCCCCAGGAGCACGTTTTCCTCCAGAACACTGCCGTGGCCCAGGCTGACTTGAGGCCCTCGGTAGATGTTGTGTCGGGAATGAGTGTAGCTCTGTGTGGTGCTGTCGGTGAAGTTCACTTCTGGAGTGAGAGGGTAGACCCATCGGCGGATGACGTCAGCACAGACAGCTGAGTACATGTGTAGGTTGGAGACCCGGGCACCATACTCCCTAGTTGTCACATGCAAGTGGATCTGGTTTCCTAGGATCTAAAGGAAGAGAAAGGGAGATCGCCCAGTCCAGAAGACAGGAAAAGAGTCCCAAAGCAGAACCCCGTTCTAAACCTCCTTGCCACTCAACGACGGCCCATGTTTCCTTTGTGGACTGTTCCTCCCAGCTTTCTAGCTATCTTCCTCCCTCTGAAGGCTTAATGAAACACAGAAGGGAACCAACGGTTACCAGAGTAAGATAAATCTTTTTTTCTAGAGGTTTTGGAAACTATTTCTCACCTCCTCATTCACTAATAGGCCTCGCACAAAATCATCTCGAGTTTGGTAGTCAAAATTGTCAGTGAAGAGTTGAGCTACCTGTGGGGGGAAACAGCATGTGCTAAAGTTAAGTACTTCCTCAGGAAACAAAGATTAAGTCCCAGAGAGCCTTCAGCCCCATAATAATTGACTATGGAACAAAACATAGACTTGGTTTCCAATATACCGGGAATGAGGTAATAGTAGCTCTTTACTATACAGCAGATAAGAGAAAGAGGGAGAAGACATAATCCCTGGAGCGATAACAGACCCCCGAGAGCTCTACTCTTTGGGTCTGTAGCCCTGTTCTGGAGAGTTCACCTGAGGAGAGCAGATGCTGATGTGACAGTCCAATAAGTCATACCGAATCTCCACTCCATCTCTGCTGCTCTGGAACAGGTTCTGTGGGAGAGGTCACAGAGGCTTTAACTTACCCTTCTAGAAGCTCAGCTCCTCCCACCTGGGGTTCCCCAGATACCCACTTACCAAGGGAAATGAAAATCGCCGGAGGCCTTGGGTCTTCTGGAAATGCAGAATTCGGTTCGTGGTACTATCCACAGCTACCACCACGTTGTCCTCGTGGCAGCGTGTAGGGTGGCTGGGGGATGACTCTTTGAAGATCATTGTCATCACAGACACATTTTTTTCTAGCTTCCGTCTTAACCTATAAAGAACATGAGGCAGAGTAGTCTTAGGGCTCTGCTGGTCCCTAAGTCTTATCCCTGCCATTTTTCCCACCCTGACCTGTGTTCCTCTAGGGCTCTGGTAATATTGATATTTGAGACGACATCTCCATATATCAGAAGGAAGTCAGAGCGCACCAAGGCCTTGGCATCCACGTCACGGAGGACATCTCCTAGTGATCGGTATAGCTCTGATGTAATTATTCGAACAACGTTGAGGGATGTAGGATGGCACCATTTGGATTTCCTACAGGAAAGGCAGTGAGATGAATGGTAAATTAAGCAACTGATCACAGACCTGACTTTCAACCTCCCTTTAGCATCCACACTTCTCTATGGCTTCTCTGGGTTCCTGCCAGCGTCCTTGGCTTCAAAGAGACTTATAAACTATAATGAGTGGTTTCAGCATCCAGTGTCATTAGTTTCATGTGTTAAGAGAAATTAGGCTATTTCCTTTCTGTTCCTCGACTTCTGTCTTCAAATGTGAGCTTGAATTCAAAATCTGGCTGAAATCTGGGGTATGAAAGTATTCCAGGAATATATTTTTTCATGTCATCTTTCTTGTTCTGAAATCCATATCAAATTTAAACATTGTATCATGAAAAACCTGCTAATATATTAGCCTTTATTTCTCAAACTCGTAAATTCTGAGACTCACTCTCCCAAGATTTTAAGTTAAAAAGAAGTTCCTGTGGGCTTGAAACGAAGGTGGACGGCAGGGAGAGAAGGGTTAAGAGCTTGTTCTTGTCCTTGGGGTCAGAACATACAATATTTGGAAACTCAGTGGAAAGATAAAGATGCTCTTCTAGTAACAATGAAGCCATCAAATAAAAAGCAAAACTCCCTGGACCAAACTGTGTGAGACTCAGAAAACCACGTCAGCCTTGACTTTCTGTCACCAGAACCTCAGGGCAGAGGGTGCTCAGCAGCCTGCCTCAGGAGAAGCGAGGCAGACACTAAACCTTATGTGAGAGCTGAACAGATGCAAATTTTTTCCCTCCTCACATGCCTTAACTTTGTCATAACCATCCTGAAAATAAACTGGGAAAAGATGGTGAAACATGGAAAGAAGAAGATGTGGAGCCTTACAGCAAGTGTTCTTTGATCTGAGCAGCTTTCCAGCAGCAAAAGACAAATGTTTCCTGCACACCCGTGGCAGTCAGGAATTCCAGAGTGTAGTCAATTAGCGCCACATTGGCCAGAGGCAAGAGGACCTACAGGGCAGGATATGAAAAAGTCTGAGGTCTTCAATGGACGATTATACTTTGGGTACCCCACTGCAATGATGCTTCTATCAGCGTTTCTACACACTAACTACAGTTTGCTTTATCTCAATTCTAAAGTAAACAGGTTCCTGCTTGTGCTATTCATGGACTGCTCTGAGGTTCAGTCTAAGGTCCTGAGATTCGGGCTTAGTAGGCATGGTTATCAGACACAGACATCTTATAGTAGACCAGAGCTGGCAAAGGATAAATGTTGGCCCTAAATCATAGCTCCAGAACTCTAAGCACGAAGGCCTTCTTCCTATAAAATTTCCTTCTATTACCACTAGGAGTCATAGGTAACCACTCAAACACTTGTCAAAAATGAACAGCCATTAAGCTTCAGAAATTTTTCTTAGGCATATCTGTGTTTGAGTGAACTATGGGTTGCTGAGTGACCCAGCAGTCTGTAACCCCAAGACCAATTTCCTATGTCTAGGTAATTCTGAGGGTGACGGTAACCCATCCGGTCCTCCTTTCAGCAGATGGGAGGGAAAAAGCCCGCACCAGCCCGAGATCCAGTCTTTTCTCTTTCAAACTACCCATCTCTCTCTTGCAAGATTAAAAGCAGCGGAGGGCCCTCTTGCGCTACCAAGTCCCCTTGGGGAAGGCGACTGTCAAGCACTGCTCCAACATGCAGCCCTCTCCGTTTCTCCCACGGCTGGGTGGACCAGCCCTGCGAGAATGCATGTTTGCAGGCCACTCACCTGTTTGGACAGTCAATCCCTCCACCTCCCTCCAACCAGACAAATCCGACTGTAGGGTGACTTCCAGAGCACGCTGCACTAACTAGCCACAGTGGCAACCTCCTGCAGCCCCGCCACCCTCCAGGCCCGCGGGGCTGCTCGCGTGCCGGGCGCTCACCCGAGGCTGGTCCTTGGAGATCGGGAAGAAGCGGCGGTTGAAGCTATCCGCCACTAGAACGGCCTGCAGGGGCGGCGGCGGCTCCTCCTCCGCACCTTGGGTTCCTCCGCCGCCCGCGCCGCCGCCACGTTTGTTGGCTCGGCCGGCCGCAGCCCCAGGGAGCGCCTCAGTGGTTGCCATCTTCTTCCCTCGCAGCCGGGACTTCCGCGGGGAAGCTGACACCGCACGCTGTAGGGGACAAAAAGGACTCGTAGTCGAAACGCGAAGGTGCGACTGAAGGGAGGGGAAGGACTGCGCATGCGTTTTCCCAGGAGGCCTCCTCGCCCCCGCGCACCGCCCGAGCCGGGGCGTGGCTAGCTGTACTAGGTCGGTGCGCACTGGGTGGTGCGTGCGCAGCGGAGGGGTGGGGTTCCGTGGGAGTCTGTCTGGGTCAGAGAGTGCGTCTGTCGGGGTGGACAAGCTAAGGTGGATTTACGCTGAGGGGACTTGTGGAGGCCGGGTAGGAGCCTGCAGCTTCCCTGTCCGGAGCGTATTAAAATTGTAGTTCTCGGGGGTGGGGGTGGGGTGTGGGCTGGAGAGATCGCTGATCGGTTTTGAGCACGTGTTGCTGTTACAGAGGATCCTAGCATCCACCCACAACCGCGGCTCCAGGTTATCTGACACTCCTCCGGCCTCCGAGGGCGAGGGCGCTGAATGCATGTGGTATACATACAAACTGGCAAAACACTCATAAACCTAAAAATAAAGTGTAGCTCTCCATTTGATTCTAGTAATCTGAGGGGACCCGGCGCCTTTGGGTGGGAATCCACGATCTGCACAAACACTGAACGTGGCGGCAAGCGGTGAATTTTTATCGGGCGTGCTTATGGCTCAGTCGCTCCCCCATCCCAAGGGCTGGAAACCTAGAGCAAAGAGCAACAGACATTTCTTACTGGGAAACTGGTGCTGGAGTTCATCTGACTCCACAGTGTCACAAGCATTCTGCCATTTTCATGGGGATAACAACGATTGCTTCACGAGGTCCAGTCCAGCCTATCATAGATGAGGCTGGATCCAAGAACCCCAGTAAGTTGAGTAGGACTAGAGCAAGCTTGCCAGGCTGGACGCTGAAGCGGAGCTGCAGGTTTGGGGGGAAAGAAGCTGTGGCCGCAGTTTATAAATCAAGGTTAAGGCGGAGGAAGCAATGGCTCGCAGCCTGGGTGTAATTCTGTCAAGCCAAGATTTACAGTAACTGCGCCGCCCATTCAGCACCGGAACCCCTGCTAATCCCAGTTTCCACTGTCGCTTCCTCCCACCTCCCGCAGATGTTCTCCCCCCGAGAGTTGTTATCTCGTTTCCAGTGTGTCGCTACACTTAGAATCTTCGTGGAGCCCAGAAGTCTGCCATTTCTTTATTCGCCCAGTTAATGAGGGTCCTATGAGAACAGCATTTGCTTTTGAAAACGTTAGTTAGCATAGAGAGGGAAAAGCGGGACAGCTCAATAAAAAATTTCAATTAAATCAATGTATTGCAGGGCGCATAAGGGCTTATTCTTCTAACACCGACTGAGGCGGGAGGATTAAGTGGGAAGCCCGCGTGGGCTCTGGAGTGAAGCTTCACAACAACCTAACAAACAAGTTGGCAAACACGACCAAAACAAGATAACATATAAATGTACGTTCTGGAGGACTGTTTGGTTGCGCTACAGATCTACATGCAAAAGAGAAAGAAAAATATGCGCCCGTGGGAATCCCTCTTCTTATGCACACACACCCTCGCCCACACACAGCTGCGAGAAATGCTAGCTAGAAAGTGGCGTGTGAAATCCGGTAACTTTGCCCTCTAGAGGTCGTGTGATGCAATGCGCCTTCTTCACCAATTCCGGTAGCGTCTATGACAAAGTCTTCTCCTCCTCCTCCTCCTCCTTCTCCTTCTCCTTCTCCTCCTCCTCCTCCTCCTCCTCCTCCTCCTCCTCCTCCTCCTCCTCCTTCTCCTCCTTTTTTCTTTTCTTTTCTTTTTTTCTTTTTGAGACAGGGTCTCTCTACATAGCCCTAGCTGCTCTGGTACTCACTATACAGACCAGGCTGGCTTCGAACTCACAGAGACCCACCTGACTCTGCCTCCGGAGTGCTGTGATTAAAGACATGCACCACCATGCCCCGCCTAAGAAGTCATTTTTTTAATGTGGAGGTTCCAGGACTATGGAGTAGGAACCAGCCACATTCATGATGTATATGGAGGCCAGAGGCCCTGTGGTAAAGGATTTTTTTTTTTTTTCCCTATTCTGGGATGGAGACTCAAAGAGAAGTTGAGCTTCTTGGAGAGATTAGTGTGCATAGAGACAAGGTTCTGGAGACAACGTTGCCCAGAGAAAGAAATGATGACCCAGTAAGCCAGTCTGAGTGTCAGGGTCTCCTGCCCCTCCGGGCAGGCGTTACTGGCATGGTGAGAAGTTGTGCCTAGCTTGCTAGTTCCTTGTGTGCTCCAGGAGGAGAGGAAGGTGGTTAAGGTGAAGGAAGGAAGTAAACTGCCCTTGCTTGTTCAGTACTGTCCTGGCTTTATCTTTGAACATCCTGCGTCCTGAAGTGAGGAAATCCGGAGTTCCTGGTACACTGGAGTGTTTGGTCACCACACAGATGGCCACTAGGCGTCAGTAATTTGTTATGGGAGCTCCCTCCTACAGACTTAATTAGTAGAAATGGCTGGCACTTCCCAATGCCTACACAAGATGTGGGTCACAGGAAAGCAACACTGTGATGCTTACTGGGAAATGTCAGTGACAGAAGAAAAGGTCTTAAGGTAGCCAGAGAGAAAGAATGTTACCAAAGGGAACAGAACTTAGATGTCCGCAGGACAGCAAAGGCAGAAGCCAGAAGGTAACGGTACGATCACAGTGACAATAAAGGCCGAATGAGGAAAAGCTCCTTAGGGGCAAGAGGACAGAATCTCTCTCCTGGGTGGAGACCTAACATTCCTTTTGGGCCAGTTCAATAACCTGGCCAAAGGACCACCCCTAGAAAATTTGGGCTTATCTTAAGCCATGCTAAAGAGACAGGTAAAATAATTTCCCCCTTAATAAGATACTTTTTCCTCCCCTGATCTTTGGTTCCCACTCAGTCCCTACAAGCCAAACAGTCATTATACTTGTTGGGTCTGAGTCAGGACTCAGAAAGGTACTTTTTATTTTTTCTGTCTCTTTCAGATACTGGCCAAATCTCCTCCTCCTCCTCCTGCTCCTCCTGCTCCTGCTCCTCCTCCTTCTGTCTCTGTCTCTGTCTCTGTCTCTGTCTCCCCCCCCCCCAAGCCTCCTCTCATCCACATGGCTGCTTGTCTACCATGGCTCTAACTCTCCACATGGCTTTTCTCCTCACCTCCATTCTCCTCCTGGAGGCAGCTGCTGAGGTTCACAGTTTACCTTCCTCAGGGTTTTTATTTTTAAACTCTAATAAAATTGTCCCTGAGCTTCTGTTTGAGTCCATTATTATTTTTGTTGTTGTTTTGTTTTTTCTAGACAGGGTTTCTCTGTGTATCCTCGACTGTCCTGGAACTCACTCTGTAGACCAGGCTGGCCTCGAACTCAGAGATGTGTTTGTCTTTGCCTCCCAAATGTTGGGATTAAAGATGTGCACCACTACCTGGCATTGAGTCCATTTTTTTTTTTTTTTTTTTTTTCCGAGACAGGGTTTCTCTGTGTAGCTTTGTGCCTTTCCTGGAACTCACTTGGTAGGCCAGGCTGGCCTTGAACTCACAGAGATCCTCCTGCCTCTGCCTCCTGAGTGCTGGGATTAAAGGTGTGCGCCACCCCCACTGCCCTGCCAAGTCCATTCTTAAAGTCCTAGTTAACAACACTTAAGAACCTCAAGAGGAGGGGTGGGGGGTGGCGCACACCTTTAATCCCAGCACTTGGGAGGCAGATCTCTGTGAGTTTGAGGCCAGCCTGGTCTACAGAGTGAGATCCAGGACAGGCACCAAAACTACACAGAGAAACCCTGTCTCAAAAAACAAAACAAAAAAACCAAACTCAAGAGCCAGGCTGTGGTGGCACACGCCTTTAATACTAGCACATGAGAGGTGGGAGGCAGAGACAGGCCGGATTTCAGTGAGTTCAGCCTGGTCTACAAAGTGAGTTCCAGAACTGCCAGGGCTACACAGAGAAACCCTGTCTAAACCCCCCCCCCCAAAAAAAAGTAAAAACGTTAAGAGATTAATTGTAGACGATGTTGTGGGGGAAAAATCCTCAGGAGGGGATGAAGATTTCCCAGGAAGTCGGACAAACAGCACTGAGGAGAAGTAACGAGCCACAAGGCAGAACACAGATGAATATAAATGGGTTAATTTAAGTTTTTGGGTTTTTTGCTTGTTTGTTTGTTTTTGGTTTTTTCGAGACAGGGTTTCTCTGTGTAGTTTTGGTGCCTGTCCCGGAACTCACTTTGTAGACCAGGCTGGCCTCAAACTCACAGAGATCCGCCTGGCTCTGCCTCCTGAGTGCTGGGATTAAAGGTGTGCACCACCACCGCCCAGCTAATTTAAGTTTTAAGAGCTAGTTGGGAGCAAGCCTAAGTTAAGATCAAGCTTTCATAATCAATAAAATGTTTCCGTGTCATTATTTGTGAGCTGGTGGTCCAAAGAAAGACTTGATACTTTTTTTTTTTTTTTTTTTTTTGAGACAAGGTTTCTGTGTAGCTCTGGCTGTTCTGGTTTACTCTTTCTGTAGACCAGGTTTGCCTAGAACTCAAGAGATCTGCCTGCCTCTGCCTCCTGAGTTCTGGGGTTAAAGGCAGGCACCTCCATGCCCAGCTTTAAAGTAAAGTTTGTTTGAGATTCCCAAAAATGTGTGGGGAAAGGATGAGTCCCTATCAACATCCTATGTGTCATATATGTACAAGCCTCCTGTATGGGTCGTTCCTAATTTAACATAAAATATCTGTATATGAAAGAATATTAACTCTGTTGTGGCAGCCTTATCAGCAAATGTTAATTGCGATGGAATTCTTTTTTCCTTAGATGGTGAATGGCTTGAACCAGACTCCAGAGTGAGGGGCTCCTTTCCCTTCTCGTGGCTCCACAATTTTCTGTGTCTTCTATTCTGCCTCAGTAAGATGGTAGACTAGAGGCTGTCTCTGTGAGAGCTGGGAAGGAAGAGTCAGAATAAAGAAATAGGCTTTCCCTGGGTGGTGATGTGGTGGCGCACATCTTTAATCCCAGCACTGGGAGGCAGAGGCAGGCGGATCTCTGAGTTCAAGGCCAGCCTGGTCTACAGAGTGAGTTACAGGACAGCCAGGGCTATAGAGAAATATAGAGGAAAAGCTTCCAAAATCCAAAATCCATGAAGGAAATGAAAAGAGGTTAAAAAAAAAAAAAAAGGAGCAGAAGCAAGGGTGTACAACACAGAGAAGCAAACCTGACATGACATGGACGAACTCAGAAGCCGCTTCCGGAGGGTAACTCAAGCAGAAGCCCCACTCGGAAGTCCTGTGTGCAGGATAAGCCCACTGTCCCCAGGAACCTCACATTCAGTTGCAGGTTTTGATGGCACAGCTAGTCATCATGTAGATAGGTCATTGTTGAAGAGGAATCCCATTTTTCCACATGGAAATCTATAAATGCCATCTTTAGAGACAAATTATTAAAAATTGAGATATTGGGACCCGTGAGGTGGCTCATTGGATAAAGGTGCTTTATTCCCCACCTGATGCCCGGAGATTAATCCCTGGACTGACGTGGTGGAAGGAAAGAACTGTAAGTTGTCCTCTGACATTCATGTGTGCACACATACATTCAATAGATGAATAAATGGACAAATAAATGATGTTATGTAGCAGTTTATTCCAAGATAAAAACCTTCCAATTGGAGGGAACCATGTTAAAACTTAGGAACTGGCTCACAATTTTCTGTGATTCCAGATGGAGGAGCTCTGACTCTTCCTCTAGCCTCTGTGGGTACTTAAACTCACATGCACATAACTACACACACACACACACACACACACACACACACACACGATTAAAAATAATGACAAAATCAGGACATAAACAACTCAATAGCTTCAGGAAGTCCCTAAAGCTTACCAGATTCTCTAGGTCTTTTATTCCCTAAGCTTAGATAAGCAGTGGGGACAGCTGAGAAACACTCTCAGACAAACCAAGCTGCCTAGAAGACTCAGGTAAGCTGAGCTGCCTAGAAGAGGCATTCTCCAATCTGTTGAGTTCTCTGAGAGTTGTGCCGTGAGCTCCAGGCTTCCAGTTTTTGTTGGTTTTTGTTGATGTTGCTGTCACACAACAGTGGATCCAGGAATAACAGTACACAGCATTTGAGAGGTAGAGGCAGGCAGATCTTTGTAAGTCTGAGGCCATCCTGATCTGCATAATGAGTTCCAGGCCAGATGGAGTTACACAAGTTGGAGGTAGGAGCTGTGATAAACACTATTGTATACAAAACCTATTCCATGAAACCATAGCAGAAAAGTTCCCAAGTGTAGAGAAATAGACATTCAAACACAAGAGACATTAAGAACCCCAATCAGATGAGAACACAACACACCATACTCAAGATGTCAAAAACAGAAAGCTAAGAAACAATACTCAAAGCTGTAAGGGAAAATGCCAACTCAGAAGAGCAGAAGCATCAGAGTAACAGAATTGCTTGTCATGAACCCTCAAAGCCAGGAAAGCACAGAATGCAATATTTCCAGCGCACAAAGCAGCTAACTGCCAACCAAGAGTGGTATATCCAGCAAAGCTACCTTTCTATTTTTACAGAGAAATAAGGACATTTCAAGACAAGTACAGACTAAAGCAGTTCATGCCCATCAAGTCGGCTTTGTAGGAGATATTTAAAGGAGTACTACATTCATAGGACTAAGAAAGGCAGGCTTAATGATTAGAGCACAGCAAAGACCAGATTTTGTAAGAGGGATGGCTGAAGAAAGAACTAGGAAGGAATCCATTGTTTCCAACACAGTGAACCGTCAAATTCCTTATACTGAAGAGAAAGCAAAGAACAAAGAATAATCAAATGAACCAGAAAACCAATAAAATGGTAGGGATTAGCTGTGGGGGTCTGAATGAGAATGGCCCCCATGGGCTTGTATGTTTGAATCTTGGTTCCCAGTTGGGAGAACTGTTTGGGAAGGAATAGGAGGTGTGGGTTTGTTGGAGGAGGTATGTCACTGGGGGCAAGCTTTGAAGTTTCAAGAAGTTGTGCCATTTCCATTAGCTTTCTCTGCCTTGTGCCAGTGGACTAAGATATCAGCTCTGAGCAACGGTTCCAGCACCATGCCTGCCTGCTACCCACCATGGTATTGGTCATGGACTCACCCTTTGAAACTGTTAAGTCCCAATAAACTCTTTCTTCTATAAGTTTCCTTAGTCATGGTGTTTTGTCACTGAAAAATTATTAAACATATCTCAATAATAACCTTAAATGTAAATGTCCTCAACTCACCAATAAAGAGACATAGACTAGCTAAATGGATTAAAAAAAATTAGACACAACTTTCTGCAGTCACCAAGACACTTTACTAGTAAAGAGACAGAGTGTCAAAAGATGGAAAACAATCTGTTAAGTGAGCAGAAACTGAAATAAGATGGTGTAGCTCTTCTATATCTGATAAAGTAGTTTTCAAACCAAAATTAGAGATAAAGAAAACCTGCTACATAGTAATAAAGGGAACAGTGTATCAAAAAGATGTAACAGTTGTAAATATTTTGCACTACATATTGGGGCTTCCAATTTTATAAAAACAAAACAAAACAAAACACTATTGAACAGAAGAGGTCAAACTCCTGATACAATAATGGTGGGTGATTTCAATACCTGGCTGTCATTTCTGGATAGGTCATCCAAACAAACAAACAAACAAAAATCAACAAAAAGCTGAGGTTGAGCTCAGTTGGTGGAATGCTTACCTAGGTTGTTCAATGCCGTGGATTCTGTCTCCAACATTGTACAAAATGGTGCACACCTGTAAACCTAGCAGTCACGGTGTCTCAGAAGTTTAAGGTCATGTTCAGACACATTGTAAAACCAGCCCAGGACACATGAGTTTCCTGGGTCCACTCCCTCAGGCTGCCACCACACCAGCTCAGCCACCTCCACTCCCACTCACGCTTGCTCAGCTGGTGCCGTACACCTGCGCTCTCAACTCTCCGCTGTGCACGAACAGCGGCCGGTGCCCTCCACCTAGCCTGTGCAACACAGAGGCAGCCCATTGCACCACACTAGCCTGACTGCCTGGGCAGCTCTCCTCCTCCAGCCTCCTACCCCCCCCCCCGCAACCCCCCCGCCCCCCCCCCCCCCCCCCCGCAGCCCTATGCTACGACTGCAGCTGGCTGACCCTGCGCGGCTCCACCGTCATCACTCCCACCACCGTGGACAAACTGAAAAGTCAGTAGATCCAGTGAGACACCTGGGAATTCTTTTTTTGTTTGTTTGTTTGTTTGTTTGTTTTTGTTTTTGTTTTTTCGAGACAGGGTTTCTCTGTGTAGCTTTGCGCCTTTCCTGGATCTCGCTCTGTAGACCAGGCTGGCCTCGAACTCACAAAGATCCGCCTGCCTCTGCCTCTCGAGTGCTGGGACTAAAGGTGTGCGCCACCACCGCCCGGCTGACACCTGGGAATTCTCAAGGGGAGAATTAAGTTTTATTTAAAAAAAAATCTTTCCCACATTAAGAATGGGGAATATGGGGTTGGAGAGTTGGCTCAGTGGTTAAGAGCACTGATTGCTCTTCCAGGGGACCTGGGTTCAATTCCCAGCACCCACACGGCAGCTAACAACTGTAACTCCAAGATCTGATACCTTCACATAGACACACATGCAGGCAAAGCACCAACGCAAATAAAATAAAAATAAAAGGATAATTTAAAAAAAAATAAAAGAATGGGGAATGTTGGCAAGGTGGTGGTGGCGCACGCCTTAGATCCCAGCACTCGGGAGGCAGAGGCAGGTGGATCTCTGTGAGTTTGAGGCCAACCTGGTCTACTGCGCAAGTTCCAGGACAGCTAGGGCTACACAGAGAAACAAACAAACAAACAAAAACAAAAACCAAAAACAAACAAACAAACAACTGGGGACTATTACACTGCAGAGAGTTAGGACCATGTATAACTCTACAATAGATGGCTTGAAATGGAAAAAATAAATGAAGGAATAATTGACTTAGCTGGGATTGGCATAATGTCAATTATAATTATTATTAGTTTGGTAATTCATATTTTATCTTTAAAAAAGTGGCTTGATAACTGTGTCAAATATGAAAAATTGACTGGTAAGATACAATCTGTAGAGAGACCTACTAATGAAACTAATAAAAATATTCACACAGACAGAGGAGTTTAGAGCAGAACCTACCACACCATTGCATGAAGAACGGAAGAGTGGCTCAAAGTTATTAGAAAAACAATCTTAGTTCATCCAGTTACCACATAAAAATGACCACCAGATGATAGGCACCCCCACGGCTATGCAGAAGTTAACTGGGATCCTGTAGAAATATTAGGTTTGAGGAGATTTAAGGAAGCAGTTATTTCATATGATATGCATTCACCCTATGTGAAGCAGATGTTAAATTTGTGGGAATCCTGCTCCCACCTTTTACAGGGTTCCTAGAAACAGAGACCTAGCTGATGAGAGGAAAGACAGAAACACAGAAAATGGGAGAACTTGAGTCAATACCCGATGGCTCAGAACTTTATTCAAAAGGGCTTTTTATAACAATGCCATGGAGTGAGGCAAAAGACCTCCCCCTTGCCAAGTGTAGACCCTTCCAAACACCTGGTATCCAGGCCTGTGGTCCAATCATCCTCTTATGGAGCCTTGCTGGTAAAGCAAGCTCAGATCTCGCTAGGAAACCTCTGTGGGCTCCCACATAAATTCATGGGCAACTCAGAACAGAATCATCCCCCAAGACTGGAAAGATTTAGGTCCAGCAATATTGGAAGCTGGGCCTCAGCTACAATGGAGAGAACAGTAGAAAGAGGAAGCTAGGGCCATAGAACAATAAAATAGGACTAGAGTTATTGATATTTCGCAAGACCAGTTTCTCAATGAAGGCCATTGTGCTGATTTGCAAAGACAGTTTGGTTTGATGATTGTATGTTGGCCTCATATCATTTAGCAGCTTTGGATGCTTGGGACAAGGTTGAAGAATAAGGAAAGAGGACTGAGTCATTTACTAAAATTAAACAAGATCCAAAAGAAGTCTTCACTGATTTTTTGCAAAGACTGACTTCAGCTATAAATAGGATAGTATCAGATCCAAAAGTTAGACAAATTCAATATTAATTGAATCTTTGGCTTTTGAAAATGCTAATTCAGAATACAAAAGGGTAATTAGGCCTTTAAAGGCAAGACCAACACCAATAGATGAATGGATTAGAAATATGGCTGATATTGGATCTCACACTTACGATGCTGCTTGATAGAAGTGATTTCTAAAAATTTTAAAAAGAATCAAAATGTCAGATGTTTTAATTGTGGTAAGCAAGGTCATCTGAAAAGGGATTGTAGGCAAGGCATTCCTAGAAATGATTTTTTTTTTCTAGAGATAATCCTAATAAAAGGCCGCATCCTTCTCAAACATGCAGAAGGTGTGGCAAAGGATGGCATTGAACTAATGAATGCAGATCAACAAGGGACAGGTGAGGTAACCCTTTGTCATTGGCATCTCACAGACCCCAATATCAAATTTGGTTCAATCATTCCCTGTCAGCATAGGAGAAACTCATTCACAGAGCAATAAAATACTTAATGCCTGTTGTTAAAAACCACTGGGGTTGGGGATTTAGCTCAGTGGTAGAGCACTTGCCTAGTAAGCACAAGGACCTGGGTTTGGTCCTCAGCTCTGGGGGCAGTGCGGGGGGGAATATGCTCTGGATATGACCAAGGATCAAATAACTTCAGCAGATAAAATTTAGGAAAGACCATAAAACAAGTATTTTGGCAAGCTTCTATAAATGATCAAAGACCAAAGCAAAAGATACAAATAAATGGCATTGTAATCGACAGTTTGGTAGACACAGGAGCAGACATAGTAATAATTGCACCAAAATCTTGGCATACAGATTGGCCTCTTCAGGAGGTAAATATTCAGCTTCTCAGGATTGGAACTTTATCTCTGGTTAAAAAAAGTATAAAGTGGGTCAAGTGTACAGGGCCAGAAGGACAGAGAGGGAAATTAAAGCCATATGTGGTTAACATAGCAATGAATTTATGGGGGCATTATTTGTTACAGCAATTGAAAACACAGATTAACATTCCTCCAACTCAGAAACAAACCATAAAATAAAAAATGCTTCTGAGAGAAGTATTAAAAAGTGTTATCAAAAACAGTAACAGACCATTCAGATTTTTACATAAGCAGGGTACAACAGCTATTGAGCTTTCAAAGGTACCAACAGCTCTACCTTTAAAATGGTTAACTGACAAACCTGTGTGGATGGAACAATGGTCTTTGACATCAGAAAAATTATAGGCCTTAGAACAGCTGGTACAGGAGTAGCTAAGTGCTCAACATATTGAAGAATTGACCAGTCCTTGGATTTCTCCTGTATTTGTCATTAAAAAATCTGGAAACTAGCCGGGCGGTGGTGGCACACGCCTTTAATCCCAGCACTCGGGAGGCAGAGCCAGGCGGATCTCTGTGAGTTCGAGGCCAGCCTGGTCTCCAAAGCGAGTTCCAGGAAAGGCGCAAAGCTACACAGAGAAACCCTGTCTCAAAAAACCAAAAAAAAAAAAAAAAAAGAAAAAAAGAAAAAAAAATCTGGAAACTGGAGAATGGTAACAGATCTGAGAGCTGTAAATAAGGTGATTCACCAATGTGTTCTTTACAGCCTGGAATTCCCTTGCCTACTCTGTTATCTAAAGGATGGTCTATTATAATGACTGATTTAAAAGACTTTTTTTTTTAACTATACATTTACAAGAACAGAATAGAGAAAAATGTGCCTTCACAGTGCCTACTTACAATAATTTCCAGCCTATTAAAAGGTATTAGGTGAAAATTCTTCTACAAGGAATGTTAAACAACCCCACCTTGCATCAATATTTTGTACAACAGCCATTGGAAATAATTCATAATCACTTTCCTCAATTTATAATTTACTATTATATGGATGATATCTTACTAGCTGATTCAGATGCAGATACCTTAGAAAAAAAGAAAATTTTGCCTTGTTGGGAATTACAAATTGCTCCTGAAAAAATACAAAGAGGAGATTCTATTAATTATCTAGGATATAAGATAGGTTTACATAAAATTCAACCACAGAAAGTACAAACCAGGAGAGATCAATTATGACCTTTCTATGATTTTCAGAAATTGCTGGGAGATATTAACTGACTATGACCCACAATTGGATTAATAATTCAAGAACTAAGTAATTTATTTCAAACCTTACAAGGTGATAGGAACTTAAATAGTTCAATGAAATAATTAGCTGATGCTGAGACAGAATTGGCCTTGGCTAGAAACGAAATTACAGGATACAAATGTGGATCACTTGGATCCAGGGCTTGATTGCATTTTGGTTATTTTACCTTCCATGCATTCTCCCACAGGAATTCTTAAGCATAGAGAAGATACTATTTTAGAATGAATATTTTTACCACACAAACAGAGTAAAAATGTAAAGACCTATGCAGAAAAGTTTCTGAATTTATTCTGAAAGTAAAATTGAGAATTCATCAACCCAGCAGAAATTGTGAGACCTTTTATTAATGCTGAAATTCCTCATTATGGACAGGAAAATGAGCATTGGCAAGGAGTTTGCAGTAATTTTTAGGGAGAGATGAGCAACAAATACTCTAAAAGCAAGAGACTTCAGTTTATAAAAGGAACTAATTGGATCCTCCCTCCCGTGGTGTGAGGAACACCAGTTTCTGGAGCCCCTACATTCTGTACTGATGCAAATTAACCAGGAAAGGCAAATTATAAGTCAGGAAAAATAAGTAAAGTGGCTCAAAGTCCTTATGATTCTGTTTAAAAGTCAAAATTGTATGCTATTTTCATGATACTATTAGATTTTCCAGAACCTCTTAATATTGTTACTGACTCTCATTATGCAGAAAAAGTTGTTTTACATATTGAAGCTGCTGCACTTATTCCAGATGATTCAGAATTAATTTTGTTGTTTATTCAGCTTCAGCAAGTAATCAGAACTAGAAATCATCCCTTGTATATAACACATACCAGATCCCATATGGGTCTACCAGGCCCTCTGGTACAAGGTAATGATAAACTTAATCAGCTATTGGTAGGAAATGTATTAGAAGCCTCAGAATTATGAAATTCTATCCTGTTGGAATTGTGCTATACAATTAGGCCAATTTACTCTTTTTCTTGGGTCATTTTCTCTTGATGATTCATCCTTCTTTTTCCAATGTCTCATTTGTCTGGTGGTCTTCAGATACCTTAATTGGATGCTCTTATTCTCCTGGAAAGACAAAAACAAAAACCTGCCCCACCGTAACTTTGGGGAGTTCCCCTTTTTTTATTGGCAAATTATATTTGATAAAATGAAAGGCATTTGTTAGTCTTATAAGTTAGTTTAATTTGAATGGTCATTGATTCTGCTGTTCTCTACAGACATATAAGGCAAATGATCTTTTTGTAGTTCCAATTCACTTAAAAATTAAAGCTGGCTTTGGAGTTGGAGCATGGCTCTTCTTCTTCTTCTTCTTCTTCTTCTTCTTCTTCTTCTTCTTCTTCTTCTTCTTCTTCTTCTCCTTCTTTCTTTTTAAATGTTTTCATTTTATAATTAACTTAATTTCACATATCAGCCACGAATTCCCCTGTCTCCCCTCCTCCCACCCCCAGCCCTCCCCCCAAATCCACCCCCCACCCTCTGGATAAATGAGATAGTTGATTAATCCAAAATCTCTGTCTCATGTCAGAAGAGCCACCATGTATGGGACAAATGAAAACCAAAGTTAAGGGACTATTTTATTGTCACTAATCTCATAATCCTTTGGTTTTATTTTGACTCTTTAAAACTTTTCTTAAGGTATAAATATTCTCAAAACTTATAAGATTCTTCTATCTATCTATCTATCTATCTATACAAATACATATATATATATTTCTGTTGTTATATTAACGATCATATAGAGTACTAACTAATTCTAGAAATAAGCTTCATTTAGCTTCCTGTACATGATTTCAGGCTTAAGTCTGAAGCAGGTAACTAGGAACTAAGTTTATGTACCCAAGATGTATTTAACAGATTGTGGTCCTTTAACCTCTCAGAGATCTGCTGCATATGACATTTAAAATGTTTAAGTTTTCTACAGTGAACCATGACCATTCCTGGCAGTGACCTTTGAGGTCTCCATGATGTTGGGGCCCGGCAATGATGAATCTACCTGGATTGTGGTAACGCCACTGAGCTGACAAACACCACCTAAAGATCAGATTTGAACTCCAAACTGCTCAGAACAATTTCAAAGCAGTTAGCTAAGATGGTCCAGCCTCATAGCTACTCCAGCCAGACTTCAGATAAGCCATGCACTTTCCCATCACACTGAGACTGGACAACAGCTAGATCTCCCAGAGTTGATGATTTTCTCAATTTTCTCAGGGTCCCCTAAAGATGCTATCACCCCCTGTGGTATTTTGAAATAAAATGGCCCCCAAAGGGAGTGGCACTATTAGGAGGTGTGGCTTTGTTGGAGAAAGTGCGTCACTGTTGGGGTGGGCTTTGAGGTCTTTTTCTCACTTTGCCATAACCCTCCTACTCAAAGTAAACACCAACATATTGAGAAGTATTTTTAATTTGTCTTTCTTTGTTCTGTTAACATAAAAACTTTGTGAAATTGTTACCTCATTGGAGGACAGTGTTTGTAGCAACAGAGCTTGTTCCTGGGCCCTGGTTACTCAAATTTGGTTCCTCTGATGTGAAAGTTATGTTTCAAATATCACCATAAGGAAACATTCGTTTGAGAATCTCTCAGGGGATGAAGACTCCCACACAACAGTTGCAACATTAAACTAAAAATGATGGGGTCATTCCTTAAAAACATCAAAGCTTTAAGACAGGAAGAAGAACACAGTGTTACTTCTAGAATACTAGTTCTGCTGTGTGAAGTGTCTGCCCTACATGACCAAGCCAGAGATGGCTGCAAAGTTATTACAGCAAGTTAGCAGGAAGGAGGCAAAACCGGTTACACTGAAGACGTAACAGGACCTAGAACCACGTGGCAGGACTGAGGAAAACTTCATAACGTAGGAACAAGGAAGAAGGGTCTGAGATGGAATGAGACTGAGCAACTGAGCTGAGTTAGGATATGGGAATGCCACAGCCATTTCATAGTATTTGAGGATGTGACAATTAATGCTCCAGAAAGGGTGTGAGGTCCCACCTGACCTGTTGAACAGTCCTGAATAGGGGAGTGAGGATTGGGAAAAAACAGATAGGAAAAATAGAGACATAAAAGAAAGACAGAGACACAGGATAGGTTTGGGAGGGCTCTCAGTCGATACTGCTGTAGCCCCAAGTTTATTTCTCATCTTTTTTTCCTTTTCATTTTTTCATTTTTATTTATTTATTTATTTTTCTATTATCAGCTTGATACGGTATAAATTCTTATCTTAATAGTGAAATGTTTCATTGAGGCTTGCCCAGTAATTGAGTAAAACCAAAACTTATTATAAGCCACAGTCATCCTAGGGTCCCCCCCTGCTATATAGCCTCCCTGGTTCTGTGGGTTGCAGTCTGATTGTTCTTTGCTTTATATCTAGTATCCACTTATAAGTGAGTATACACCATGTTTGTCCTTCTGGGTTTGGGTTACCTCAGTCAGGATGATTTTTTTCTAGTTCCATCCATTTGTTTGCAACTTTCATGATGTCATTGTATTTCTCTATTGCATAGTACTCCATTGTGTATATGTACCACATTTTCTTAATCCATTCTTCAGTTGATGGGCATCTAGGTTGTTTCTAGGTTCTGGCTATTACAAATAGTGCTGCTATGAACATAGTTGAGCATATATCTTTGTGGTATGATTGAGCATTCCTTGGGTATATGCCCAAGAGTGGTATGGCTGGGTCTTGAGGTAGATCGATTCCCAATTTCTAAGAAACCACCATACTGATTTCCACAGTGGTTGTACAAGTTTGCATTCCCACCAACAGTGGAGGAGTGTTCCCTTTGCTCTGCATCCTCTCCAACATTGACTGTCATTAGTGTTTTTGATCTTAGCCATTCTGACAGGTGTAAGGTGGTATCTCAGAGTTGTTTTGATTTGCATTTCTCTGATGATTAAGGATGTTGAGCATTTCTTTAAATGTCTTTCTGCCATTTGTGATTCTTCTTTTGAGAATTCTCTGTTTAGCTCTTTAGCCCATTTTTAAATTGGATGGTTCAGTATTTTGATGTCTAGTTTCTTGAGTTCTTTATATACTTGGAGATCAGTCCTCTGCCAGATGTGGAGTTGGTGAAGGTCTTTTCCCATTCTGTAGACTGACTTTTTGTCTTATTGACCATGTCTTTTGTCCTAGAAAAGCTTCTCAGTTTCAAGAGGTCCCATTTATTAATTATTGCTTTCAGTGTCTGTGCTGCTGGTGTTATATTTAGGAAGTGGTCTCCTGTGTTAATGTGTTCAAGAGTACTTCCTACTTTCTCTTATATCAAGTTTAGTGTAACTGGACTTATGTTGAAGTCTTTCATCCACTTGGACTTGAGTTTTGTGCATTTTGACAGATATGGATCTATTTGTAATGTTTTACATATTGACATCCAGTTATGCCAGCACCATTTGTTGAAGATACTTTATTTTTTCCATTGTATAGTTTTGGCTTCTTTGTCAAAAATCAAGTATTCATATGTGCGTTATTAATGTCAGGGTCTTCAATTTGATTCCATTGGTCTGTATGTCCGTTTTTATGCCAGTACCAAGCTGTTTTTATTACTGTAGCTCTATAGTAGAGCTTGATGTCAGGGATGGTGATGCCTCCAGAGGTTGCTTTATTCTCATCTCCTTTTTATACAGAAGCAAGGAGGCAAAAAAGACCTTCCCCTCTCAAGAACACCATGGTTCAAAGAACAAACAAGTATAAACACCTCTATTGGTGAATTTATTAAGGCCACTCCACATAGTTAAAAGGGAGGTTTATTTAGTGGTGTAACTTACAAATGAAGGGATAGGTAGGTTGCAGGGTCTAGGAAAGACATGGTGCAGTCTGGTGGCGGTGTTCTCTGGAGAACTCTGCTCAGTCTACCTCCAGCGTCCAGGGTCCAGGAACCAAGAGAGCTGGCGCATCCAGATCTCGGGTCTTCAGGGTCCTCTCTTGGCCCCACCTTGTAGGCGTGACACTTACCGAAGCCTCAATGGGGGTTGGAACTTCCAGATCAAGGTTGGAATGGCTACCCATTACACACCTCCTTAGTTCTTAAGACATCTGGTAAGCACCCTTGGGCCAAACATCCTGTTATTCAGCCTTAAGGAGCAAAGACAAGCTTGAACTCTCTGACCTTGAGTCAAGATGGAAGCAAGCCACAAGCTGGCGTCACTGTGGGCTCCAACAAAAGAGCAAAGATCTGGCTAGCTGGTGGAGGCCAGAAGCTGTTGCAGGATATTTGATCACATTGTAAACCCTGAGTTTACATTAATTAAATAAAATCTTGGGTCAGAAGGTGGAGCCAACAACTAGCTGACAGGCAGTAGCCATAGAGAGTTAGAGGGAGTCCAGAAATGGGTAGAGACATGCACAGGAAGTAGTAGGGAGAGACTTCGTGTTTGGTGGTTGTTGGTTTTAAAAAATATGCGGTGCTGGTACCGTGGGAGAAAGGTCAGAGGCACAACAAAACCCAGTATCAGAGCTTCATTAGGAGGAGGGGGGCAGGGAGGACAGAAAGAGCGTGGCCAGGCCTGGGGCAGAGACACGTGTGGAGGAGGGGGAGAGGAGAGAGCAGAAGAGGAGGGAAGAGTCTGTGTTCAGCTTTTTAAAGATTCTCCTGCGCACGTACAGGTGGGCTTTACGGAGCTACGTCTCCATGTGCTGAATGCACGACCACGATGTATGCATTTGTGCAATCATGCAATGCATCGATGACGTAAGAGGTAAGACCCCTTGCCTAGCTACTGAACTGTGCATGCGCGGTCATATAGCTGGAGTGGCAGAATCCTGACAGTGGTCCTTTTGGTTTTGGGACAGAAGGAGAGATCTTCTGGGTTGCCAGCTAAGGAGGAAGGTCAACTGGTTACTTCCCGGTCTCTCTGAGCTAGCAGGTTTTCACCCCAGTGTCTGACTCCTGAGTCTTCATTGGTAAAATAGAAAGATAGAGACTTAGTTAAAAACTACATTTGGCTGCAGACGCAGAGGCAGTTCCCGCGGGATGCAGAAGTCCTGTTGGACCCTGACCCGAGCGAGCGGCGGAGCCACAGTCAGGAGCTGAAACAGCAGCAGATTCAGGTGCTGCCGCTTTGCTGACTACAAGAAGCAGCTATGAGGTGGGCTCAATCCAATCGGAGGAGGCAGACTCTGCCTCTGTGCTCCAGAGGGCTATGATGGGGAGGAAAGAGGAGGAGGCCAGGAAGAGCAGTGTCCATCAGGTGGCTGAACCGCACCTGCAGCTCCACTGAGGACCACTTCTGTGCTTGTAGCCCCCGCTGGGCCCATGCTGACTCAGGGTACTCACTGGGCTTTCCTCTCTGGGACCTAGCTGGCCCATTCTGCATGAACTCTCCTAGTTGATTCAGGCCTGTGAGGAACACAGAGGTGCAGAACTGAGCTGGGAAGGCCACCCAGGGAAGGGAAGGGGGCAGTGCTGACCTCTGTCATCTGGCAGGGGAGTGGGGGTGAGACATGGCCCCATATTTCCCCAGTGGGATGTAGGGGGACAGCATTTCCTTGTGCTGGGGCAGAACATGAGCAGCAAGGAGTGGAGCTACTGAGTCATGGTTGGGGCTGGGTGGTGGCCTGGCACATCGTGTGGGTGATGAAGATCATCTTCAGCAGACTGGCCACCACCAGGGACAGATACGAGGCAAAGTAGACACCAGTGGACCGAGCAAGTGACGAGTGAACCGGGGCAGACACATGTGCAAACCTTCCCTGAGACCCCAAATTCGGGTTTCCCTTGGAAGAAGCCCTTCACTTCCTCACTTTACTGCAACAGTGCTTGACCGATTTTCCTGGTGTGACCTCCCTATCCCACCACTGGCCCCCTGCTGCCTTTGCCTCTCCAGAAAGTGGGAGTGGCTATACTGATGAGGTGGGGGGTCACTGATGGAGTAAGTCGTTATCATGAACAAGGAGACGTTGTAGTTCAGTAGGGGGTAATTGTTTAAGAGATTTAAGAGCAAAATTCTGCGCGCGCATGTTTGTGGGTCAGAGGACAACTTGCAGGAATTGGCTCTCTCAGGTCCAAACTCAGGTTGTCAGGCTTGGAAGCAGGTACTTTTATCCACTGAACAATCTTACCGGCCCGGAGAATCATCCCTCATGGGGCACAGTTCAGGTATTCAGCTGGGAGGTAGAAACAGTAAGTCACACGGTACCAGGAGGCTTATGGAAGAGACGCTAGGCCTGCATCTGATGGACATCTGCAAAGAGATCAGGGAATGTAGCACATAAATTGATGCTAGAGCGTTCATCTTGAATATTAAACTGTCTAATCCTGGACCATGTGTGGGGGACAGTCTCTGTAGTCAATCCGTATGTATTAAACGTGCTCATGCACATCAGTACCTCCAACTTGTTATCTTATTTTTATTTATTTTCAAGGTGCCAATAGATAATGGTTGTATGTCTTTAGAAGAAAATAATGTTCTTACAGCTATTGTGGTGGTTTGAATGTAATTGGCCCCCATAAGGTCATGGGGAGTGGCACTATTAGAAGGTATGGCTTTGTTGGAGTAGTGTGGACTTGTCTGAGGAAGTGTGTCACTGTGGGGGTGGGCTCCACCTTAGAAACTGCTTTAGATAATAGCTCAGCTTAATGATTAAAGGAGAACCATTGAATTCTCCAGGAGCCAGACTGGCCCTAATTCATTAATGTTTAATAGATACAGACAAGGGTCTTGGTGTCCATGTACCCATTCCTACCCTCAATTCTCCTGATAAAAGAAACTAGTGATAGATGGGTATACACCCTAAAAATCTAAAGTACAGCCAACTGATGGTCTTTTATGTACAAAAGTTTAGGGTTGTGATTCCTTGTAAGTTTAACTTTTTGTTTCTCTGTGTAGCTTTGTGCCTTTCCTGGATCTCACTCTTTAGACCAGGCTGGCCTTGAACTCACAGAGATCCCTTGCCTCTGCCTCCTGAGTGCTGGGATTAAAGGCATGCGCCACCACCTCCCGGCATAAGTTTAACTTTCTAGATAGAGTAGAATGATTGATTCTTTCTTTGTAGCCAGGGTGCCAGCAAGGGAGTTGTCTGTGAAAAGATGCTTTCTGTCTGCTCATGCTCAGCTGATCTGCAATAGTGACTTAGACGTAAATGTATATGGGATATTGGGATGACTTTGTTTTTAACCATGTAAGGAAGATGGAAAACATGTTACCTGTACTCTGAGGGAATTTAGCAAAATCACTGTATGGGATAGAGATTAGAATGAACAGATGTTCCTTAGAAGTACTTTGACCATGAAGAATCCTTGTGAAGAACAATGATTGTTTTACCAAGGGGGCCTTGCAGCCATCCATGACCTTGGTCACAGGACACCTCAGGCACACCTGGGACTCTTGTATTATTTGTGTATTACACACATACTTAATGAAGGGCTAGAGTCATGGAGGCATGTGACACTCCCCTTCAGTAAGATATGTAGATTGAGGTTGGGGACCTGGGAATCAGGATATACTTTATGTAACAATTGATATATATGCTTTGGTACGGCTGTGAGCACACAGCTGGATCCAGCCCAGAGAGTCCGTCAGAAGAGGCTAATGATAAAGAAGGAAATGATCAAGAGAATGTGTGTGTGTGTGTCTTCTTCCTGACCCTATCAATAGGAAAGGTCTTAGCTTTGCCAGTGCCGTGGCTTCCCTGTGAACCCTGAGCTGCCTAGAGGCTGGTTCCCCCATAGGCAGCAATAAGTGGCCATGGTCATGGTGTCTCTTCACACCAATAGAAACCCGAACTAAGACATCCATGAACTAGTTGGTTGCTCCATTCCATGCAGCCGTTCTCATAAAAGCCTCCCTGTTGTGGAGCAGAATGAATGTGGAGGAGCCCAGGATACTGACCCAGCCCAGTACGTTGAGAGCAAGCAGGTGTTTCCCCATCTCAGGCTTCTGTTTTCTTCCTCAAGAGCCTTAAATCAAGACCACCTGGAATCGGAGGCCAGCCTGGGCTCACATGGTTCATGATGGGGTCATTCAAGTTGCTGCCATGGGGTGACAATGATAATCAGAAGCTCCACGCTCCTTGGGTCTGAATGCTATTTTGAGACAGGTCTGTGATCCCCTGTACCTTGTCCTTGCCCATATCCAGTTGCATGCTACCCACGGTAGGAGAGGCCTGTCAGTTCCGACTGAAAGTGTCCTCCAACTTCCTGTCCACACAATCTGGTTCCTCCTCTACTGAGCGTCTTCCACGCAGTTTTGTCTTCCTTTGGTTTGCTCAGGAGTGGGCAACAGGACTAGCTATTCATGCGCATGTGGGCTGTAACACTGATTTTTGGTGTTGAAAACAAAAGAGTGTCTCAGAGTCATTGTGGAAATGTTAACTATGACTTAAATACGAATCAAGAACGTTTGGCGTCATTCCTGTTTTCCTGCTCAATCCTGTAGTTGTAGGATATTGCTTTAATGGAACAAAACTTGAATGACTCAACATTTTGATAATAACAGGCACACCTGCTATGATGATTCATTTATCCACATCTGCCGTATGACATAGATTGCTGATTCCAATCTAGGACTAAAAACTAAAAGATTTGGGCTGAAAATTATAGTTGGGTAACAGATCAGGGCCAGATGGGCCTTCCTTTGGTGCAAGGACCATGTGCAGTATCTTTTTTCTTTTTTATGTTTTTTTTTGAGACTGGGCCTCTCTTTATACCCCTGGCTGTCCCAGAACTCACTATATAGACCAGGCAGGCCTTGAACTCACAGATCCACCTGCCTCTGCTTTTTGAGTGCTGGGATTAAAGGCGTGTGCCGCCGCCACCACTGAGCTCCAAAGAGTGCTTCTTAACCTTGCTATCCATTCACATCACTGGAGAGACATGAACAATAATAACCCAATGCTTGAGCACCACTTGGAACAATTAAATTAGAATATCTGAGGTGTGCAGTTATTGGTATTTTTGAAAAACTGTAGTAGGCAAAGTTGAGGAACTCTGATCTAAAAATCTTCTCTAACAATATCTACACCAAGTATCTTCCTCAAAACATTTAAAAAAATTGTATCTATTTTGTGTGTACATGGAACAGGGCAGGTGTGCATATGGAGATCAGAGTTCAACTTGTGGGAAATGTGGGTACCAGGGATCGAACTCAGGTCATCAGGTGTGGTAGTCGTTGCCTTTATCTTCTGAACCATCTTATTGACTCTTCTTCAGAACCTTAAATAACAAACCTTAAATAAAGCTATGTCACCCTCACCCATGTACAGCACATAAGTGAAGGTGAAGGCAGTTAGTTCTGTTGTCAAGGGGAAGCAGGAGGTGTTATTGCTGAGCTGACTTACTGTACATTGTTTGACCTGTCTGTCGTGGGGTGTCCACCAGAGAAGACCACTCAGACAAGGGTTCAAGGTAACAGAAAGTCTTTGTTATCCAGCGGACAACTACACTGGGTGTTCAGGACCCAGCTGTAGTCCTGGGCCTTTCTCAGGTGAACTTTAAAGCACAGAAACCATGTCCTGGGCTGACACACCACAGTCAGCAAGAACAGTCAGTAAGAAGCAGAACTACAGAAGCCGAAAAGCAAGGTTAGTACATCGAGGGACTTTCCCAGAACTGTGGACTTGGATGGAGTAGGTCTTTGTTTTCATTTTGGCAGGTTTTGCTGCCTGTTCCAAGTGCTTAATTCCAAGTTCCATCATGGCTTTGCTGGTGCTAAGGTCTAGGAGCCTGTTACATTCCCAACAGTTCTTTGGGCATGAGTCAAATAGTGCACTTATCTGGGGGCAGAGGTTATATCATCTTCTTAGCACTAGTAGTTTAGTGGAAATTATTCTCTGTTTTATAGAGTAGGGACTTGAGCAAGCAGGGTCCTATAGTGAGGACTAAGAACCAAATAATTAATGGTCCAGCCATGGCTGTGGAGTAGTCAACCAGGGGACCAGGAGAACAGAGATCGGCACCAGTTGTTGGATTCTTGACATCTCCTTTCACTGTCCTGAAGGTTGTTTCTGACCATGGCCAAACCTTCTCTAGTTACCCCTGACTGACTGACAGAGAAGCAATGAGTTTCTCCCAGTGTCCTCCAGAAACCTCCTTGTCTCCTAAAGACGAGGTCCAGTCCTCTTGGACTCTGAAGAACAACCTCATCTAAGGAGTCTAACTGGGCTTCCAGATAGGAAGCAGAATTTTCCAGATGGCTCAGGTCTGTGTCCACTTGAGCACTGAGTTCCTTAGTTTTTATCCCCCATAACTAAGGCTGAAGTCCCAACTGCTGCGGAGCCCACGATGCCCGCCCCACCAACCAGGAATGAGAATGGGATGGTTTGCCACGCATGGGGGAGCCCAGAATCTAGATTAGGTGGACCTTGCCCTCTTCTCCATTACAGACGGACACCTGTGGTATAACATGTGTGAGGATGCAAAGGAGTGGGTTTCCTCCAGTGCAAACAATTCAGAAGATGCACACTTGGTTAAGCCATAGTGTGAGTGAGCCAGGTAGTCTATGGGGCTTGGAAATACACTTGACTACCATTTCTGGAATTAACCTGCTATGTGTGGCCACTGGAATCTGCATAGGGGGATCTATTTAGGGGGAATTTTGGTGATATTAAACAAGCACTCTTCCCTCGGAGGTCCCCAGGGTAAACCTGAGTTTGTCCTATTTACAGCTGTTAGGGTTGAGAGTGGAGCTTATTGTTTGATTAGTTCCAATCGCAACATAATACAGGGGCTTGGGGTCCAGGCTTCCCATTGAGAATAGTTAAGACTCTAGCATCAAGAATACTGAGGGGCTAGCTTCTGCTGCCTCCTGGACCTTTGTTTTTGAGGTCACCAGGGGAATTCCAAGGGAAATTGGAGTTTGGGGATTTTCCACCTTAGGGAACTCATGATCACAGGTAGATCACCAGTGGATCCACAGCCCCAGGGGCGTTATCTTCTCCAGAAGAGATTGAACCATCTCCTAGTAGCCTCTGAATGTAATATTTTACAGAAATCTACCTGGAAGGTGGGTTGGATCTCAGTGAACAGATTGGCTATGAACTCCCAAGTTCTGGTCTTAGTTCCCATACACAAGGTCCTGCCTCATGGGGGTTTGGAGACTTTCCCATGGAGAGACAAAATAGGACACCATAATTATAGAGCTTGTGTCTTTCTTATCTTTAAGGGGCTGGAGGACCTGGTGACAACCCATCTGTGTTTTCTTCTGTAGCCTCCTTCAGTTGGGTGTGGTGGGTCCACAGGGTATGGATGGGTCTTTCCATATTGGCCCCAGCCTCAGGGTTGGGATCCTCTTTACTCACACAAGTCCACTAGGGTGTAATCTGTGGGCAGGCTCAGACACAGGCAAGGGCGCAGCCTTGCAGGCCATCTGATGAGTAGTCCCCAGGGTCTGCTGCAGAGCCGGTAAGGACTTGAGGAGGGAATGGTTAGTGATTTCTGCCTTATGAATTTCTTGATGTGGGGTGTGTCTAGTCCTTTGGAGGGCAAAAAAGGTAAGAGATTGGCTGGATTTTTGTGGGTCTCAATGACATATTTAATTTACCTGTCCTGAGCTTTGTGACCTTTGGGACCTTTACCAGATTTAGGGAATCTTTGGCTGTGAAGTCTGGGCTGTTGTCAGCAGAGGTTAGGGAGTCATTTTGGTGGGAGTTCAGAAGACCAGAATGCTGAGAGAAACATGGACAACAAGGCCTGGGTCATGAGGTTTCAGAGGAGAATTAGAGCTACCCTGGGAACAGGGCGAGAGATAATTCCTGCTCTGCTCTGGCAAAGAATCTGCCTGCTTTCTTCGCCTTGCCCTGAGAATGTGAGTGAGACTGGATTAGAAGGTAAAGGGCTAATTTTTCTGGTGAAGCAATTTCAAAGTAGGATAGCATTCTGGCTGTGGCAAGGTCATCGGTTGCTGTCTTACTGTTCTGTTGCTGTGAAGAGACACCGTGACCAAGGCAACTTTTATAAAAGCAAGCATTTAATTGAGGAGAATGGCAGCATACAGGCAGACATGGTGCTGCAGAAGTAGCTGAGAGTTTTGCATCCAGATCCACA